>NW_026125770.1:0-466054 GCF_943737965.1 Phodopus roborovskii | reverse complement strand
CAGAAGGCTGCACGGTGCCCTCCCAAAGTACAAGTACTCTCACCAAGGCCGCACCGTGGTCTGGTGTTGACTACCTGCTCTTCCTCCACATCTTCACATCAGTTGTGATCTAACATGAGAAGGAGTGGCACTAGAGGTCGGCACCATCACCGAGACCTGGCAAAAGGAGGATGACTCAGAACACAAAAGAACATATCTCTCTCAGGGCTATGCTGGGGATACACCTGCTGCAGCCATCTTTTCAGCTGTTATCAACATTGTGGCTACTACTGCTACGCCAGGATTGGGCCCATTATCTCACTTCCTGCCTCAACACAACAGAGATTCAGGTGCTTGTGATGATGTCAGGCCAACAGATTTCATCAGGCAAGACAGTATGATTATCTGACGATTAACCGAAGACATTTTAGAAGTGCATGATGATATCATCCATTTTCATATCTGGCAAGTCTGCACAGGAACTGATGATACAAAAAAAAAAAGTCAACGGCTTACATATTTAAAGATGTAATTATTAAAATCTGTCATTATATAATCTGTGATCCCTGAAGTTTGGTGCCACCTTGTGTGACACAAGTGTGACAGACCATCGAACTATCTGATTATTTCATTATTCAAATCTGTCTTTTTCTACTCCAGGGAGAGTGGAGTCTGTATCCACCTTGTTGGTGTTAAATTGTATCTTGTGAATTCTTTATTCTTTCATTCTCTGTTTCTTCCTTTCTTTATTTAAATCAATGTTGATATTTTTTTTTTTCTCTCTAGGGGTGAATTAAGAGAAATTATCTGTTTATTCATTCATTTTTTGTTCAAATCTATGATTAAGAACTCAATGTCTCTTCAGTATTGAGCAATCATTTAGGATTCATGCATAAAACATCATCCACTTGTTTAATGGTTATTCATTTAATTATGAAAATCTGTCATTATGTATTCAGTGATCACTGGAGTTTTGATCCTCCTTAGAGGATCACATCATCTAATACTACCCTTACTTCTTTAACTGTTAATCTAGGTAAATATGTAATAATTCATCATTTAATTTACGCATGTATAATACAGGTAATGTTATAGTCCATGAGTCCCTTTTGGAGTCAGAATTAGGGAGTTGATGATGTAATATCACCACATTACTTCATCATTTAACTATGAAAATAGATCTTTATATCAGCGATAGGTATAGGACTTTGGTGCCATCTCATCAATGTTAATATAAAAGGCCGACTAATTAATTTTCAATTTAATTTTTTAAAACATCATTATTCCAGGAAGAGATCAGTCTGACTACTCCATGTGGGATTTAAGTATGCACCACCATGTCATTTTTCAATCATTTTTCATTATATATTAATTACTTAAATCGATGCAGAGGTTGTTCTTCTTGATTGGAGTAGGGCCATTCCTCCATGGGAGTTAATCACGTGGCATTATTTAATTATCTAAGTACTACTTCCTTGACAATCACTGGATTTTGTTCCATATTATGAAAGTTAAGTATGAAGGACTATCCAATTATTAACTTATTTGATTGTGTAAGTAATGATGGTTTCATCTGTCATTTGGCTGCTGTGGGATTGACACAGCAGGAGATCGGTACCAGAAGCAGTGGCCAGAGAATGGGGGACACAGCATTATACAGTGATTACTGATTACATAATAGTAGATTTTTAACAATCGAATGATTATACGATTTAAAAAAAAAAAAACTGTACTGTTTCGAATCATCAGTTTCTGAGAGGTTGCAACAGAACTGACCCATGAAGGACACAGTGACCACCGATTTTAAAAATGGAATAAGTGAATAATCTCCTGATCAGGGAATCTTATCTAATGAACTCTGTTGGGCTGTGAACATGACACACCATAAACAATAAATAACTCTAAATAACCATATTAGAAAGCAGGGTACAGGACTTAATAGAGAACAGTAAATTGAGGAATCCAAAATGACTGAAAGAAACAGAAGACACTGTTCAAAATCCTCAATCGTCAGCCTAATGCAAATCTAAAAAACTCTGAGAAACCATGGGATCAAGATCCTCTAAAAGTAAGAGGATGCAGAGGAGTTAATTTTATTTTTAATAAAGGGAAAAGGATTATGGTACAGGCGATTAATTGTATTATTTCTGTTCTAGAAATTAGAAAACTGGAGCATAGAAAACAGGTTTAAAATACTCATCATTATACGTGAATGGCACAATGATGCTTTCGTTTTCATGCTTATGTCACTATAGGCAAGTTGAAGGTTGAGAGAATGGTAAATATGTAGAACTCAAAAGAAAGAGCCCTGCTTTGTTTTTGTGAGAAACTCAGTGAGGCTGTAAGGTTAGCTCATCGGTGGTTATACTACTTTAAACATGTGGGAGGGGCACTAGAATGTGACAGAATGTTGGTTCATAAATGTTGCCTGACAACCCTCTTGCATTCTGTATCACGGTATCATGGACCAAGGACCAGAGAGCAGCTTCGAAAAAGTGTTATCATGGGGCATTACAGTCTCCCAAGATAACTATCTCCTAAAACTTTTAATGACAACATTTGACTCGCCTAAACAAGTCATAGCCACACCTCTGGAGGTGTGCCTACAGCTTTTACTGGTTACCAAATTCAAGATTACCTAATCATCAGAGAACGTATTCTGTGGAGAAACAGTTCAAAGTCTTCTGTTTATGAATACTCTCTCTCCTAAGAAGTCACACTATGGAACAAAAGACAAATAAGACTCACAATTACTCATCAAAAGGTGAGTTTTCCATTGATGACTTCCTTCAGGAAGGTGTTAATCCATTTGTTAGAGTAGACTTTGTGATTATTGGATTTCAGGCCATCTCTTTTGAGGCAGCTCCCCAACATTAAATATGTGATATCTTCTAAAAACCCTGCATCCACAATGACAGTTCAGCATTTAAACATGTTACTACTCTGCTCTGCGATTAAATAACTGATGAAACTGGGAGTTTCCCACAATCATGTGGGAGTCAACAGAGAGTCAATTGTGTGGAGTATGGCAGACCATTTCATCCTCTGATTATGTTGTTATTTGATTATTAAAATAGGACATTAGATAATCCATGATCAGTGGACTCTGGTGACGCCATGTGAGAGGCAATTATTATAGACCATCTTAATATCAATTATATAGTTAAAATATTTAAATTTATCACGACAGCATCGTTCATGAGCCTGGTTTGGAGCCACCTTAGGGAAGTGGATGATGTTACATGAACTCATTATTTGATTATTTAATTATATAAAACTACGATTATATCATCCATGACACCTGGAATCTGGTGTCACAGATCATCTAATTACATAATTAATGAATTTGATTTGACAATCTGTGTTATTCCCCAAGGTAATGTAAATATCTGTATAGTTATGTAAACAACAATCCTCCATTCCATGAAGAGACCTGTAAAGCTCCCTCTTGTGGAGGTAATGTGCAATATCTTCACATTGTATGATTCATTGACTCAATTGATGATGATGGCATCCTTCATGACTGGAGTCTGGTCAAGATTCCCTTCCAGTAGAATGCTACATCCCCTATTTATTGTGACAGTTAGCTATTAGTGACTTATTTAAGTCTTTAAATTATGTAAACGACAGACAGTGCCATCACTGATTACGGTTAGGTTGCAAAAATCCGTCATTGACAAGGTTAGGAAAGTTGTTGACATGGACAGAGCATTTTCTGAATGATCTATGCATCTTACAGAGTACGAGGGATTGTGGGTGATTGAGTCCTGAATGTTGCACGGTGCCCTCTGAGAAGTACAAGGACTTCACCAAGGCCGGCACGGTGGTCTGGCTGTTCTTCCTCCATATCTTCACATCTGTTGTGATCTACCATGAGAAGAAGGAGTGTCACTAGGAGGTCGGCACCATCACCGAGACCTGGCAAAAGGATGATGACTCAGAACACGAAGAACATGTCTCTCTCAGCTATGCTATTGATGCCCCTACTGCAGCCATCTTTTCAGCTGTTATCAACATTGTGGCTACTACTGCTACGCCAGGATTGGACCCACTATCTCACGTCCTGCCGCACCACAACAGAGATTCAGGCGCTTGTGATGAGGTCAGGCCAACAGAATTCATCAGCGAAGACAGTATGATTATCTGACGATTAACTGATGGCATGGTATAAATGCGTTATGATATCATCCATTTTCTTATCTGGCAAGTCTGCCCAGGAATTGATGATACAAAAAAATGTCAACGGCTTACATATTTAAAGATTTAATTATTAAATTATTTCATTATATAATTTGTGATCCCTGAAGTTTGGCGCCACCTTGTGTGACTCAAGTGTGACATACCATCTAACTATGTGATTATTTCATTATTCAAATCTGTCTTTTACCACTCCAGGGAGAGTGGAGTCTGGATCCACCTTGTTGGTGTTAAATTGTATCTTGTGAATTCTTTCTTTCTTTCTTTATTTCATTCTTTCTTTCTTCCTTTCTTAATTTAAATCAATGTTGGTATCATTTTGTTATATCTCTAGGGGTGAATTATGAGAAACTATGTCTTTATTCATTCATTGTTTGTTCAAATCTATGATTAAGAACTCAATGTCTCTTCAGTATTGAGCAATCATTTAGGCTTCATGCATAAAACACCATCCAATTTTTTTCCTGTTTATTTATTTAATTCTGAAATTCTGTCATTATGTATTCAGTGATCATTGGAGTTTTGAGCCTCCTCTAGGGAGACCATTGTACCTGACCATCACGTCATGTAACACTACATTTACTTCTTTAACTGTTAAACTAGGAAATTAAGTGATAATTCTTCATTTAATTGACGTATTTAAATTCAGGTAATGTTATGGACCATAAGTCCCGTTTGGAGTCAGATTTTTGGAGGTGATGATGT
Source organism: Phodopus roborovskii (assembly GCF_943737965.1). Lineage (NCBI taxonomy): Eukaryota > Metazoa > Chordata > Mammalia > Rodentia > Cricetidae > Phodopus > Phodopus roborovskii. The sequence continues at coordinate 461,173 of NW_026125770.1, read as the reverse complement.
AATATCTTCTCATTACTTCATCATTTGGCTATGTAAATAGATCTTTACATCAGCGATAGGTTTAGGACTTTGGTGCCATCTCATCATTGTTAATATAAAAGACCCTCTAATTAATGATCAATTAATTTTGTAAATTCCTCATTATTCCAGGAAGAGATCAGTCTGACTAATCCATGTGAGATTTAAGTATGTACCACCATGACATCATTCAATCATTTTTCATTATATATTCATTATTTAAATCGATGAAGATGTTGTTCTCCTTGACTGGAGTCGGGCCATTCCTCCATGAGAGTTAATCACGTGGCATTATTTTACTATCTAAGTACTACTTCCTTGGCAATCACTGGAGTTGGGTTCCATCTTATGAAAGTTAAGTATGGAGGACTATCCAATTATTAACTCATGTGATTGCATAAGTAATGATGGTGTCATCTGTCATTTGGCTTCTGTGGGATTGACACAGCAGGAGAACGGTACCAGAAGCAGTGCCCAGAGAATGGGGGACACTGCCTTAGACGGTGATTACTGATTACGTAATAGATTTTTAACAATCGAATGATTACACGATTTTAGAAAACTGTACTGTTTCGCATCATTGGTTTCTGAGAGGTTGCATCAGAACTGACCAATGAAGGACACAGTGCCCACCGATTTTAAAAATGGAATAACTGTATAATCTCCTGATCAGGGAATCTCATCTAATGAACTCTGTCGGGCTGATAACATGACACACCACCAACAATAAATCACTCTAAATAACCATATTAGAAAGCAGGGTACAGCACTAAATAGAGAACAGTCAATTGAGGAATCCAAAATGACTGAAAGAAACAGAAGACACTGCTCAAAACCCTTAATCATCAGCTTAATGTAAATCTAAACCACTCTGAGAAACCATGGGATCAAGCTCCTCTAAAGGTAAGAGAATGAAGAGGATTTTATTTTATTTTCAATAAAGAGAAAAGGATTATGGTAGAGGCGATTCATTCTATTATTTCCATTCTAGAAATTGGAAAATTGAAGCATAGAAAACAGGTTTAAATACTCATCATTGTACTTGAATGGCACAATGATGCTTTCGTTTTGTGCTTATGTCACTATAGGCATGTTATAGCTCGAGAGACTGGTAAATATGTAGAAATCAAAAGAAAGAGCCCTGCTTTGTTTCTGTGAGAAACTCGGTGAGCATGTAAGGTTAGTTCATTGGTGGGTATACTCCTTTTAGCATGCGGGCGGGGCACTAGAGTGTGACAGAATGTTGGTTCATAAATGTTGCCTGGCAACCCTGCTTGCATTCTGTATCCTGGTAACATGGGCCAAGAACCAGAGAGCAGCAACGAGAAAGTGTTATCATGAGACATTACAGTCTCCCAAGATAACTATCACCTAAAACTTTTAATGACAGCAATTGATTCGCCTAAACAAGTCATATCCACACGTCTGGAAGTGTGCCTACAGGTTTTACTGGTTACCAAATTTAAGATACCTAATCATCAGAGAAGGTAGTCTGTGAAGAAACATTTCAAAGTCTTCTGTTTGTGAATACTCTCTCTCCTAAGAAGTGAAACTATGGAACGATAGATAATAAGACTCACAATTATTCATCAAAAGGTGAGTTTGCCATTGTTGACTTCCTTCAGTAAGGTGATAATCCATTTGTTAGAGTAGACTTAGGGATTGTTGGATTTCAGTCCATCTCTTTTGAGGCAGCCGTCCAACATTAAATATGTGATATCTTCTAAAAAGGCTGCATACCCAATGACAGTTCAGCATTTAAACATGTTACTACCCAACTCTGTGATTAAAAAAGGGATTAACCTGGGAGTTTTCCACAATCATGTGGGAGTCAACTGAGGCTCAATTGTGTGGGGTATGGCAGACCATTTCATCCTCTGATTATATTGGTATTTGATTATTAAAATAGGACATTAGATAATCCATGACGCGATGTGGGAGGCAATTATTATAGACCATCTCAATGTCAATTATGTAGTTAAAATATTTAAATTAATCAAGACAGCATGGTTCATGAGCCTGGTTTGGAGCCACCTAAGGGAAGTGGATGATGTTACATGGACTCATTATTTGATTATTTAATTATATAAAACAAAGATTATAACGTCCATGACCCCTGGAATCTGGTGCCACACATCATCTAATTACATAATTAATGTATTTAAATTGACAATCTGTGTTAATCCCCAAGATAATGTAAATATTTGTATAGTAATGTAAACAATAATCCACCATTCCATGAAGAGACCTGTAAAGCTCTCACTTGTGGAGTTAATGTGCAATATCATCACATTTTACGATTCATTTTTTCAAGTGATGATGATGACATCCTTCATGCCTGGATTCTGACCATGCTTCCCTGCCAGTAAAATGCTACATCATCTATGTATTGTGACAGTTAGGTATTACTGACTTATTAAATTCTTTAAATTATGTAAACGACCGACAATGACATCACCGTTTACGGTTAGGGTGCAAATATCTTTCAGGGACAAGGTTAGGAAAGATGTAGACATGGGCAGAGCATTTTCTGAATGATCTAAGCATCCCCCAGAGTACGAGGGATGCTGGATGATTGAGTCCAGAAGGTTGCACGGTGCCAACCAAGAAGTACAAGGACTTCACCAAGGCTGGCACAGTGGTCTGGCTGTTGACTACCTGCTGTTTGTCCACATCTTCACATTGGTTGTGATCTACCATGAGAGGAAGGAGTGGCACTAGCAGGTCGGCACCATCACCAAGACCTGGCAAAAGGATGACGACTCAGAACATGGAAGAACATCTCTCTCTCAGCTCTGCTGTTGATGCCGCTGCTGCACCCATCTTTACAGCTGTTATCAACATTGTGGCTACTACTGCTACGCCAGGATTGGGACCATTATCTCACGTCCTGCCGCACCACAACAGAGATTCAGGTGCTTGTGATGATGTCAGGCCAATTGAATTCATCAGGGAAGACAGTATGATTCTCTGATGATTAACTGATGGCATTTTAAAAATGCGTGATGACTGCATACAGTTTCATACCTGGCAAGTCTGCCCAGGAATTGATGATACAAAAAAAATGTCAATGGCTTACTTATTTAAAGATGTAATTATTAAATTCTTTCATTATATAATCTGTGATCCCTGAAGTTTGGCGCCACCTTGCCTCACACTCAAGAATGACAGATGATCTAACTATCTGATTATTTCATTATTCAAATCTGTCTTTTTCTACTCCAGGTAGAGTGGAGTCTTGGATCCACCTTGTTGGTGTTAAATTGTATCTTGTGAATTCTTTCTATCTTTCTTTCTTCCTTCCTTCCTTCCTTCCTTCCTTTATTTCTTTCTTATTTCCTTCCTTTATTTAAATCTAGTTTGATATCATTTTGTTATCCCTCTATGGGTGAATTATGAGAAACTATCTCTTCATTCATTCATTTTTTTTTGTTCAAATCTATCATTAAGAACTCAATGTCTCTTCAGTATTGAGCAGTCATTTAGGCTACACGCATAAAACACCATCAACTTGTTTAATGTTTATACGTTTAAATTTGAAAATCTGTCATCATTTATTCAGTGATCACTGGAGTTTTGAGCCTCCTTAGTGGAGACCGTTGTACCTGACCATCAATCATCTAATACTACACTTAGTTCTTTAACTGTTAAACTAGGTAATTAATTAATAATTCATCATTTAAATTACGTATTTAAAAATACAGGTAATGTTATGGACCAGAAGTCCCTTTTGGAGACAGATTTTGGTACTTGATGATGTAATATCATCTCATTACTTCACCATTCAGCTATGTAAATAGATCTTTACAGCTGCGATAAGTTTAAGACTTTGGTGCCATCTCATCAGTGTTAATATAAAAGGTCCACTAATTAATTATCAATTTAATTTTTTAAATTCCTCATTATTCCAGGAAGAGAACAGTATGACTACTCCATGTGAGATTTAAGTATGCACCACCATGACATTATTCAATCATTTTTCATTATGTATTCATTATTTAAATCGATGAAGATGTTGTTCTTCTTGACTGGAGTCGGGCCATTCTTCCATGGGAGTTAATCACGTGGCATTATTTTATTATCTAAGTACTACTTCCTTGGCAATCACTGGAGTTGGGTTCCATCTTTTGAAAGTTAACTATGGAGGACTATCCAAATATTGACTCATTTGATTGCATAAGTAATGATGGTGTCATCTGTCATATGGCTTCTGTGGGATCGACACAGAAGGAGAACGGTACCAGAAGCAGTGCCCAGAGAATGGGGGACACTGCATTATACGGTGATTACTGGTTTTTAACAATCAAATGATTACACGATTTTCAAAAAACTGTACTGTTTCGCATCATCGGTTTCTGAGAGGATGCAACAGAACCTACCCATGAAGGACACAGTGCCCACCGATTTTAAAAATGGAATAACTGAATAATCTCCTGATCAGGGAATCTCATCTAATGAAATCTGTCGGACTGATAACATGACACACCACCAAAAATAAATCACTCTAAATAACCATATTAGAAAGCTGAGTACAGGACTTAATAGAGAACAGTCAATTGAGGAATCCAAAATGACTGAAAGAAACATAAGACACTGCTCAAAATCCTTAATCGTCAGCCTATTGCAAATCTAAACCACTTTGAGAAACCATGGCATCAACCTCCTCTAAAGGTAAGAGAATGAAGAGGGGTTTATTTTATTTTCAATAAAGAGAAAAGGATAATGGTAGAGACGACTAATTCTATTGTTTCTGTTCTAGAAATTAGAAAATTGAAGCATAGAAAACAGGTTTAAAATACTCATCATTGTACTTGAATGGCACAATGATGCTTTCGTTTTTGTGCTTATGTCACTATAGGCATATTGTAGCTTGAGAGACTGGTAAATATTTGTAACTCAAAAGAAAGAGCCCTGCTCTGTTTTTGTGAGAATCTAGGAGAGGATGTAAGGTTAGTTCATTGGTGGGTATACTCCTTTTAGCATGCGGGAGGGGCACTAGAATGTGACAGAATGTTGGTTCATAAATGTTGCCTAGCAACCCTGCTTGCATTCTGTATCCTGGTAACATGGGCCAAGGACCAGAGAGCAGATTCGAGAAAGTGTTGTCATGGGACATTACAGTCTCCCAACATAACTATCTCCTAAAACTTTTCATGACAGCATTTGATTCGCCTAAATAAGTCATATCCATATCTCTGGAAGTGTGCCTACATCTTTTACTGGTTACCAAATTCAAGATTACCTAATCATCAGAAAACGTAGTCTGTAGAGAAACAGTACAATATCTTCCGTTTATGAATACTCTCTCTCCTAAGATGTGAAACTAGGGAATAAAAGATAGTAAGACTCACAATTATTTATCAAAAGGTGAGTTTGCCATTGTTGACTTACTTGAGGAAGGTGATAATCCATTTGTTAGAGTAGACTTATTGATTTTTGGATTTCAGTGGACTGAGGTTAGGTGATGTGGGAGGCAATTATTATAGACCATCTTAATGTCAATTATGTCGATAAAATATTTAAATTAAACACGACAGCATCGTTCATGAGCCTGGTTTGGAGCAACCTTAGGGAAATGGATGATGTTGCATGAACTCATTGTTTGATTATTTAATTACATAAAACAGTGATTATATCATCCATGACAGCTGGAATCTATTGCCACAGACGATCTAAATATCTGATTATTTCATTATTCAAATCTGTCTTTTTCTACACAAGGAAGAGTGAAGTCTGAATCCACCTTGTTGGTGTTAAATTATATCTTGTGAATTCTTTTTTATTTCTTCCTTTCTTTATTTTAATCAATGTTGATATCATTTTGTTATCTCTATAGGGGTGATTTATGAGAAACTATCTCTATTCATTCATTTTTTGTTCAAATCTATGATTAAGACTCAATGTCTCCTCAATATTGAGCAATCATTTAGGCTTCACGCATAAAACACCATCCACTTGTTTAATGCTTATTCATTTAATTATGGAAATCTGTCATTATGTATTCTATGATCACTGGAGTTTGAGCCTCCTTAGGGGAGACCATTGTACTAGACCATCACATCATCTAATGCTACACATACTTCTTTAACTGTTAAACTATTAAAGTATGTAATAATACATCATTTCATTTACGTATTTAAAATACAGGTAATGTTATGGACCATAAGTCCCTTTTGGAGTCAGATTTTGGTAGTTTATGATGTAATATCATCACATTACTTTGCCATTTAGCTATGTAAATAGATCTTTACATCAGCGATAGGTTTAGGACTTTGGTGCCATCTAGTCAGAGTTACTATAAAAGCCCACTAATTAATTATCAATTTAATTTTTAAAAACTTCAGTATTCCAGGAAGAAATCAGTCTGACTACTCCATGTGGGATTTAAGTATACACCACCATGTCATTATTCAATCATTTTTGATTATATATTATTTATTTAAATCGATGAAGATGTTGTTCTTCTTGACTGGAGTTAGGCCATTCTCCATGGGAGTTTATCTTGTGGTATAATTTAATTATCTAAGTACTACTTCCTTGACAATCACTGGAGTTTTGTTCCATCTTATGAAAGTTAATTATGGAGGCCTATCCAATTATTAAGTTATTTGATTACGTAAGTAATGATGGTGTCATCCGTCATTTGGCTGCTGAGGGATTGACACAGCAGGAGATTGGTACCAGAAGCAGTGCCCAGAGAATGGGGGACACTGCCTTATGCAGTGATTACTGATGACGTAATAGTAGATTTTTAACAATCGAATGATTACACGATTTTAAAACAATTGTACTGTTTCGCATCATCAGGATCTGAAAGGTTGCAACAGTACTGACCCATGAAGGACACAGTGACCACCGATTTTAAAAATGGAATAACTGAATAATCTCCTGATCAGGGAATTTCATCTAATGAACTCTGTCGGGCTGATAAAATGACACACCACCAAAAATAAATCACTCTAAATAACCATATTAGAAAGCAGGGTACAGGAATTAATAGAGAACAGTCAATTGAGGAATCTAAAATGACTGAAAGAAACATAAGACACTGCTCAAAATCCTTAATCATCAGCCTAATGCAAATCTAAACAACTCTGAGAAACCATGGGTCAAGCTCCTCTATATGTAAGAGGATGAAGAGGAATTAATTTTATTTTCAATAGAGGGAAATGTTAGAGGCGATTAATTGCATTGTTTCCGTTCTAGAAATTAGAAAATTGAAGCATAGAAAACAGGTTTAAAATACTCATCATTGTACTTGAATGGCACAATGATGCTTTTGTTTTCATGCTTATGTCTCTATAGGCAAGTTGTAGCTTGAGAGACTGGTAAATATGTAGAACTCACAAGAAAGAGCCCTGCTTTGTTTTTGTGAGAAACTCAGTGAGGCTGTAAAGTTAGTTCATCGGTGGGTATGCTCCTTTTAGCATGTGGGAGTGGCACGAGAATGTGACAGAGTGTTGGTTCATAAATGTTGCGTGGCAACCCTGCTTGCATTCTGTATCCTGGTATCATGGACCAAGGACCAGAGAGCAGCTTCGAGAAAGTGTTATCATGGGGACATTACAGTCTCCCAAGATAACTATCTCCTAAAACTTTTAATGACAGCATTTGATTCACCTAAACAAGTCATAGCTACAGCTCTGGAAGCGTGCCTACAGCTTTTACTGGTTACCAAATTCAAGATTACCTAATCATCAGAGAATGTAGTCTGTGGAGAAACAGTTCAAAGTCTTCTGTTTATGAATACTCTCTCTCCTAAGAAGTCAAACTATGGAACAAAAGACAATAAGTCTCACAATTATTTATCAACAGGTGAGTTTTCCATTGGTGACTTCCTTCAGGAAGGCGATAATCCATTTGATAGAGTAGACTTAGTGTTTATTGGATTTCAGTCCATCTCTTTTGAGGGAGCCGCCCACCATTAAATATGTGATATCTTCTAAAAACCTTCATACACAATGACAGTTCAGCATTTCAACATGCAGCAACTACTCTGCTCTGCGATTAAATAACTGATGAACCTGGGATTTCCCACAATCATGTGGGAGTCAACTGAGAGTCAATTGTGTGGGGTCAGGCAGACCATTTCATCCTCAGATTATGTCGTTATTTGATTATTAAAATAAGACATTAGATAATTCATGATCAGTGGATTTTGCTGACCCAATGTGGGAGGCAATTATTATAGATCATCTTAATATCAATTATGTAGTTAAAATATTTAAATTAATCAAGACAGCATGGTTCATGAGCCTGGTTTGGAGCTACCTTAGGGAACTGGATGATGTTACATGAACTCATTATTTGATTATTTAATTATATAAAACAATGGTTATATCATCCATGACACCTAGAATCTGGTGCCACGGATCTTCAAATTACCTAATTAATGAATTTAAATTGACAATCTGTGTTAATCCCCAAGGTAATGTAAATATTTGTATAGTTATGTAAACAACATTCCTCCATTCCATGAAGAGACCTGTAAAGCTCCCCCCTTGTAGAGATAATGTGCAATATCTTCACATTGTATGATTCATTGACTCAATTGATGATGATGATGACATCCTTCATGACTGGAGTCTGGCCATGCTTCCCTGCCAGTAGAATGCTATATCCCCTATTTATTGTGACAGTTAGCTATTAGTGACTTATTTAATTCTCTAAATTATGTAAACGACAGAGAGTGCCATCACCGATTAAGGTCAGGGTGCAAAAATCTGTCAGGGACAAGGTTAGGAAAGATGTAGACATGGGCAGAGCATTTTCTGAATGATCTATGCATCCCCCAGAGTACGAGGGATGCTGGGTGATTGAATCCAGAAGGTTGCATGGTGCCCTCCGAGAAGTACAAGGACTTCACCAAGGCGGGCACAATGGTCTGGGTGTTGACTACCTGCTGTTCCACCACATCTTCACATCAGTTGTGATCTACCATGAGAAGAAGGAGTGGCACTAGGTGGTCGGCACCATCACCGAGACCTGGCAAAAGGATGACGACTCAGAACACGGAAGAACCTCTCTCTCTCAGCTATGCTGGTGGTGCCCCTGCTGTAGCCATCTTTTCACCTGTTAGCAACACTGTGGCTACTACTGCTACGCCAGGATTAATCCCATTATCTCATATCCTGCCTCACCACAAAGGAGATTCAGGCGCTTGTGATGATGTCAGGCCAACAGAATTCATCAGGCAAGACAGTATGATTATCTGATGATTAACTGATGGCATTTTAAAAATGCATGATGACAGCCTACAGTTTCATACCTGGCAAATCTGTCCAGGAATTGGTGATACAAAAAATAGTATCTTTTGAATTCTTTCTTTCTTTGTTTCCACAAGAGGAAGCTTTTCAGGTCTCTTCATGGAATGGAGGATTTTGGTTTACATAACTTAATATTTACATTATCTCGGGTATTAACACAGACTGTCCATTTAAATAAATTCATTATGTAATTAGATTATCTGTGGCACCAGATTCCTGGTGTCATGGATGATATAATCATTGTTTTATATAGTTAAATAATCAAACAATGAGTTCATGTAACATCATCCAATTCCCTAATGTGGCTCCAAACCTTGGTCTTGAACAAAGCTGTCGTGATTAATTTAAATATTTTAAGTACAAAATTGATATTTAGATGTTCCATAATAATAGTTTCCCACATCGTGGAATCCACTGATCATGTATTATCTAATGTCCTATTTTAATAATCAAATAACAACATAATCAGATGATGAAATGGTCTGCCATACTAGACACAACTGACTCTCCCTGACTCCCACATGATTGTGGGAAACTCCCAGGTTCATCCCTTATTTAATCGGAGAGCAGAGTCGTGAAATGTTTAAATGCTGAAATGTCATTGTGTATGCAGGGTTTTTAGAAAATCCTAAATATTACATGTTGGACCCCTGCCTCAAAAGAGATGGACTGTAATCCAATAATCCCTAAGTCTACTCTAACAAATGGATTATCACCATCCTGAAGGAAATTAATAATGACAAATTCACCTTTTGATGAATAATTGTGAGTCTTATTATCTTTGTTTCCATAGTATTAATTCTTAGGAGAGAGAGAATTCATAAACAGAAGAAATTGAATGTTCTCTAATGATTAGGTAATCTAGAATTTGGTGACTAGTAAAAGCTTTAGGCAAACGTCCAGAGATTTGACTATGACTTGCTTAGGGAAATCAAATGCTGTCATTGAAAGTTTTAGGAGATAGTTATCTTGGGAGACTGTAATGTCCCATGATATCATTTTCTCGAAGCTTCTCTCTGGTCCTTGGCCCATGATAACAGAATACAGAATGTGAGCAGGGTTGCCAGGCAACATTTATGAACCAAAATTCTGTCACAATTTAGTGGCCCTCCCACATGCTAAAAGGAGTATATCCACCAATGAACTATCCTTACAGCCTCACTGAGTTTCTCACAAAAACAAAGCAGGGCTCTTTCTTTTGGGTTCTACATATTTACCTGTCTCTCAAGCAACATCATGCCTATAGTGACATAAGCATGAAAATGAAAGCATCATAATGCCATTCAAGTACAATGATGAGTATTTTCAACCTTTTTTCCATGCATCAATTTTCTAATTCCTAGAACGGATAAAATAAAATTAATCTCCCCTACCACAAACCTTTTTCCTTTCCTGATAATAAAATAATACCTCTTCATTCTCTGCCATTTAGAGGAGCTTGATCCCATGGTTTCTAGGTATTGTTTAGATTTTCATTGCTCTGGAAGAGCCAGAACCAGGGCCAGTGCCAGAGCCAGGGCCAGGGGGCAGGGCCAGGGGGCCAGGGCCAGGGGCCAGGGCCAGGGGGCCAGGGGGCCAGGGGGCCAGGGCCAGGGCCAGGTGGCCTGACACAGGGCCAGGGGGCCAGGGTCAGGTCCAGTGCCAGGGGGCCAGGTGGCCAGGGCCAGGTGGCCAGGGCCAGGGACCAGGAACAGGGGGCCAGGGCCAGGGCCAGGTTGTCAGGGCCAGGGGGCCAGGGCCAGGACCAGTGTTCCAGGGCCAGGGCCAGGGGTCCAGGGCCAAGGCTAGGGGGCCAGGGCCAAGGCCAGAGTGCCAGGGCCAGGGTGCCAGGGGCCAGGGGGCCAGGGCCAGGGGGCCAGGTCCATGGCCAGGGGGTCAGGGCCAGGGCCAGGGGGCCAGGGCCTGGGGGCCAGGGCCAGGGCCAGGGCCATGACTTTCACTCATGACTTTCACTCATGATTTTAACAATCTTATAGGCCTCGTTGGGAAGTTTGATTTCTCTAATTCCAATCCTACACATTTGCTTTGTATTATATAAAGCAAATCATATTGGAGGAAACCGTTAAGACTTTAAACACCTAAGTACCTGTGTTACAGGAATGAGTGCTCACAATATTGTGTATTCACAAGTTAAAATATGTTTGGTTAAAGATTTGCTTTAATTTTTATTACGTAGTGCCAGTGCATGGATTTTTGTTTGCTCACACTTGTTCCCAAGAATGTTAACCTTTTGAGTTTCTTGAAGCAGGAACTACACAATTTTGTCAAAATCCTGACATAGGTCATGGCAATGAACGTTCCATAATTTTTCTCATTCATATCTCTAAACCTGTCTCTATCATTTCTTTATCATCTTGATATGAAGTGATAGGGGAGAGGTCGTGAAAGAGGAAATCAAAATCATACAAACAATTTGGTGAAGATTTTATTCATCATACTTTTCTTTAATTTCAATAATCAATTTTTTTTTTTTTTTTTTTGTGAAGCTCGGTTCTTACTAAGTTCACTACACCCCTCCCAAGATAAATGACAAACTGACAAACAGGTCAGCCCTTCTGATATAATCTGCAACCTGAGAGAGAGAGAGAGACAGAGACAGAGACAGAGACAGACAGAGACAGACAGATAGACAGAGAGAGAAAGAAAGACAGCATGAGGGAGAAAGGGAGAGGAAAGAGATAATGGGAGCAAGAGAGACGTCAACCCAAGCTTCTCCACCTTCTGTTTTCACACTCTGTACCAAAGGCACCTCATATAAGACTGGGAAGAAACCTCCCTTATGACTGGTGTCTCTGCTTGAAGCTCTGATTGGCTAACAAATCCTGAGTTACAAGATTAAATGAGCAGAAAAGACACAGAACTTGAGGTCAGGTTTGGACCAGGAGTACCAAACATTCTAAACTCTTTGTATAGATACAGAAGCCATTAGGATTTCCATGCAACAATCCAGCCACCCTGGTTTTGCGTATCTTGGTTCAAGTATGGCTTCTTCCTTCTTCCCAGGGATGATATGGAGAGGAAGGATTCAGGAGATGGTGGGATCACTTTTAGCAGTTGATGTGGTTTACAAGGTTTCACTTAGTCACCATCCTGTAGACCATCGTCAACTGTTCCTTGAGAGATGGACAAAGCAGGTTGTGCAAAGCTTCAGCCTTAATATTGAGCTGCAGTTGGAGAGAGGATGTTCGAGTCCTGGCAGTGTTTGGAGCACTGTTCCAAGCCCTACCTTCAGGGTGTCAAGGGGGGCACTCCCCTGGATTCACCTCAGTTCAGCAGAGAAGATCGATTCCAGGGCTTGGAAGGAACCTGAGCTTTAGAGAGGCCTGTGACCTGGAAAGGTTTCATAAGAAGAAGATACTGGCCCTGGAGAGGACTTGTATGGAGTGACAGTCAGGTGCTAAGGAGAAACCACCAGGGCAGGAAGAGGAGATATTGGGAGTAGGAATAGGGCCAGGTTGCATAGGGGGAGGGAGAATCCAATAAATCAATCATTATTAGGCAGCACATATTTTTCTGTGTGTTATCATTTCCCCTGTTATTTACAAAACATTCATATTATAAAATGTTATAAAGGACACTAGCTGTTAAGTGTGGTGACACAGGCCTTTTAATTCCAGCACTCAGGAGGCAGAGGGAATTCTTTCTATTTGAGGCTAGTTTGGTCAACAAAATGATCTTCAGGACAGCCTGAGATTCAGAGAGAAAACAAGTCTGGAAAAGCAAACAAAAAACCACTGCAACAAACATCATTTTATGTATCCCTCAAAATGATGAACAAAATATCCCATGTGTCCTAATTGTCTTCCTACTCTTCAAGCCTTGCCCTAAGGATTTTTTTTGTTTGCAATTTTTGCCAGTGGGGGAAAATGTTTGCATTGTGTCTGTCATGTACAATAATTTTTGCATGGGATTTCCTATTTCCTGGCTGATTATTCTTTTCTCCACCAAGGCGTGTTTCTGGTGCACAGTGTTATTAAACTTTAATAAGCATCGCTTAAGTCTTTCTCACCTTGTTGTGTGTATTGACATTCCCACATGGTGTGTATGTCTGTGTGTGTGTGTGTGTGTGTGTGAGAGAGAGAGAGTGTGTGTGCAAGCATGCAGGTGCATGCATGCAAGTGTGTGTGTGTGTGTGTGTGTGTGTGTGTGTGTGTGTGTGTGTGTTGTAGAACAGAAGACAACTTTTGGGGACTATTTTCCCCAGCATGAATCTCACACATTTAACTCACATCTTCTAGACTGGATTCTGAAAATGATTTTATCCCAATTTCCCTTTCTAATCTGGCCTGTTTGCATCTTGATACTTTGTTGAGTTTATTCTTTCATAACTTTTAATAAAAATATTTGCTTTTGTTTTGTGAATTGTGTCTGCATGAATGTATACAATGCCTATGACTGCCTGAAGAAGACACAAAAGAGCACTGGATTACATAGAGCTGGAGTTATAGGCTGTTATAAGTCAATAGACATGGATACTGGGAAATGAACACAGGTATTTGACAATAGCAGTAAGTACTCTTTGCCTCAGACCTAGCTGTACTATTCCTAATTCATATTTGTAATTAAAATGTTTTTTCTTCTATAATTTTAATTACATGGTTTTTATTTTTGTTTTGTTTTTGTTGTCAAGCACATTCCTGTGCACATGTGCTACCACACAGACTTTAACAATCCAAAGAAACTCTCTGGAGATGGTTATAGCTTCTTTCACTTTGGGTCACTGGAATTTAACTCAGGTTGTCCAGTTTTGTGAGAAGTGCCATTTCCCAATGATCTACCTTAAAGGCCAATAATTTTAAATTTTGGTTCAGTTTAAATACAGAGTATAGGGTTTCATCGTGGCATCTTTATATATGTGTGATTATGTGCTTCCTTGTTTGTTTTCTTCCCACAATACTCTCCTTTTTGACCCTTCCCATCTCTAAGTGATTCCATTTCTTCTCCCATGTACTTTTAAAATCTATTTACTTTTTTTTTCAAGTAAACTTTGCAAGTTTGCAAGTAAGCTTGTTGAGAGATTTTTGTATCTATCAAAATAGGCTTCAAAGTAAAATTAATCAAATGAGATGGGGAAGAACAATTCCTATTCAAAGAAAAACTCCACCAATATGACATTTGATATTGCCCCAAACACAAGATCGGGAAATATACCCAAGAGGATTAGACAGCAAGAAGCTATTAAATCAGGGTTAAAATTAAGAAAATAGAATCAAAGAAAAATAAAATTATTCAAAGAAAAACATATTTTTTTGAAAAATCAACAGGATGGACAAAACATTATCAAAATTAACTTAGAGATACAGAGATAATATAAAAATTAATAAATTCAGAAATTAAAAGGGGACATAACAGTAATCAACAACACCATAGAAAATACTTTAAAAACACCTCATTCACCCAAGGTGGGAAAAGTAAAGAAATACATATTTTTCTTGGTAGGTACCACATGTCAAAGTGCAAAGAAAACAGCATGGAGAAATTAAATAGAGACCTATTACCCATAAAGAAACAAAATGAATCATTACAAGCCTCTCAACTAAAAATAAATAAATAAATAAATAAATAAATAAATAAATAAATACATAAGTAAATAAATAAAGAAAAGCTGAGTGCAAGTTTGTTTTACCATTGGATTTTACCAGACTCAAAGAAGAGTTACAAATGGTACTCCTCAACGTATCCCATGATATAAAAACAAATGAAACTTTGCCCAATTTATTTTATGATGCAACAGGTACACAAATATCCATGTGTTCAGGCTCTTTTTTTCAAATAATCATAGATAATTTATGTCAGATGCTACTACACCATATATCTTGAACCTAATGCATGGTACAGTGGATATTTGTGTTTCTGGATAGACCTTAACAATTTGAATATTTCAACCAGGTAGACAGTTTCTGGGGATTCCAATTTCAAAAATCCATAGCAATTCTGCCTGATGACCTTGAGATCATTAACCAAACTCAGCACAAATGTCCAGAACTGTGGGAAATATAAAGATAATTAGAGACAAATTTCTCTCATAAGCATAGGTGAACAAATAAAACCCCTTACAAACAGATTCCAAGAACACTATAAAAAGGTCATGCAATCCAATAAAGGAGGCCTCATTTGACATAGGGTGTAATAGTACATCTACAAAAAAAAAAAACAGTAAATATAATCCTCTATAAAAGAGGAAAGAGAGATAAATTCAAAGGCTGATAAACCTGGACAACAAGGCAAGGTTGTAAACTCTATATCTACTCAATATTCTAATTGAAGTACTAGTTAGAGCAATGAATCATTAAAAGATATCAATGGAATATAATTTGGAAAGGAAGATGCTGGACTATTATTACTTACAGGTACACATCAACGACATTAAAACTCAGCAAGGGAAGAACAGGTGATAAACACTTTCAATAAATTGACTGGGTAGCACAGTAATAATAAAACAACCAATCAACCAAACAACAAACAAATAGTAGTACTTCCATGTAAAAACAACAAACAGCCTAAGCAAGACATAAAGGAAACAGCAGTCATCACAACAGCCTCAAATAATATAAAATATGTCAAGTAATTCCAATAAAGCAAGTGAAAGAATGCATGTGAAACACCTTTAAGTATATGAACAAAGAGTTTGAAGAAGATATGAGCAGATGTAAAGATTTCTAGTGCTCATGATCAGTAGCATTAACCCAGTCAAAAGGCCATTCCTCTAACAACAATTTACAGATTCACCACAATACCCATAAAAATTACAACAAACTTCATTAAAAACTTAGAAAATACAGTTTGTACCTTCATATGAAAAACAAAAAGCATAGGTAAAACAACTCAACTGTAAAAGAATAGCATGGCTCTGTACAGAAAACAAACATGTTCAAAAATGGAATGAATTAAAGATCATGGCATATAATCAAAACACAGGTGGACATTTGAATTCTGATGAGGAAATTCAGAAATAAAAAATGGAAAAACAAAACAATAGCACCTTCAAAAATGGTGCAGGTAAAACTGAATTTTTATATGAATTGAAATAGATTCATTTACATCCACCGGCACAAGACTCAAGGCCAAGTGTGTTAATTTTCCCAACAGAAAATCAGACACACTAAAACAAAAACAAGACCAAGTGTGGAAAACTGGCAAAGGAGACAACTTCCTGAACAGACCAACAATTAATAAATGGGACCTCATAAAACTGCAAGGATTGTGTAAGACCAAGGACACTTAACTGTGAAGCAATGGCATCATGAAAAAAAAAAAATGATTTCCGCAGTTCCTAGTGCTAATGCCAACTACAATAAAAGC
The DNA here is from genome assembly GCF_943737965.1 of Phodopus roborovskii. Lineage (NCBI taxonomy): Eukaryota > Metazoa > Chordata > Mammalia > Rodentia > Cricetidae > Phodopus > Phodopus roborovskii. Next base: position 444,587 of record NW_026125770.1, on the reverse strand, counting down.
AGGGAACAAAACTCCTTCTTTCCCCCTCCCTTTTTGTACTGTGACCACCATTGTATTGGTCAGTGAACTCAGTTCATATACAGGTCCCTCTTCATGGGTAAGTCCCTCATAAAATCAGAGGGATTAGAAGAAATACATCTCCTGTGGTATTTTCTATTTCACAAAACAATGAGTGTCCTGCCTGAAAGCAATGCAAAACTGTCTACCCACGACAAAGCACCAGAGTCTGGATTAAAATTACAAACAACTCATCAATTAAATAGTGTCAGGCAAGCCTGAGCCACAGGACTCATTAGTATAAACAACTTGTTCCTAAGTATCCTAATGCTGTGTCACGGTAATACAGTTGGTTCTTCCTGTTCTGGCAACAACACAACTATAAAATTGCTTTTACTACTACCTCATAACTGCTACTATAATGAATCATATATATCTGTGTTTTCTGATTCTAAACATCTATATGGAAGTCCATCCTAATTGGAAAGTGAATACTGAGTAGTTTAAACATCCCACCATAAACTGTGCACACATCAATTCTGTCAGTTTTCATTCACATGGAAAAAAATGACTGCATGCTGGTAAGGAGACATGAGTGACAGTGAATAGTGAGAAGAAATTATAAGACAGCATTGTTCAAAGTCATGTGCTACATGTGAAGAAGAAGAAACTTATTCCATTTTGGCTGGAGATTTGTGCCACACTCAACAGCAAATCCCTTGCTAATGTGAACCAATGGATTTAGTTATTAAAGGAAGTATACAAATGTTGAAGGAGGATAATCAGACAATAAATCACAAGAGGAATGCAGAACAACTAAAAAACATTGTAAACAAATCCACAGTGGCCTTGGTACAGACAACCACAATCCCAATACTTGGAAATTATGAAATCACAACTCTGCTGTATTCTGGGCCTTTTCCATTATGGTAACTCCAGCAGCTGATTGCCTACCATTTCCCCCTTCAATGTACACTAGAAACTATTCCTTCTATTTTGATTTGAATGCTGGAGACATGTTCCACACAGAATTCCTTTTCTGGTAACTGCAATGGATATATGACTACTGGACTCAAATTTGTAATTTGAAAACTCAGAGATGGTACAGTCCATTAATTTAAGTATTTAGTTTGTAAAATAAGAGGGAAGTAAGTTCATTGATCTGGAGAATAAAAGGATGGGAACAAAAGTCACCTGAGCTGTCAAAAGAGTGCTGTCTCAGAAACATTTTGTATAATTATGGAGATACAGCTTTAATATGTCTTCCAAAGCAGAATTCACTCCACATATTTAAATGAGTAACAAACGCAAATATCTTTAAGAACTCTGAGCATCAAACTCTGGCTAATCTCAAAGAGGTGATGTTGTGCAATTTTATTTTAATATATGTTAATCTCTTTATGCCTATGAACATATTTTAAATGATAGTGGGAAAGGTGATGTGATGTTGAGTTTATTTAGCTCTAGGAAGCTGTGGTTATTTGAATGTCTAGAGCATCCTGTTCGTCTAATGAAGTGCTGACTGACCAAGAACAAGACAGAAGAAAGGATAGGCAGGGATGCAAGGCAGATAGAATAAATAAATATGAGAAGTGCAGCACACAATGAATATGAGAAATCCAGCAGAAGAGATGAAGGGGCAAGGAAAGCACATATAAGTATCTTAAGACAGAGCAAGAGTAAATAAAAATAAGATACACAGAAGTAAGGAATGAAAAAAATCACAGAGGCCAAAGGTGGATGGGGTAACTTAAAGTTACAAAATTCAGCAAAAAAAAAAAAAAAAAAAAAAAAAAAAAAAAAGCCAAGGTAAGCAAGTACAGGCATTCACAAGTAAGAATAAGCTCCAGTGTGTTATTTATTTGGAAGCAGGATGGGGATCCCTCCCAAAAGTCTGAATTGCAAAAATCACAAAATAAGACAGTCTAGAATCGATTTTCCATCCCAAGTATGATATCATCCTTAATCCTTTATTAGGTTCAGTCCAAAGGATATATTTCTAACAATTTAAAAAGGGACAGAAGTATTTAAGTGCAGCCACTAAGACGGTTGAAGACTTACAGAGAAAAAAAAAAATCTATCTTTTCGACCTTAAATTGTGACCTACAGTATAGAGGTGTCTCAATACATTCTAAAGATGTATCAGAGCCTGTGAATTGCACACATACAAAGGATGAAAGACACAAATACAGAAAACATTAAGGACAAGTCACATGTCTATACCATGTCCTTAGACCAAAATTCCTTTTGAGTTATTTTAACTTCAGATTATGGCTGATTTTTATCTCTGAGCATTATGCCTCACAGAAAGCCATATTTGCTTCTGTGCAGGACCAGGAGTTCATCTAAACTAGGTCTTCCTGATGTCTAGGACAGGGCTGTGAAATCACTGTAGATAACTCCCTTTTTAAGCTTTAAGTAATGTATATGACTGTCTGCTCCTATGCATTTGTGCACGGTACCTGCAAAGAAGGGGTGGAAGATGTCATTCTGTAAATATGGTTCTTTAATTGGTTAATGAATAAAGCACTGTTGGCTAATACCAAAGCAAGGTAGGTGAGATTGGAGACAAGGAGGACAGAGGGAGAAGTAGGGAGGAGATTCAAGATGTAAGAAACAAAGAAAGCAGAGTGCTGGCCCCTCACTCTGCTAAGATAAGGCCATATGGAAATAATTAGATTAATAGAAATGGTTTAATATTAAGACACAGCTAACCAATAAGAAATGGTAGTAACAGGCTAACAACTTTACATCTAATACAATGCCTCTGTGTGTTACCTGGGGGCTGGTGCAGCAGTGAGAACAGAAAAACCACTCATAACAGGATGTTTGTCTGAAGCCACATAAGCAAAGTACCTGCAAAGGGTAGGACAGGGTACCATCTCCCTTTAACTCAAGTTACAGAAGATGGCTGGCTGTCATGGTTTCTGATAATGGAACATGTGTCCTCTGTAACAACAACCAGTGCTGTTGACTGCTAAGCTATATTTCTAGTCAGCTTCATTATTTAAAATTTATTCTCATGCCTTTTATTTAAACTGTATTTCACCAATTTACCCCTTCATGTCTTTTCTCCATTCCTTTGCATATTCTTCACTTGAAATTCCTTTCTTGTTAAGCATGTATGAATGGATTTGTATGCAAAAACATGCCAATAAAACCAATTGAGTACAATTCTACTGGTTTTGTATATATGGTTGAGCACTGAACATGTGGTATTGGATATGCAATCAGGGAAGTACCCCCTTTCTCTCCCCTCTCTCAATAAACTCAACGTGGGCGCTAAGTCTCGTTTATGTGTTTTATAGGTATTAGCTACAGCAAAGGAACAACAATAATAAATTAATAATGACAGTACTAATAATAACGATGATGATAATAATAACAAAATAATAGTGACACTGATAATGATAATAAAAAATAATAATAACAACAGCAGCAGCAATGATAGAATACCAAAAATAACGATAACGATAATTAAAATGGTAATAATAATAACCCTCAGAATGAGGAGTCTTCCAGGTTCAGTCGATACCCCAAGAACTCAATATCCAGTCCAGTTGTTGCAAAACGCAAGAGACTTCACTGAATAGGAAACGTTTGCGCAAATGGGCTCCTCCAGCATGCTGGCTAGGGAGAAGCCCCCTCCCCTGGGCCCAGGTGTTTTTAAAGGCAAACCCACTAGCTTAGGGAGGGGGGTGGGACCCTCTGTTCACTGAGTATGTGACCCTTGGATGTAGGATGGTCTCGCTATTAGAGTCAGCCGACCTTAGGGCCTCAGGGTGTGCTAATTAATTTTGTCTGGGCAAACCAGCTGCAGCTATCTCTTTGTTTCCTAAGGACCCTATTCACCACCAGTTGACTCACAGGAAAGGAGGGGCAGAAAGGAGGGGCAGTGTGAATTCTAGTCATCTCATGGCCTGGTGAGAGGAAGCTAGCAAATTCCAAGAAACAGATATTGGTTAGCTTTCCAGGTCAAACTGTCCTTCATTTAACTTCACTTTTTGGTCTTTCACTATTAATAATAGTAATAACAATAGCAAGAATAACAAGACTGATAAATAATTATTAACGGTAATATAAATGACAACAACAATGATAAATATTAATAACAATGATGATGATAACAGGATTAGTAGTAATAATAATAATAAAAATAATAATAAACACAACTCTGTCAGTCACCGCCTCCCCCGGGAATCTCACACCGGGAGCCCGGCATTGGCCATTGGGGCAGCATGGGACACACAGGAAACCCTGGCTCAAAAAACCCCAGAACAAAATCAAACAAACAGAAAGCGAGAAACTTTAAAAATAATAATAATAAGCGGTTTTTTACACTGGAATTTCTGTGGCACAAAAGCAGGAAGTGTACTTGGCGGATGCTGGGAAATGGAGTCCTGGCCACTCAGAGCAAAACCAGAAGTTCCTTGCAGAAAAGCAGGAAGTGCCTACACAGGATGCTGGGAAATGGAGTCCTGGATCCTCGGAGCACAGAAGTTTAGGAACTGAAAAGATCGAAACAAGCTTGGTTCCTGATGGGAACTGTAGTTCGGGGGGGGGGGGGGGGCTCGAAGTCCAGAACTGGAAGTCGAAGGTCGAAAAGAAAGATATGGCCACACAGCATGCTGGGAACTGCAATCCCGGACCGTCAAAGATTGCAATCGTTAGTCCATTGGTAGGAAAGCAGGATGCAGCCTCAAAGCATCCTTGGGCTGCCAAAGATGAAAACAAGTCCCTGGGCAGAGAAGCAGGGAGCAGCCACAAAGGATGCTGGTAAATGCAATCAGGGCTGAACGTCCAAACCCAGAAGTCTCTGGGCAGCCTCCACGAACTAAAACCGGAAGTTTCATGCTGAAAATCAGGAAGCCACCTCAAGCACCTTGGGGAATGCAGTCCCGTGCCTCAACACATGAAAACCGGAAGTCCCTGGGCTTATAGGCAGGAATCGACCCCACAGAATGCCAGGAAATGCAGTCCCTGGCCTGAACGTCCAAACCCGGAAGTCTCTGGGCAGCGAAGCAGAGAGCGGCCGCATAGGATGCTGGGTAATGCAGTCCTGGCCACAGCAGTTACAAAAGTTCCTGATGGCCTCGGCTAAGGTCGGCTTTGGCTGCAATCTGCGAGCGGAAGTCCTGCCCCACCCACGAAGATTGGCGTGAGTCTCCGCTGCCGGGTTTCCCTTGCCAGGAAGTCCTGCCATAGGCTTGGGGCCCCCCTTCTCCACCTATGAAGATGGCAGACATGGCCCCCGCCCAGTCGTCCTGCACTCCTCCTGGCATGGGGCGGGGCCTGCAGTGATTGACAGAGAGGGGCGTGGCTTGCAGTGATTAACAGCAGAAGGATCAGGAGGGGGGGAGACCTGGCCAAGGTCTGTGATTTCACTGGGGCCACACCCTGCATCCCCAGGGGTTTTACTGTCATGACCTGCACTGCCACGACCTCCAGGGCCGCTGCCCTGTGGGCCCTAGCATTGCTGCTTGTTGACCTCAGAGTGTGGTAGGAGACTCCTGCCACGCCCACCTGGGGATGAAAATGGTGAGGGGTGGGCGGGAGGTCACCTCCTGCTCCCGGTCACCATTTCCTGTGAGTACACGGTCCGGACCAAGACCTGTCCACCACAGAGGCCACACCCATACTTCAGCCACACACTCGGGGGCCCGCCTATCCTGAATCTGTGCTTCCAGCTCTCGCACCTCCTTACCTGGGAGCTGCCTTGCAATGGCTGGAGGACAGGAAGGAGGGGCTGGCACTGCTGTAGGTGAGGGTGAGGCCCAGAGTGGGTCATTGACTGTGACCTCGGACCTGCAGGGGGCAGGCGAGCTTGGTCAGGGCTGCAGCTAATGGGTGGGCCTGATGCTGAGCAGTCTGGATCAACTTAAAACCCTGTCGCCCATTTAAATATGTAAATGAGACTGGTGTTATGCAAAGGAGGCACTAGTAATTGAGATTATGCAAATGAGCACAGTGCATGCAAATCTGTGAGACTGATTGGGGTTCACATTTGGATATGCAAATGAAAAAACCCGAGTTGTGGGAATGCACTTTAATATGCAAATTTATGGTTCTTTACATGCTTTTGCTATGCAAATGCATGCAAGTTATCCCAGCTGTTTGGGATTTTGACATGCACATATATGCAGGTTATCTCTTTTGGTGGTGTGGCTATGCAAATTAACCCAGGCAGTTTCTGTACTTTCTTGATGTCTTCTGAGTCTCCAGGCAGCATTTGAATATGCAAATCAGAGTGCTGGCAGGGGATGGGGCCTCCCCTGACCCTGCACCCAATGTCACCTGTCCATGTCCATCACAGGCATCCGATGGCAAAGCTGCTCCCTTCAATCCTGCTCATGCTCAACTTTATATAGAAATACAAAAGACACAAGACAGCCAAAACAACCCTGTGCAATAAACGAACTTAAGGAGGCATCACAATTCCAAATGTCAAGCTTTATTACAGAACTATAGTCCTGAAAACAGTTGGTATTGGCACAAAAGTACACAGAAGACCAATGGAATCAAATTGAAAACCCTGGTATTAACCCACACACCTATGAAAACCTCATTTTTAAAAAAGAAGCTGAAGTTATACAATGTGAAAAAAGAAAGCCTCTTCAAAAATTTGTGCTGATATAACTGGATGGTGGTGTGTAGAAGACTAGAGATAGAGTAATGTCTATTGCCATGCAAAAACTTAAGTCCAAATGGATCAAAGACATCAACATATATCCAGCCACACTGAACCACATAGAAAAGAAAGTAGGAGGTACACTTGGATGAATTGTTACAAGAGACCACTTCTTGAACATAATACCAGTTGCATAAAAAGTGAGATCCACAATTAATAACTGGGGCCTCCTGAAACTAAGAAGCTTCTGTAAGGCAAAGGACACAGTCAACAAGACATAACAGCAGCCCACAGAGTGGAAAAAAATCTTCACCAACCCCACATATGACAGAGGGCTGATCTCCAAAATCAAAGATCTTGGGAAATTAGTCACCAAAACGCCAAATAACCCTATTAAAAACTGGGGTCCAGAACTGAATAGAGAATTCTCAATAGAGGAATCAAAAATGGTGGAAAGACACTTAAGAATGTGCTCAACACGCTTTGTCATCAGGGAAATGCAAACCAAAACAACTCTTCGATACCATGATACTCAAGCGAGATGACTAAAATCTAAAACATGAATGACAGCTTATGATGGAGAGGATGTGGATAAAGGGGAACAGCCATCCATAGCTAGTGGGAGTGCAAATATGTACAGCCAATTTGGAGATACCCATATTCCTGAAAAACCACCATACTGATCTCCAAAATGGCTGTACATATTTGCACTCCCACCATATGTGGAGGAGTGTCCATTTCTCTCCACATCCTCTGCAAGATAAGTTGTCATTGGTGTTTCTAATTTTAGCCATTCTGACAAGAATAAGATGGTATCTCAGAGTTGTTTTGATTTTCATTACCCTAATGGCTGAGGATGATGAGCACTCTCTTAAATGTCTTTCAGCCAATTTGGATTCCTCTATTGAGAAGTCTCTATTCAGTTGTGTACCCCACTTTTTTTAAAATAAAGTTATATGGTGTTTATGTGATTAGTTTCCTCAATTCTTTGTATTATTCTAAAATCGAGAACAAGACAAGTTTGCCAATTCTCTCCACAGCTCTTCAATATTGTACTTGCAGTTTTAGCTAGAGTAATAAAACAACAAAAGGATTTCAAGGAGATACAAATTGGAAAAATTAGTCAATCTTACACTATTTTCAAATGATATGATAGTTTTCAAAAGTGTCTTGAAAAACTATACCAGAGAAGTCCTATGGCTGATAAACACCTTAAGCCAATTAGCAGGATACAAGATTAACTAAAGAAATCCATAGCTCTAATATATAAAGACATTAAAAATACTGAGAAAAAAATCAAAGAAACATTACCCTTTACAATAGCCACAAACAACATAAAATATCTTGGGGGTAATTCTAACTAAACAAGTGAAATATCTATATAGTAAGAATTTTGTGTCTTTAAAGAAAGAATTTAAAGAAAACACCAGAAAATAGAAAGATCTCCCATGCTCTTGGATAGGTAGGATAAACATACTAAAAATAGCAATCTTGCCAAAAGCAATCTAGACATTCAAAGCATTTGCCATCAAAATCCCAGCTCACATCTTCACTGACTATAAAAGATAATACTCAACTTTATATGAAAAAAAAGACCCAGAATAGCCAAAACAACCCTATAAAATAAAGGAACTTTAGCAGGCATGACCATTCCTGACTTCAAATTCTACTATAGAGCTATAGTCCTGAAAACAGCGTGGTATTTACATAAAAGTAGACAGTCCAATGGAATGGAATTGAAATACTGATATTAAACCCCTCACATATGAACACCTGATTTTTGATTAAACAGCTAACAGTGTACACTGGGAGGAGGAAAACACCTTCAACAAATGGTGCTGGCACAACAGGGTGGTAGTATGCAAAAGGCTACAGACTCATGTCTATCCCCATGCATAAAACTTAAGTCCGAATGGATCAAAGACTTCAACATAAGTCCAGCTACAGTGAACCTCTGAGAAGAGTACATGGTAGGTATTCTTGAAGGAAATGGTACAGGAGACTGCTTCCTGAACATAGCACCAGTAGCACAGACACCAAGATTGACAATTTATAAATGGGACCTCCTGGTACTAAGAAGCTTCTGTAAGGCAATGGCCATAGTTGACAAAAACAAAATGTAGCCTACAGACTGGGAAAAGATCTTCACCAACCCTACATCTGACAGAGGGCTGATGTCCAAAACACACAAAGAATATAAAGTTTCTTCATCTTGTTTTCCCAAAGTAAACAGCACCCCATGGCCAATGACTAACTATGTGTAGTATGTAGGTGAGTAATTAATTTTTTCGCAAGAGATACACAAAGAGAAATATAAAAAAAAACACACACACTTTAAATTTTCCCCCAATGCACAATGCAAAGATAAATGACAACTCTGTTCACAAAAGTCACTCTCACAGAGATTCCTTGTCACAAGTAACCAGAGCTGTAAGAGTATGCTTTTTCCACCCACCGCCCGGTCTTTTCCCGCCGCCGCCGCGCCAGCCACAAATAACACAGGGAGACTCTGTATTTGATATTATACTGATGGCCAGGTGCTAGTTTCTTATCGGCTAGCTCTGTCTTAATTATTAACCCATTTCTGCTGATCTATGTATTTCTTTACCGGGGAGCCGGCCAGCAAACTGCTTTCTCCAGACTCTCCATCTTGGCTCTTCCTTTCTTCTTCTCCTTTCCTCCTTGTCTCTTAGTCCCTCCTCCTTTCCTATTGGCCAACAGTGCTTTATTCATTAATCAGTATGAGAAACATATACAGAATAACATCTCCCATCACAGAGCAGATAGTTTTCTGTAGATTACCAGTAATTTGCTAATTTTGGTTGGGAAATTATTTTAATACCATAAAATAATTCTCTGCATTCCTAATTAATTTAACTATAGAAGAAATATTATTATTGGTGAGGTTTTTTTTCAATATTCCACAAAAGTATCTTATTTTCTGATGTGAAGACATCCTCATCTCCCACTGTAACAAACATAATCCATGAAACCTTTTCTTCTTGACAACTAATCTCCATGCATGTCTAACTTCTTTGTGTTATCACCATTATCACCAGTAACAAAGTCATTCAGATGACTTATAGCTGTTGTCCACATGGTTTTCTTTATTTTTTCATATTTTTATTAAAATAAGAAACAATACAATCTTATTTTACATATCAATCTGAGTTCTTTATACCTACCATTTCTCCATGTTGCCCAGTGTCACCTATATCATTCCTCCTTTTCTCCATAGAAAGGGCGAGGCTTTCTGTGGGGCACTCTTCCAGGACTTTCACATCATTTCTTGCAGGTCATATTGCCTCCACCATGGGTCTAGGCAAAGAAAATTTTCCTGTATGAGGAATGGGCTTCCATTATCTATTCATGCAGTAGGTATAAATGGTGTTCCTTTACCAGAGGCCCTATAGACTGCTGAGGCCTCCTATATGCAGGAAGACCATTTCTGTCCTTTGCTGGTTTCTAAGTAGTCAATCTGGTATCCATGCACTTCCCCTTGTTCACATCAGAAATTTCAATGGCTTTCGTCGGATGGTCTTGATCTGTTTGCTCATCACTCCTCCCTCTCTACAACTGGATTCCAGGAAGTAGCCACAATGCTTATCAGTAGATTCCAAATAAAATGAATGCTATGTATTTGAAAACATAATTGAGAGCAGTAGATTTGTTTCCAGATAGTTGGTAATACTAGGTGTTGCTTGTCCAAATTAGAGCAGAAAATTATATCTTGTACAGAAATGTTGAGTTTTTGTATCCTTTTATCACAGCAGCCAGAACAGAAAGTATGACATCTCCTTGATGAGAAGGAAACATTAGGGAAGCTTGGACAGAGATTGGGGATATAGAGTAGTCTAAGGGAGAAGGTTAAAACTTTGGGGCAATGGTAACACTCGCATCCTTGATGAGATGTGTGTATTCCTAATGTGCAGAAAGGCATACCTCCATGGGCATTGTGGTATATCAGAGACCTATTTGGCTAATAGAATTTCAGAACTCTTGGAATTAAGGGGACTTCCTCAGTACAAGTTCATTAGAGAGGAGTTATTGCAGAATTTAGAATTGGGTATAGGAGTAGAGGTTTAGGAACCTTTTTTACAGGCATTTCTCACAAGTCCTTCAGAATTAGTGGAAGACCAGGGCGTCCGAATGGGTTCATCCCTTTGGGGCCATTACAGAAAGCCTTTCTCTAGTCAGCCAACAAATGTACAGACAACCATGGGGAAGTGTTGGCCTGATTCACAAAAGCATTTGGCTTATTGGTAGTAGTGCACAGAGAATACCAGTTTCAATACGTCATAGGTGCTCTTCCTCTGGCCTTTCCAAAGAAAATATATCCATTGGCACGAAGCTCCAAAGATGGGAAACAAACAAGCTTTAAGGCCAAGACTTGCCAGAGTTGGGTCTCTAGGCCTGCAGCATTGGATGGATTCCAGGTGTTTGGGAAGGTGCAGTGTGGTGAGGTGAATGGGGTCACAGACCTCAAAGGGTCCTCGACTTTATAGTCCCTAGACAGTCAGATTTGGGTCCCTGCCAGCCCTGTGAAAGTCAAGACGTTGCTCCTTGTGAGAGCACAGAGGGGCTCACTGTTAAATCCTCAGAAATCTCACACCAATCTGAAACATAATGGAGAAGCTTTAGAACCTAAATCATGGCCTTGGGTGCTAGTGGCTAAGTGTTCACCCAGCCTTGTCTGACAGCCACCCCAAAACCTTCAGAAATCCAGCAGCTATCTGTAAGGAGTAAGGTTTTTCCTCCTGCTGCTGGTCTTGTCCTGCCACCGTGCCAGCCCCAATTAACACACAGAGACTCTGTATTTGATATAATGCTGTTGGCCAATTACTTGTCTCTTATTGGCTAGCTCTGTCTTAAGTATTAACCCATTTCTGTTATCCTATCTGTTTACACGTAGTTTCACCTTTTCACCTTACCGGGGAGTGGTTCAGGCATCATATCTCCCCAGCCTCTCCATGTTGATCCCTCCTTACTACTTTCTCTTTTCAACTTGTCTCCTAGTCCTGCCTATCTTGCTTTCCTATTGTCCAACAGCTATCTACTTGAACCTGGCCACCAACTTGACCACTCCAACTGTTAGGCCTGCTTTAGTTCTGCTGCAATCTTGCTCCCAACCAAAACAATGCAGCCATGTGAAGACAGCCAGCCAAGTAGCAGCCTCTCAGGCTGACCCAGTGCTGGTAAGGCAGTGAGATGGTGGTGTCACTGAGCTCAGGGCACAGGAGATGGGCAGATGAAAACAGTTGTGAGGACAAGCCACATCAATAGGGTCTTATTCCAAGCACTGACATCACACCTGGCAGAAGGTCAGATTAGTATAGACACAAGTCAAAGAGTAGACAACTGTGTGCACTTATGAGGAGTTGAGATTTCAGGGACAACATTCCCATGGGTCTGATATTTAGAAGATAAAGTGAAAAGCCAGTGGGATCCTTGATACTACAGCTAAAGTTACCCCTCTCTCTGAGTTAAGGTGGAAGCTGTACTACATGATATGCATCAGGGGCCACCAAGGGGAAGGTGACATCCATGACCGCTTCCGAGGAAGCAGCCCTGCCCCAGTTTCCTAGATGTTGATACAATGAAACATCAAAAGAATAAACATTACATCTAATATGCCCCTTTGCCAACCAGAGCCTGCACCCAAACCACAAACCTCATCACTTCCTAAGCATCACAAGGCAACCAATTTGAGCTACCTGCAGCACTCTCACAGTCTATCTCCAGCCCACAGCCTTGCACCACCACCACTAACCAGGAAACATTCAGGAAATTTGTCTTTCATTTCTCCAAGTCTGTAAGTCTCCCTCAAGATGGAATTTTTTTTGAGTCATTGACCTATAGATTAGCCCTCAATGGACTCAGGGGTTTCTGAAGAGATTGAAGTGGAATGAGGAAAGGTAACATAGAAACTGAGGTAGAATAAGCAATTCATGCTTTGCACACCATGTTAACTGCAGAACAAACTCACCCCTGTCCTCAGTGACTTCAGAAAACGATCCAGGAGTCATCACAGGAAACCCTCATGGGGCCTTAATCATTTTCCCACAGGGTTCTACATCCATGCAACAGAAACAAGTATGCAACAGACAGAGGATTTCAGCCCAAAAACTTGCATGCAAAAACACCATCTCACACAAGATGACCTAAACCTCAAACAGGTGCTCCCCTTCAGAACCAAATTTATGGACTTAGAAACTGGGGGCTGTGTGTTTTCCCCTAACTGCCCCATCAAGTTTCTCTGATGTCCACCTCCCACCATATTCCATGATGGAACACTGACCTCCTTCCTACTTCAGCATCCAGGGTGGTATTGTGTATGTTGGCTTCTTGCAAACTGAGCAAATAAATGTTCATTGTCAAAGAATCCAGACCAAAAGAGGCCTCCCAGTATTCGCCAGGATGGATAGGGCAGCAGGATGGTGGTGTTCTAAATCACAGGGCACAAAAGAAGTTAGGCAGATGACATATGGGTTAGGATCACTCAAGTAAATACGGCCCAAACACCAGAACTGACTTTTCATTTGGCAGATGTCATTTCCATGCTGGACATAGGGCAAAGAGCAGGGGCTGTGAGAATATGTGATGGATCCAGTTTTAAAGAACAAGGGTCCCATGGGTGTGATTTTTCTGAAAAAAAAAAAAAAAAAAAAAAAAGGATACAGGCCACAAATACCTTGGCCTTCATGCTCACAGTACCAAGCCATCTACATTCAATTGGATGCTATGCTGTATTATCAGCTAATTATCTGTTAGTATCTGCCATATTATCCCACTAAGGTAACTGTGACATCCTTGGCCTCTTCCCAGGAGGCAGGTCACTACGGAGCTTGATGTGGTATTAAGAGTACAAGGAAAGAATAAACATTCAATCCAACTTTTCCACTTTTTTTCCCAGGCCTTTGCCCTGTGCCCACACCCTAGTCATCTTCTAAGCATCACCATGCAACCATTCTGAGCTATCTCCCACTCTGTAGCATGTAGCACAAAAAATAAAAATAAAAGGACCAGAGACAGATATTGGGGTTCAGTTTTCAAGATGCAAATCAGAGAAGCAGAAGAGCCAAGCCAGCCCATAGATCTCACCTCTGCTCAGATGAAATGGATCTTCTGAGTAAAAGGCTCTCAGATTATATTTTCTCCTTATATTGCTTTCTCCAACAATTCTCCTGGAGGCATTTGCTCCAATATTACAAAGGGAGATACCTGGGCATGTAATGTGGAACTCTGAGTTCAGAGATGTGCCAGAGTGGCCACTGGAAAGTTTAATCTTGAATCCTCCCATATGTTTCCCACAAAATAGACTGATCCAGCTAGCCACAAGTACAGACACACACACATACACACACACACACACACACACACACACACACACACACTCATGCACGCACGTGGATGACGCATGTGAAGGAAAAGACCTCACCACACATTATCCCAACCTGAGATAGCACTAAAGGAGTCCTATAAGGTTTCCCCTACATGCAAACTCGTCATCCCATACAGCTCTTATTTTACCACCATATATTTGACACATCCTTATCTCTTTGAGACTGTTTATGTGCTCTCCAAGAAGTAGCTTCCTGTCCAGGGAACACACAAAGAATAAACCCATACAAAAACCCAACCAAAGAGAGAGACAGAGTAGAGATACAGATAGAGACCCCTAGTGTTGATTTCATAAAGTTCTTTAAGTATTGTACAGGGCAGAGCAGGACAATGAAATTTTCTATCTTTGACCTTGGGGCTCTTCCTGTATTTAAGGGATGGTGAGCTACTTAAGAAAATGCACATTGGGCCACATACTTGGGTGAACTGTTTAGCAGAGATGAAGCCTGCTGGAGCAGGCAAAGTCAGTGAAACCTTGCCTGGCTTGGATTGTACCCACAGGACTGACTGAATTGTTTGGGGAATTCTTCAGTCCCCACCATACTCCGGCTGCTTCTACTCAGCATCACAGTGTTTCTCAGATTCTTAGTTGTGGTCATCCTTGTAAGACTGAACATTTCTCTAGAATCAATTTTCTCTTCACACCTATAATGTCTCCCTCTATTATGATATCTCTTTTCTTGCTTTCCTCTATTCCACACCTGACTCAATCATCTTGGTCACACATGTTCTCCTTTCCTACCCTTCTCTCCCTTATCTTTCTCTCTACTCACTGTCCCTTCATGCTCCTGACATGCTGGGAAGTTGATGATGCTTTCTCCTTCTGTTGGGGACCTTGTAAAATTCCCTTGTATAGTTTCCTCCTTTTATCCTAATTTCTATAGTGGTGTGAATTGTAGACTGGTGATACTTTGCTCTATGTCTAAAATCCACATATGAGTGAGTACATCCATGTTGAGCCTTTTGTGAGTCAGTTATCTCACTCAGGAATTTCAAGTTTCATTCATTCACTAAAGTATTTCAAAATTCCATTTTTCCTCATTGAATTTATTCCGTTGAGTAAATGTACCATAGCTTCTTCATTCATTCTTCATTTGAGGAGCATCTATATTGCTTCCAGATTCTTGCTATTACAAATAATGCTGCTATGAAAGTAGTTGAACTGATGTCTTTGCTGATCATTTGGGTGTATGCCTAAGAGGGGAATTACTGGGTCCTGTGGTAGAATGATTCTGGTTTTTCTGTGGAACTGTCATACTGATCTCCAAAATGGCTGTATAATTTTCACTCCCAAATGCAGTGGAGGAGTGTTCCCCTTCCTTGAATCTTTTCCAGCATAAGCTGTTCATGGTGTTTCTGATTTAACCATTCTAACAGGAGTAAAAATTTTTTTCAGAGTTGTTTTTGTTTGCATTTCCCTGATGACTAAGGATGTTGAGCACTTTCGTAAATGTATTTCAACCATTTTTATTTCCTCTATTGAGAATTGTGTATTCAGTACCCCACCTTTAATTTTCATTATTTGATGTTGTGTTGATTAGTTTCTGAGTTCTTTGCACATTCTGTCAGATAAGGGGTTGGTGAAAATCTGTTCTCACTCTTTGTGCTGTCCACAGTGTTGTCCACTGTGTTTTTTGCCTTACATATGGCTCTCAGTTTCAGTAGGTTCCATTTATTAATTATTGATCTCACTGTTTGGTATTATGACTAGGAATAACTCTCCTGTAGAGAGCTGTGAAGTGCCCCACCTTACAGATGGCGCTGGCTTCTGCCCTCCACCTTCCCGATGGTGAGTACTCTCTGTATTAAACAATTCCATATTTGGCTAAAAGCTGAGAATCTGTCTTGCTTCTGTGTATATGGACCTGTCTTTTTTTGTTTTTCACCATATGGCATTCTGGGGTTGACTGCCCAAGGGCTTTTAAGCTGTGGGCTGGGCTGCCCCCTGGGTCAGAAGATTATACAAGTTTCCTGAATAAACTGCTTAAAGAAGAGTCTGAATGTTGTGTTTTCTTTGCTGGTCAAAGTAGAGGCGACACTGTCCTGTAAAAATTCCTTCAAGAGTACCTCGAACTTTCTCTTCTAAGAGGTTTAGGGCAGCTGGGTTAATGTTTAGGTCTTTGATCAATTTGTTCTAAGTTTTGTGTATAGCGATTCACATAGGTCTCTTTGTAGTCTTCTACATATCATCATCCAGTTTTGCCAGAACCATTTGTTGAAAATGATTGCCTCCTTCCATTGTATTATTTTTCCTGTTTCATCAAAACTCAGGAGTTTGTAGGTGTGTTGGTTGATATCAGGATTGTCAGTTCCATTGGTCTACCTTTCTATATGTGTGCCAATACCAAGTGCTTTTTTTTTGGTACTTTAGCTCTATAATAGAGCTTAGGGCTTGAAGTCGGAGAATGTGATGCTTTCTGAAGTTCCTTTATTATACAGCATTGTTTTGACTATTGTGACTCTTTTGTCGTTCCATATACTGTTGAGTATTGTTTTTCAAGGTCAGTGAAGAAATAAATGTGCTAGGATTTTTACCGGGAATGCTTTGAATCTGTAGATTGCTTTTGGCAAAATTGGAGTTTTTACGATATTTATCTTACCAATTCAAGAGCATGGGTGATCTTTCCATTTTCTAGTATCTTCTTTAATTTCCTTCTTTAAAGACACAAGACCATGCAATATAGGCCTTCTACTAGTTTGGTTATAGTTACCCCAAGATGTTATTTGTTGTTTTTCCTATTGTAAAGGGTGGTGACTCTCATCCCGTTTATCTTCTGTATATAGTAACACTACTGATTTTTTTTTTTTGTTTTTATTAGTCTTGTGTACTGTCACTGTTTGAAAGGTGTTTATCATCTGTAGGAGTTCATTGGTAGAGTTTTTTGGGTCACTTATGTAAACTATCATATCATCTGCTAATAGTAACAAATTGATTTATTACTTTCCAATTTGTGTCCCTTTGATCTTCTTTGTTTTCTTTCTGTAGCTAGAACTTCAAGCACAATATTGAAGATTTATGGAGAGAATGGACAGCTGTCTTGTTCCTTATTTTAGAGGAATTGTCTTAAGCTTCTCTAAACATAGGTTAATGTTCTATGTTGTTTTACTGTATATGGCTTTTATTATGTTTAGGTAGGTTTCTGTTATCCCTGTTCTTTCCAAGGACTTTATCATAAAAGGGTGTTTGATTTTGACAGTGGCATTTTCAGCATTTAGTGAGATGATAATGTGATTTTTCTGTTTTACTTTATGTATATGGTGGATCAAATTGATAGATTTTCATATGTTGAACCATCCCTGCATCTGTGACATGAAGCCTACTTGGTCATGGTAGAGGACTTATTTGATGTGTTCATGTAATCGATTTTCCAGTATTTAATTGAATACTTTTGCATGAATGTTCATGAGGGATATCTGCCTGTAATTCTGTTTCTTAGTTGTGTCTTTGTGAGGCTTGCATATCAAGGTAATTGTAAACTAATTAAAAAAATGGTAATGAACCTTTTGCTTCTATTGTGCGAGACAATTTGAGGAGTATTGGTATTAGCACTTCTATGAAATATTTGTAGAATTCTGCACTGAAGTCCTTTGGCCTTGTGTCTATGGGTTTGTTTTTTTTTTTGGGGGGGGGGCTTGTGTGGAGTTTCATGACTATTTCTATTTCAGTATGTGATCTAAATCTATTTAAATTGCTTATTTATCCTTGTTTTGAATTTGATAAGTGATAACAATCCAGAAATCTGTCCATTTCCCTTAGATTTTTTACTTTAGTATAGTACATGTTTTCAAAGTATGACCTGAAATGTCTCTGGGTTTCCTCAGTGTTTGTTCGTATATTCCCATTTTCTTTTCAGATTTTGCTGGTTTGCATGTTCTCTCTCTGCTTCTTGATTTGTTTGCCCCTAAGGTTTGTCTATCTTGTTTATTTTTCAAAGAACCAACTTTTTGTTATATTCATTTTTTGTATTGGTTTCCATGTTCCTACTTTATCGATTACAGCCCTCAAATTGATTATTCAGGTACTCCTCCGGGGTAAGTTTGTTTCTTTTTGGTCTATGTCTTTCAGTTGAGCTCTTAATTATATAATTTGACTATCATCTGTTTACTTCACATGAGCACTGATTGCAGTGAACTTTCCTTGTATAACTGCTTTAAAAGTGTCCCATAAGTTCAGGTATGTTCTGTCTTCATTTTCATTGAATTCTACAAAACTTTTATTTATTTCATTATTTCTTCCTGGACCAGGGAGTGGTAATTTACTCATTATTCAGTTTCTATGAATTTGTAGGGTGTCTGCAGTTTGTATTCTTGTAGAATTCCAACTCAAAATCATGGTAATCTGATAAGATATAGGGAGCTATTCAATTTTATTTTATTTTTTATCTGTTGAGGTTTGTTATGTTGCCTTGTATGTAGTCAGTTTTACAGAAGGTTCAATGTGTAGCTGAGGAGAATGTATATTCTTCTGTGTTTGGATTGGATGTTCTATAAATGAATACTAAAACCAAATGGGACAAAACTTTTGTTAGTTCCTGTGTTTATTTGTGAAACTTAAGTTTGGTAATCCTGATTAGTGTTCAGAATGGGGTGGTGAAATCTCCCACTATGAGTGAGTAAGGTTTTATGTGAGCTTTGAGTTTTACTAGTGTTTCTCTTAAGAATATGGGTACCTTTTAATTTGGTTCAGAGATGTTCAGAATTGAGACTTTATATTGATGGATTTCTCCTATGCTGATTATTAAATGACCTTCTTCATCTCTTGAGTGATTTTGGTTTGAAATTAAACTTCTTAATATTTAGACACCTACACCTTCTTCCTTCTTGAGTTACTTTGATTGGAAGATATTTTGCAAACCTTTTACACTGAGGTAATGTCTGTCTTTGAATCTTAGATGCATTTCTTGAATGCACTAGAAGGATGAAATCTGTCTTAATATACACTCTGTTAGCCTGTGTGTTTTTATAGGCAATAAGACCGTTAATATTTTGGGAAATTAAAGACCATAGATTGCTAATTCTTGTTTGTTTCATTGTTGTTGGTGGTGGTATTGTGAGTATACTCGCCCACTTTTTCTTTTTGGTTCTTGTAACCTAATATTAACTTTGGCTATGTCTTCATTATTGTAGTTAGCTTGCTTGGTTAGAATTTCTTTCCAGAATTTTCTGTAGGACTGGATTTATGGAAATATGGTTAGGAAATCTGGCTTTGACATTAAATATCTTGTTTTTGCACATTATTTTAGCCTGGGCTGGCATCTGAGGACTCTCATTATTTGTTCATAATCTATCCAGGACCATCTGGCCTTGTGAGATTCCATGGAGAATTCAGTTGCAATTTTGATAGGTCTGCCTCTATATGTTACTAGGTCTTATTGTTTTGCTCTTAATGTTCTGTTGTCATTATGTATGATAGGTGTTTTGATAATTAAGTGCCTTTTAATATTTAAGTCTATTTGTGTTTAGTGTGCTTCTAGTACTTTCATTGGCATGTACTTCTGACTGGAAATGATTACTTCAAGGAATTTGTTGAATATGCTTTCTGCCCCTTTGATCTGTGCTTCTTCACGTTCTTGTATGTCTATTATTGTTAGATTTGGTCTTTTCACTGTGTGCCATATTTCCTATATATTTTGTGCTAAGGATTTGTTCGATTTAAATTTTCTTTCCTCTGTTAATTGATTTCCTCCATATTATCTTCAATGCCTGAGATTCCCACTTTGATCTCCTGTATTCTGTTGGTTATGCTTGCATTTGTAGTTCTTTACACTTTAATCAATTTTCCAGTCTCCAATATTCTCTCAGTGTGTGTGTGTCAGTGTGCGTGTGTGTGTGTGTGGTGTGTGTGTGTGTGTGTGTGTGTGTGTGTGTGTGTTTATTGTCCCTATTTCACTTTTCAGGTCTTGAACTGTTTGAATGGTTTCCTTCATCTGTTTGATTGTTTTTTCTTGGCTTTCTTATTTTATTTAAGATATTTGTTCATTTCTTGCATTTTTCTTGTTGTTTTCCTGTATTTCTTTCAATTATTTTTTGTTTTTTCTTCCATTATTTTAGTGAATTTTCTCATATCCTCCTTGAGTTCCTCTATCAGTTTTATGAAGTTGTTTTTTAGGTTGTTATCTTCTGCTTCATCTATTTTGTTATTTCCATGTCTAGTTTGTGTAGAGTACTTAGGTTCTGGTGATAACATACTGGTCTTTGTATTGTTGAATCTACTTTTTATTGCCATCCACCATTTCTTCTTCCAGTGGGTGCACTTGGAGTCTATCTTTTTCTCTGTCCTCCTGTCTTGGTGTGTATATCTGGGTAAACAGTTTCCTATCTGTAACTCTGGATAATATGAGCTCTCTTGGAGGTCTCTCAACCAGAGGCCACAGAAGATCTAATGATATGGAGTAGGCAGACTCAGGATGGTCTCCAGAATTCAGGGAGAGTGCAAATGATGGGGATCAAAGATCAGGTGAGTATAGGCTCAATGTGGTCCTGCATGGGTAGGCATTTCCATTATGTTCAGACCCCACCCAGGAAGTTCTAAGGAGATGGATTTAATATTGGGACCACTGGGGCTAAACACTTATCTTGAGCAGTGTCCCCAGGAAGGCATTATGTGGGTGGCTAATGGAAACTAAATACCAGGACTAAAACACTTAGGTCAAGTTTATAGGGGGAGAGAAATGCAGAGCTATCCCAGTATTTCACAGGGAAGGATATGGGGAGATTCAACTAGGCCTGCTGCCAGACTCACCAGAGGCAGATTAAACGCGATAGGGCCAAAAATCAGGTGAATGTAATCTTAAGGTGTTCCTGCTTGGATTGGTGGATTCAATATGCTCAGAGTGGAACCTCAGGCAGATTGTAGGAAGAGGAGACCAAACATAGAATGATGGCAGTGTCAAGAAAATCATGGGTGCATAAGAGCATCCAGTATGCTCACAGAAAACCCACGAAGTTCCAAGGAGAAGGACAGTTTATTGGACCAATGCTCATCATCATCAGTGAACCAGAAGGACCATGGTTGAGGGGAAGTCAGTTTCTGGGTGGTACATGTACTAGAATTCCAGGACTGATCCACTCAGGCCAATGATATGGGGGGGGTTGGAGGTGCAGAATTAACTCAGGGAACAATTGGGGGGGGTTACCCAGGCCTGGTTCCACACTCAACTCTGGTGGAGGGAAAGCAATGGATCTCAAAGATAAGGTGAGCACAGGCTCAAGGTGGATCTTCATTGATAGGTGGTTCCAGGATGCTCAGAGCAAATCCAGGAAGTTGTGGTGTGTTGGAGGGGTTCTAGGACATTCTCTGTGCAAGGGCTTTCCACCAGCTGTGTGGCCAGCAGGGTCAAGGTTCCCACATATGTTTTCCATTAAATACATTTATTTTTGTTTATTTATATTTTGTTAATTTAACACTCATTTAATAATGTCTTCCTGTTTACTCCTTTGTGTATAATTTCTAATCTAATCTGTGCTTGGGACACAGATATTAAGAATTGAAATATCATATTGGTGGTGTTGTCCTTTGAGTATGGATTGTTCTTCAAACACACATTTGATTGACTTTTGTTTGAAGTCTATTTTGGTAGATACAAAATGGCTAAACCGGGTCACTAGTAAATAAATTTTAGAACTAATTGGGAGAAGAAAAGAATCAGCTTCAGATGGTGAGGGTCAAATTGGAATTCAGTGTGGGAAGAAAACAAGAAAAGCACAGAATCAAAAGTATGTGAAGATGAAATGATGAAACACTGTACTATGTATTTTGAACTAAAAAATATATTTAAAATTAAGATCCATTGAGGTAAATCAAAGGGAAATGTCACTTACATTGAAAGTCATTTCCCAATTGAGTTCAATTCAAGGGAACTAAAATTTAAGAAGCCAGAACCAGCTCCTGAAAATTATCCATGGTTTGCTAATGTTGAGGGGTAGCACATGTGCACAGGCATGTGCTTGATCACAAAGAACACATTCAACTAAATTCCTCAAGAAATAGAAATTATTTTAATTGTAAATTTAAATCTGGGTATTTAGAACTAGGTCAAGGCTAGGATGCTTTTCTCTCTTCCCAAAGTCCTGAGTTCATTTCTCAGTATCCATGGAAAGTGGTTTTTACAACATTTAACTCTCGCTCCAAATATATAGTGCCCATTTCTGGCTTCTGCAGGCAGGCACATGAATTTTACACATTGATACAGACACAATTCACATTATGAAAACAAATGTTTGTAGTAAAATTTCATTAAAAAATGAACAAAACAAAGAATCAAGGAAACATCATGCTAGGTTAGGAAAGGTAATAGGGATAAAACCAATATCAATGTAACGTCTAGGGGAACAAGGTTAAATGTGTGAGTTTCATGGTGGAGAGAATTGGCCAGGGCCTGGCCCTGGCCCTGGCCCTGGCCCTGGCCCTGGCCCTGGCCCTGGCCCTGGCCCTGGCCCTGGCCCTGGCCCTGGCCCTGGCCCCTGGGCCCTGGCCCTGGCCCTGGCCCTGGCTGTTCTGAACCAATGCAAATCTAAACAATGCCGAGAAACCATGGGATCAATATCCTCTAAAGGGCAGAGAATTAAGAGGGATTATTTTATTTTCAAAAAAGTGAAAAGGTTTATGATAGAGTTGACTAATTGTATTGTATCCGTTCTAGGAATTAGAAAATTGAAGCATTGAAAAAAGGTTTAAAATACTCATCATTGTACTTGAATAGAATTATGATGCATGCATTTTCATGCTTAAGTCAACTATAGGCAAGTTGTAGCTTGAGAGACAGTTAAATATGTAGAACCCAAAAGAAAGTGCCCTGCATCGTTTTTGTGAGAAAATCAGTGAGGCTGTAAGGTTAGGTCTTCTTTAGGTATTCTCCTTTTAGCACGTGGGAGGGGCACTAGAATGTGACAGAATGTTGGTGCATACATGTTGCCTGGCAACCCTGTTGCATTCTGTATCCTGGTGTCATGGGCCAAGACCAGAGAGCAGCTTTGAGAAAGTGTTATCATGGGACATTACAGTCTCCCAAGATAATTATCTCCTTAAACTTTCAATGACAGCGATTGATTCCCCTAACCAAGTCATAGCCTCACCTCTGGAAGATTGCCTACAGCTTTTACTGGTCACCAAATCTAGATTACCTAATTATCAGATGGGAACATTCAATTTCTTCCCTTTATGAATTCTCTCTCTCCTAAGAATTAATACTATGGAAACAAAGATAATAAGACTCACAAATATTCATCAAAAGGTGAGTTTGCCATTGTTGACTTCCTTCAGGAAGGTGATAATCCATTTGTTAGAGTAGACTTAGGGATTTTTGGATTGCAGTCCATCTCCTTTGAGGCAGCCGTCCAACATGAAATATTTAGGATCTTCTAAAAACCATACATACACAATGATTTTTCAGCATTTAAACATTTTATGACTCTGCTCTCCGATTAAATGAGGGATGAACCTGGGAGTTTCCCACAATCATGTAGGAGTCAGTGAGAGTCAATTGTGTCGAGTTTGGCAGACCATTTCATCATCTGATTATGTTGCTATTTGATTGTTAAAATAGGACATTAGATAATCCATGATCAGTGAATTCTACGATGTGGGAAGCAATTATTATGGACCATGTAAATATCAATTTTGTAGTTAAAATATTTAAATTGATCACGACAGCATCATTGAAGAGCCTGGTTTGGAGCCACCTTAGGTAAGTGGATGATGTTACATGAACTCATTGTTTGATTATTTTGCTATAAAAAACAATGATTATATCATCCATGACACCTGGAATCTGTTACCGCAGATCATATAAATACATAATTAAAGTATTAAAATTGACAGTCTGTGTTAATACCAAAGATAATGTAAATATATATAAAGTTATGAAAACCAAAAATCGTCCATTCCATGAACAGACCTGTAAAGATTCCTCTTGTGGAGATAATGTGCAATATCATCACATTTTACAATACATTTATTCAATTAAAGATGATGACATCCTTCATGACTGGAGTCTGGCCATGCTTCCCTGCCAGTAAAATGCTACATCCCCTATTTATTGTGACAGTTAGCTATTACTGACTTATTTAATTCTTTAAATTATGTAAGCGACAGACAATGCCAACACCGATTACGATTAGTGTGCAAATATCTGTCAGGGACAAGTTTAGGAAAGATGTAGATATGGGCAGGGCATTTTCTGAATGATCTATGCATTGCCCATAATAAAAAGGATGCTGGATGATTGAGTCCAGAAGATTGCTCGGGGCCTTTCGAGAAGTACAAGGACTACACCAAGGCCGGCATGGTGGTCTGCGTGTTGACTACCTGCTGTTCCTCCACATCTTCACATCGGTTGTGATCTACCATGAGAAGAAGGAGTTGCACTAGGAGGTCGTCACCATCTCCGAGACCTGGCAAAAGGATGAGGACCCAAGACACGGAAGAACATCTCTCAGATATGCTGGCTTTGCCTCAGCTGCAGCCATCTGTTCAGCTGATAGCAACATCTTGGTTACTACTTCTAAGCCAGGAAGGGGCCCATTATCTCAGATCCTGCAGCACCACAACAGATTCAGATGCTGGCGATGATGTCAGGCCAACAGAATTCATCATGCAAGACAGTATGATTATCTGACGATTAACTTATGGCATTTTAAAAATCCTTGATGACAGCTTACATTTCCATATCTGTCAAGTCTGCTCAGGATTTGAAGATACAAAAAAATAGCTCAACGACTTACATATTTAAAGATGTAATTATTAAATTCCTTCATTATATAATCTGTGATCCCTGAAGTTTGGTGCCACCTTGTGTGACTCAAGTGTGACAGACGATCTAATTAACTGATTATTTCATTATACAAATCTGCCTTTTTCTACTCCAGGAAGAGTGGAGTCTGTATCCACCTTGTTGGTGTTAAATTGTCTCTTGTGATTTCTTTCTTCCTTCCTTCCTTTCTTTCCTTAAATCAATGTTGATATCGATTTGTTATCTCTCTAGGGGTTAATTATGAGAAATTATCTCTTTATTCATTCATTTTTTTGTTCATATCTATGATTAAGTACTCAATGACCCTTCAGTATTGAGCAATCATTTAGGCTTCAGGCATAAAACACCATTCACTGGTTTAAAGTTTATTCATTTAAATACAAAAATCTGTCATTATGTATTCAGTGATCACTGGAGATTTGAGCCTCCTTAGGGGAGTAAATTTTGCCAGACTATCTCATCATCGAATACTACGTTTAATTCCTTAACTGTTAAGCTAGGAAATTACATGATAATTCATCCCTTAATTAATGAATTTAAAATACAAGTAATGTGATGAATCATAAGTCCATTTTGGAGTCAGATTTTGGGAGTTGATGTAACATCATCTCATTACTTCATCATTTTGCTATATAAAGAGATCTTTACATCAGCGATATGTTAAGGACTTTCATGCCATCTCATCAGTGTTAATATAAAATGCCTATACATTTATTATCAATTTAATTTATTATCAATTTAATTTTGTACCCGGCTCCGGCCTCGGCCCCGGACCCGGCCCTGGCAGTTCTGGACCATTGCAAATCTAAAAAATGACGAAAAACCATGGGATCAAGCTCCTCTAAAGGGCAGAGAATTAAGAGGGATTATTTTATTTTCGAAAAAGTGAACAGGTATGGTAGAGGCGACTAATTGCATTGTATACATTCTAGGAATTAGAAAATTGAAGCATAGAAAAACGGTTTAAAATACTCATCATTGTACTTGAAGGGCATTATGATGCTTTCGTTTTCATGCTTATGGCACAATAGACATGTTCTAGCTTGAGAGACGGGTAAATATGTAGGACCCAAAAGAAAGAGCCCTGCTATGTTTTTGTGAGAAACAAAGTGAGTCTGTAAGGTTACTTCATCTTTAGGTATGCTCCTTTTAGCATGTGGGATGGGCACTAGAATATGACAGAATATTGGTTCATAAATGTTTCCTGGCAAACCTGCTTGCATTCTCTATTCTGTTATCATGGGCCAAGTACCAGAGAACAGCTTCGAGAAAGTGTTATCATGGGACATTACAATCTCCCAAGATAACTAGCTCCTAAAACTTTCAATGACAGCATTTGATTCCCTAACCAAGTCATAGCCAAATCTCTGGAAGTTAGCCTACAGCTTTTACTGGTCACCAAATTCTAGATTACCTAATTATCAGAGAACATTCAATTTCTTCTGTTTATGAATTCTCTCTCTCCTAAGAATTAATACTATGGAAACAAAAATAATAAGACTCACAATTATTCATCAATAGGTGAGTTTGTCATTGTTAACTTCCTCCAGGATGGTGATAATCCTTTTGTTAGAGTAGACTTAGTGATTATTGTATTGCAGTCCATCTCTTTTGAGGCAGCCATCCAACATGAAATATGTAGGATCTTCTAAAAACCTGCATACACAATGACATTTCAGCATTTAAACATTTCACGACTCTGCTCTCCGATTAAATAAGAGATGAACCTGGGAGTTTCCCACAATCAAGTGGGAGTCAGTGAGAGTCAATTGTGTCGAGTATGGTGGACCATTTCATCATCTGATTATGTTGTTGTTTGATTATTAAAATAGGACATTAGATAATCCATGAACAGTGGATTCCATGATGTGGGAAACAATTATTATGGACCATCTAAATATCAATTTTGTAGTTAAAATATTTAAATTAATCATAACAGCATCGTTCAAGAGCATGGTTTGGAGCCACCTTAAGGAAGTGAATGATGTTACATGAACTCATTGTTTTATTATTTAACTATACAAAACAATGATTATTTCATTCAAGACACCTGCAATCTGGTGCAAGTAATTGTCAAGAAAGTAGTACTTAGATAATTAAATAATGACACGTGATTAACTCCAATGGAGGATTGGCCCGACTCAAGCCAAGAATAACAACACCTTCATCGATTTTAATAATTAATATATAATGAAAAATGATTGAAAAATGACATGGTGGTGCATACTTAAATCCCACATGGAGTATTCAGACTGATCTCTTACCGTGCAACCTTCAGGACTCAATCACACAGCATCCCTCGTATTCTGGAAGATGCATAGATCATTCAGAAAATGCTCTGCCCATGTCTACAACTTTCCTAACCTTGTCCCTGACAGATATTTGCAACCTAACCGGAATCGGTGATGGCAGTGTCTGTCATTTACATAATTTAAAGAATTAAATAAGTCACTAATAGCTAACTGTCACAATAAATAGGGGATGTAGCATTCTACTGGCAGGGAAGCATGGCCAGTCTCCAGTCATGAAGGATGTCATCATCATCAATTGAGTCAATGAATCATACAATGTGAAAAGATATTGCACATTATCTCCACAAGAGGGAGCTTTAGAGGTCTCTTCATGGAATGGAGGATTGTTGTTTACATAACTATACAAATATTTACATTATCTTGGGGATTAACACAGATTGTCAATTTAAATTCATTAATTATGTAATTAGATGATCTGTGGCACCAGATTCCAGGTGTCATGGACGATATAATCATTGTTTTATATAATTAAATAATCAAATAATGTGTTCATGTAACATCATCCACTTCCCTAAGGTGGCTCCAAACCAGGCTCATGAACGATGCTGTCGTGATAAATTTAAATATTTTAACTACATAATTGATATTAGGTTAGTCTATAATAATTGCCTCCCAAATCTCGTCACCACAATCCACTGATCATGGATTATCTTATGTCCTATTTTAATAATCAAATAACACAAATAAGAGGATGAAATGGTCTGCCAAGCTCCACACAATTGGCTCTCTGTTGACTCCCACATGATTGTGGGAAACTCTCAGGTTCATCAGTTTTTTAATCGCAGAGCAGAATACTAACATGGTTAAATACTGAACTGTAATTGTGTATGCAGGGTTTTTAGAAGATAGCACATATTTAATGTTGGGCGGCTGCCTCAAAACAGATGGACTGAAATCCAATAATCACAAAGTCCACTCTAACAAATGGATTTTCCCCTTCCTGAAGGAAGTCATCAATGGCAAACTCACCTTTTGATGAATAATTTTGAGTCTTATTTGTCTTTTGTTCCATAGTGTGACTTCTTAGGAGAGAGAGTATTCATAAACAGAAGACTTAGAACTGTTTCTCCATAGACTATGTTCTCTGATGATTAGGTTATCTTGAATTTGGTACCCAGTAAAAGCTGTAGACACACTTCAAGAGGTGGGCCTATGACTTGTTTAGGCGAATCAAATGTAGTCATTAAAAGTTTTAGGAGATAGTTACCTTGGGAGACTGTAATGTCCCATGATAACACTTTCTCGAAGCTGCTCTCTGGTCCTTGGCCCATGATACCAGGATACAGAATGCAACAGGGTTGCCAGGCAACATTTATGAACCAACATTCTGTCACATTCTACCGCCCCTCCCACATGCTTAAAGGAGTAAACCCACCGATGAACTAAACTTACAGCC
The DNA here is from genome assembly GCF_943737965.1 of Phodopus roborovskii. Lineage (NCBI taxonomy): Eukaryota > Metazoa > Chordata > Mammalia > Rodentia > Cricetidae > Phodopus > Phodopus roborovskii. The sequence continues at coordinate 416,102 of NW_026125770.1, read as the reverse complement.
TCACTGAGTTTCTCACAAAAACAAAGCAGGGCCCTTTCTTTTGAGTTCTACATATCTACCAGTCACTCAAGCTACAACTTGCCTTTAGTGACATAAGCATGGAAACGAAAGCAACATTGTGCCATTCAAGTACAATGATTAGTATTTTAAACCTGTTTTCTATGCTTCAGTTTTCTAATTTCTTGAACGGAAACAATACAATTAATCGCCTCTACCATAATCCTTTTCCATTTATTGAAAAGAAAATTAACTCCTCTGCATCCTCTTACCTTTAGAGGAGCTTGATCCCATGGTTTCTCAGAGTTGCTTAGATTTGATTTAGGCTGATGATTACGGATTTTCAGCAGTGTCTTCTGGTTCTTTCAGTCATTTTGGATTCCTCAATTGACTGTTCTTTATTAAGTCCTGTACCCTGCTTTCTAATATGGTTATTTAGAGTTATTTATTGTTGGTGGTGTGTCATGTTAACATCCTGACAGAGTTCATTAGATGACATTCCCTGATCAGGAGATTATTCAGTTATTCCATTTTTAAAATCGGTGGTCACTGTGTCCTTCATGGGTCAGTTCAGTTGCAACATCTCAGAAACTGATGATGTGAAACAGTACAGTTTTTTTTTTAATCGTGTAATCATTCGATTGTTAAAAATCTACTATTGCATAATCAGTAATCACTGTATAAGGCAGTGTCTCTCATTCTCTGGCCACTGCTTCTGGTACCGATCTCCTGCTGTGTCAATCCCACAGAAGCCAAATGACGGATGACACCATCATTACTTATGCAATCAAATGAGTTAATAATTGGATAGATCTCCATACTGAACTTTCATAAGATGGAACCAAACTCCAGTGATTTCCAAGGAAGTAGTACTTAGATAATCAAATAATGCCACGTGATTAACTCCCATGGAGGAATGGCCCGACTCCAGTCAAGAAGAACAACATTTTCATCGATTTAAATAATGAACATATAATGAAAAATGATTGAATAATGTCATGGTGGTGCATACTTAAATCCCACATGGAGTAGTCAGACTGATCTCTTCCTGGAATAATGAGAAAATTGAAAAATTAAATTGATAAATAATTAGTGGACCTTTTATATTAACACTTAGGAGATGGCACCAAAGTCCTAAATCTATTGCTGATGTAAAGATCTATTTACATCGTAAAATGGTGAAGTAATGAGATGATATTACATCATCAACTACCAAAATCTGACTCCAAAAGGGACTTATGTTCCATAACGTTACCTGTATTTTAAATACTTAAATTAAATGATGAATTATTATTTAATTTCCTAGTTTAACAGTTAAAGAAGTAAGTGTAGTATTAGATGACGTGATGGTCTGGTAAAACGGTCACCCCTAAGGAGGCTGAAAACTCCAGTGATCACTGAATACATGATGACAGATTTTCATAATTAAATGAATAAACATTATACAAGTGGATGGTGTTTTATGCGTGAAGCCTAAATGACTGCTCAATACTGAAGAGACATTGAGTTCTTAATCATAGATTTGAATAAAGAAATGAATGAATAAAGAGATAGTTTGTCATAATTCACCCCTAGAGAGATAACAGAATGATATCAACATTGATTTAAATAAAGAAAGGAAGATAGAAAGAAAGAAAGAAATAGAGAGAGAGACAGAGAGAGAGAGAGAAAGAAAGAAAGAAAGAAAGAAAGAAAGAAAGAATTCACAAGATACAATTTAACACCAACAAGGTGGATCCAGACTCCTCTCTCCCTGGAGTAGAAAAAGACAGATTTGAATAATGAAATAATCAGACAGTTAGATGGTCTGTAACACTTGAGTCACACAAAGGTGGCGCCAAACTTCAGGGATCACAGATTATATAATGAAAGAATTTAATAATTAGGTCTTTAAATATGTAAGCCGTTGACATTTTTTTGTATCATCAATACCTGGGCAGACTTGCCAGGTATGAAACTGTATGCTGTCATCACGCATTTTTAACATGCCATCAGTTAATAGTCAGATAATCATACTGTCTTGCCTGATGAATTCTGTTGGCCTGACCTCATCACAAGCACCTGAATGTCTGTTGTGGTGCTGCAGGACGTGAGATAGTGGGCCCAATCCTGGCGTAGCAGTAGTAGCCACAATGTTGATAACAGCTGAAAAGATGGCTGCAGCAGGGGCATCAATAGCATAGCTGAGAGAGAGAGATGTTCTTCCGTGTTCTGAGTCGTCATCCTTTTGCCAGGTCTCGGTGATGGTTCGACCTCCTAGTGCCACTCCTTCTTCTCATGGTAGATCACAACCGATGTGAAGATATGGAGGAAGAACAGGTAGTCAACAGGCAGGCCACCGTGCCGGCCTTGGTGAAGTCCTTGTACTTCTCAGAGGGCACCGTGCAACCTTCATGACTCAATCACCCAGCATCCCTCGTACTCTGGAAGATGCATAGATCATTCAGAAAATGCTCTGCCCATGTCTACAACTTTCCTAATCTTGTCCCTGACAGATTTTTGCACCCTAACCGTAATCGGTGATGACACTGTCTGTCGTTTACATAATTTAAAGAATTAAATAAGTCACTAATAGCTAACTGTCACAATAAATAGGGGATGTAGCATTCTACTGGCTGGGAAGCATGGTCAGACTCCAGTCATGAAGGATGTCATAATCATCAATTGAGTCAATGTGAAGATATTGCACATTATCTCCACAAGAGGGAGCTTTACAGTTCTCTTCATGGAATGGAGGATTGTTGTTTACATAACTATACAAATATTTACATTATCTTTGGGATTAACGCAGATTGTCAATTTAAATTCATTAGTTATGTAATTAGATGATCTGTGGCACCAGATTCCAGGTGTCATGGATGATATAATCATTGTTTTATATAATTAAATATTCAAATAACGAATTCATGTAACATCATCCACTTCCCTAAGGTGGCTCCAAACCAGGCCCATGAACAATGCTGTCGTGATAAATTTAAATATTTTAACTACATAATTGATATTAAGATGGTCTATAATAATTGCCTCCCACATCGCGTAACCACAATCCACTGATCATGGATTATCTAATGTCCTATTTTAATAATCAAATAACAACATAATCAGAGGATGAAATGGTCTGCCATACTCCATACAATTGACTCTCTGTTGACTCCCACATGATTGTGGGAAACTCCCAGGTTCATCAGTTATTTAATCACAGAGCAGAGTATTAACATGTTTAAATGCTGAACTGTCATTGTGGATGCAGGGTTTTTAGAACATATCACATAATTAATGTTGGGCGGCTGCCTCAAAAGAGATGGACTGAAATCCAATAATCACAAAGTCTACTCTAACAAATGGATTATCACCTTCCTGAAGGAAGTCATCAATGGCAAACTCACCTTTTGATGAATAATTGTGAGTGTTATTTGTCTTTTGTTCCATAGTGTGCCTTCTTAGGAGAGAGAGTATTCATAAACAGAAGACTTTGAACTGTTTCTCCACAGACTACGTTCTCTGATGATTAGTTAATCTTGAATTTGGTAACCAGTAAAAGCTGTAGGCACACCTCCAGACATGTGGCTATGACTTGTTTAGGCGAATCAAATGTTGTCATTAAAAGTTTTAGGAGATAGTTACCTTGGGAGACTGTAATGTCCCATGATAACACATTCTCGAAGCTGCTCTCTGGCCCATGATACCAGGATACAGAATGCAACAGGGTTGCCAGGCAACATTTATGAACCAAAATTCTGTCACATAATAGTGCCCCTCCCACATGCTTAAAGGAGTATACCCACCGATGGACTTACCTTACAGCCTCACTGAGTTTCTCACAAAAACAAAGCAGGGCTCTTTCTTTTGAGTTCTACATATTTACCAGTGTCTCAAGCTACAACTTGCCTATAGTGACATAAGCATGAAAACGAAAGCATCATTGTGCCATTCAAGTACAATGATTAGTATTTTATACCTGTTTTCTATGCTTCAGTTTACTAATTTCTAGAAGGGAAACAATACAATTAATCGCCTGTACCATAATCCCTTTCCCTTCATGGAAAATGAAATTAACTCCTCTGCATCCTCTTTCCTTTAGAGGAGCTTGATCTCATGGTTTTTCAGAGTTGTTTAGATTTGCATTAGGCTGATGATTAAGGATTTTGAGCAGTGTCTTCTGTTTCTTTCAGTAATTTTGGATTCCTCAATTGACTGTTCTCTATTAAGTCCTGTTCCCTGCTTTCTAATATGGTTATTTAGAGTTATTTATTGTTGGTGGTGTGTCATGATAACAGCCTGACAGAGTTCATTAGATGAGATTCCCTGATCAGGAGATTATTCAGTTATTCCATTTTTTAAAATCGGTGGTCACTGTGTCCTTCATGGGTCAGTTCTGTTGCAACCTCTCAGAAACTGATGATGCGAAACAGTAGTTTTTTTTTTTTTTTTTAATCGTGTAATCATTCGATTGTTAAAAATCTACTATTGCGTAACTAGTAATCACTGTATAAGGCAGTGTCTCCCATTCTCTGGCCACTGCTTCTGGTACCGATCTCCTGCTGTGTCAATGCCACAGCAGCCAAATGACGGATGACACCATCATTACTTACTCAATCAAATAAGTTAATAATTGGATAGTCCTCCATATTTAAGTTTCAAAAGATGGAACCAAACTCCAGTGATTGTCAAGGAAGTAGTACTTAGATAATTAAGTAATGCCACGTGATTTACTCCCTTGGAGGTTTGGCCTGGCTCCAGTCAAGAAGAACAACATCTTCATTGATTTTATTAATTATTATATAAGGAAAAATGATTGAATAATGTCATGGTGGTGCATTCTTAAATCCCACATGGAGTAGTCATACTGATCTCTTACTGGAATAATGAAGTTTTTAAAAAATTAAATTGAAAATTAATTAGTGGGCCTTTTATATCAACCCTGATGAGATGGCACCAAAGTCCTAAACCTATCCCTGATGTAAAGATCTATTTACATAGCTAAATGATGAAGTAATGAGATGATATTACATCATCAACTCCCAAAATCTGACTCCAAACGGGACTTATGATCCATAACGTTACCTGTATTTTAAATACGTAAATTAAATGATGAATTATTACTTAATTTCCTATTTTAACAGTTAAAGAAGTAAGTGTAGTATTAGATGACATGATGGTCTGGTACAACGGTCTCCCCAAGGAAGCTCAAAACTCCAGTGATCACTGAATACATAATGACAGATTTTCATAATTAAATGAATAAACATCAAACAAGTGGATGGTGTTTTATGCGTGAAGCCTAAATGATTTCTCAATACTGAAGATACATTGAGTTCTTAATCATAGATTTGAACCAAAAATGAATGAATAAAGAGATAGTTTCTCATAATTCAACCCTGATGGGAGATGTGGTAATGATAACAACCAATATTCTTTTTAAAGGTAAAAAGGGAAGTATGGTATAGATATGGATACTTTGTATTGGAATGGATTTTCATTTATTGATACAATTTAAGGTCAATTTTGTGATGTATATATTTCTCCTTTTGTTTAGGTATTGTTTTATATATTTCATTCAGAAACATATTGTACAATGTACTACAGATTATAGATAATTACCTGTGATAGTCAAAGCTTAGAGTTGTTAGGTTTTTCAAGATACACAGAGATGTATTTGAGATAGATAGGCATTCTTCAAACCTTTCAAAGACCTACAGAATATGGCATTTAAAATGGTTTAGGGTTTTCGTGACAGTGAGACATAATTGCTCTTGGTAATACCACCTGCACCAGAAAGGAAGATGGACAATGAAGAAACTCATTATGGAGTTTGCTTCCAATATGGCCAGACTAGCCATTTGGACAAAATACTGCTCTTGTCTGGACTGTTTGACTTTGTGCTATATAGATTGGACATGCAGGACCCATAGAAAAGTGATTGCTGATTCAAGATGGACATTGCTATAGAGTTCCTGCTTCATGGAAGAGTCTGCCAGACAGTCTGCAGGACACAGAGGAAAGTGACTAACAAACTGCCAATACAAGAAGACAGTTTAAAGTTTCCTGCTTTGCTGAAGGGTCTGCCAGACACACTATGGCCTATGGGCTGAAGATGGAAGATTACAGAAGAAATTCAGGTGACTGACAAAGGCAAGATGTCTCTTTCATTTCTAGAGTTTATATATTATCCTTCTGTGGTCTTTGAAGGAGTTGAAGACAGATAGTTGTGGTTATAGTTTTCCTTAGTTAGGCTTACAGATAAGTTACGTATAGGACTTTGGACTCACAAATATAGGATAGATGATATAATAGTTTCTTTTAATCTTGCTAAATGTTAATGGACTAAATATTGTTAACTGTGATTCTTACTTGATAACTATTGTATAATATATTTTGCGATGTTAAGGTTAAAACCCTTGTTTTTATTTAGACAGAAAAGAGGAGATGATGGGAGATGTCATTCTGTATATGTTTCTCATACTGGTTAATAATAAAGCACTGTTGGCCAATAGGAAAGGAAGATAGGAGGGACTAGGAGACAAGGAGGAAATAGGAAGTAGTAAGGAGGAATCAAGATGGAGAGTCTGGAGAGAGCTGGACGCCAGCCACCTCCCCGGTAAGAGAAGGCCATGTGAAAATACATAGATCAGCAGAAATGTGTTAATACTTAAGTCAAAGCTAGCCAATAAGAAAGTAGTAACGGGCCAACAGTATAATATCTAATACAGAGTCTCTGTGCATTATTTGGGCCTGGCAGCGTGGCAGCGGGACCAGACCAGCAGCGGCGGGTAGAAAAACAGTACACGTTATACAACCCTAGAGAGAAAACAAAGTGATATCAACATTGATTTAAATAAAGAAAGGGAGAAAGAAAGAATGAAATAAAGAAAGAAAGAAAGAATTCACAAGATACAATTTAAAACCAACAAGGTGGATACAGACTCCACTCTCCCTGCAGTAGAAAAAGACAGATTTCAATAATGAAATAATCAGATAGTTAGATGGTCTGTCACACTAGAGTCACACAAAGGTGGCGCCAAACTTCAGGGATCACAGATTATATAATGAAAAATTTTAATAATTACGTCTTTAAATATGTAAGCCGTTGACATTTTTTGTATCATCAATTCCTGGGCAGACTTGCCAGGTATGAAACTGTATGCTGTCATCACGCATTTTTAACATACCATCAGTTAATCGTCAGATAATCATACTGTCTTGCCTGATGAATTCTGTTGGCCTGACCTCATCACAAGCGCCTGAATGTCTGTTATGATGCGGCAGGACGTGAGATAGTGGGCCCAATCCTGGCGTAGCAGTAGTAGCCACAATGTTGATATCAGCTGAAAAGATGGCTGCAGCAGGGGCATCAATAGCATAGCAGAGAGAGAGATGTTCTTCCGTGTTCTGAGTCGTCATGCTTTTGCCAGGTCTCGGTGATGGTGCCGACCTCCTAGTGCCACTCCTTCTTCTCATGGTAGATCACAACCGATGTGAAGATATGGAGGAAGAACAGGTAGTCGACAGCCAGACCACCGTGCCGGCCTTGGTGAAGTCCTTTTACTTCTCAGAGGGCACCGTGCAACCTTCAGGACTCAATCACCCAGCATCCCTCGAACTCTGGAAGATGCATAGATCATTCAGAAAATGCTCTGCCCATGTCTACAACTTTCCTAACCTTGTCCCTGACATATCTTTGCACCCTAACCGTAATCATTGATGGCACTGTCTGTCGTTTACATAATTTAAAAAATTACATAAGTCACTAATAGGTAACTGTCACAATAAATAGGGGATGTAGCATTCTACTGGCAGGGAAGCATGGTCAGACTCCAGTCATGAAGGATGTCATCATCATCAATTGAGTCAATGAATCATACAATGTGAAGATATTGCACATTATCTCCACAAGAGGGAGCTTTACAGGTCTCTTCATGGAATGGAGGATTGTTGTTTACATAAATATACAAATATTTACATTATCTTGGGGATTGACAAAGATTGTCCATTTTAAATACATTAATTATGTAATTAGCTGATCTGTGGCACCAGATTCCAGGTGTCATGGATGATATAATCATTGTTTTATATAATTAAATAATCAAATAACGAATTCATGTAACATCATCCACTTCCCTAAGGTGGCTCCAAACCAGGCTCATGAACGATGCTGTCGTGATAAATTTAAATATTGTAACTACATAATTGATATTAAGATGGTCTATAATAATTGCCTCCCACATCGGGTCACCACAATCCACTGATCATGGAAAATCTAATGTCCTACTTTAATAATCAAATAACAACATAATCAGAGGATGAAATGGTCTGCAATACTCCACACAATTGACTCTCTGTTAACTCCCACATGATTGTGGGAAACTCCCAGGTTCATCAGTTATTTAATCGCAGAGCAGAGTAGTAACATGTTTAAATGCTGAACTGTCATTGTGGATGCAGGGTTTTTAGAACATATCACATAATTAATGTCGGGCAGCTGCCTCAAAAGAGATGGACTGAAATCCAATAATCACAAAGTCTACTCTAACAAATGGATTATCACCTTCCAGAAGGAAGTCATCAATGGCAAACTCACCTTTTGATGAATAATTGTGAGTCTTATTATCTTTTGTTCCATAGTTTTTCTTCTTAGGAGAGAGAGGATTCAAAAACAGAAGACTTTGAACAGTTTCTCCACAGACTACGTTCTCTGATGATTAGGTAATCTTGAATTTGGTAACCAGTAAAAGCTGTAGACACACGTCCAGAGGTGTGGCTCTGACTCGTTTAGGCGAATCAAATGCTGTCATTAAATATTTAGGAGATAGTTACCTTGGGAGACTGTAATGTCCCATGTTAACCCATTCTCGAAGCTTCTCTCTGGTCCTTGGCCCATGATACCAGGGTACAGAATGCAAGCCGGGTTGCCAGGCAACATTTATGTACCAACATTCTGTCACATTCTAGTACCCCTCCCCCATGCCTAAAGGAGTATACCCACCAATGAACTAACCTTACAGCCTCACTGAGTTTCTCACAAAAACAAAGCAGGGCTCTTTCTTTTGAGTTCTACATATTTACCAGTCTCTCAAGCTACAACATGCCTATAGTGACATAAGCATGAAAACGAATGCATCATTGTGACATTCAAGTACAATGATGAGTATTTTAAACCTGATTTCTATGCTTCAATTTTCTAATTTCTAGAACGGAAACAATACAATTAATCACCTGTACCATTATCCTTTTCCCTCCATTGAAAATAAAATTAACTCCTCTGCATCCTCTTTCCTTTAGAGGAGCTTGATCCCATGGTTTCTCAGAGTTGTTTAGATTTGCATTAGGCTGACGATTAAGCATTTTGAGCAGTGTCTTATGTTTCTTTCAGTCATTTTGGATTCCTCATTTGACTGTTCTCTATTAAGTCCTGTACCCTGCTTTCTAATATGGTTATTTAGAGTGATTTATTGTTGGTGGTGTGTCATGTTATCATCCCGACAGATTCATTAGATGAGATTCACTGATCAGGAGATTATTCAGTTATTCCATTTTAAAAAGTTGTGGTCACTGTGTCCTTCATGGGTCAGTTCTGTTGCAACCTCTCAGAAACTGATGATGCAAAACAGTACAGTTTTATTTAAAATCGTGTAATCATTCGATTGTTAAAAATCTACTATTACATAATCAGTAATCGCTGTATAAGGCAGTGTCCCCCATTCTCTGGGCACTTCTTCTGGAACCAATCTCCTGCTGTGTCAATGCCACAGCAGCCAAATGACGGATTACACCATCATTACTTACGCAATCAAATAAGTTAATAATTGGATAGTCCTCCATACTTAACTTTCAGAAGATGGAACCAAACTCCAGTGATTGTCAAGGAAGAAGTACTTAGATAATTAAATAATGCCACGTGATTAACACCCATGGAGGAATGGCCCTACTCCAGTCAAGAAGAACAACATCTGCATCGATTTAAATAATTAATATATAATGAAAAGTGATTGAATAATGACATGGTGGTGCATACTTAAATCGCACATGGTGTTGTCTGACTAATCTCTTCCTGGAATAAGGAGGAATTTAAAAAATTAAATTGATAATTAATTAGTGGGCCTTTTATATTAACACTGACGAGATGGCACCAAAGTCCTAAACCTATCGCTGATGTAAAGATCTATTTGCATAGGTAAATGACGAAGTAATGAGATGATATTACATCATCAACCCTGAAGATCTGACTCCAAAAGGGAGTTATGATCCATAACATTACCTGTATTTTAAATACGTAAATTAAATGATGAATTATTACTTAATTTCCTAGTTTAACAGTTAAAGAAGTAAGTGTAGTATTAGATGGCGTGATGGTATGGTAGAACGGACTCCCCAAAGGAGCCTCAAAACTCCAGTGATCACTGAATACATAATGACAGATTTTCAAAATTAAATGAATAAACATTAAACAAGTGGATGGTGTTTTATGCGTGAAGCCTAAATGATTGCTCAAAATTGAAGAGATATTGAGTACTTAATCATACATTTGAATAAAAAATGAATGAATAAAGAGATAGTTTCTCATAATTCACCCCTAGAGAGATAACAAAATGATATCAACATTGATTTAAATAAACAAAGTAAGTAAGAAAGAATGAAATAAAGAAAAAAGAAAGAAAGAAAGAATTCACAAGATACAATTTAACACCAACAAGGTGGATACAGACTCCACTCTCCCTGGAGTTTAAAAAGACAGATTTGAATAATGAAATAATCAGATAGTTAGATGGTCTGTCACACTTGAGTCACACAAGGTGGCGCCAAACTTCAGGGATCACAGATTATATAATGAAAGAATTTAATAATTACATCTTTAAATATGTAAGCCGTTGACATTTTTTTTTGTATCATCAATACCTGGGCAGACTTGGCCAGGTATGAACCTGTATGCTGTCATCACGCATTTTTAACATGCCATCACTTAATCGTCAGATAATCATACTGTCTTGCCTGATGAATACTGTTGGCCTGACCTCATCACAAGCACCTGAATGTTTGTTCTGGTGCGGCAGGACATGAGATAGTGGGCCCAATCCTGGCGTAGCAGTAGTAGCCACAATGTTGATAACAACTGAAAAGATGGCTCCAGCATGGGCATCAATAGCATAGCTAAGAGAGAGATGTCCTTCCGTGTTCTGAGTCGTCATCCTTTTGCCAGGTCTCGGTGATGGTGCCGACCTCCTAGTGCCACTTCTTCTTCTCATGGTAGATCACAACCGATGTGAAGATGTGGAGGAAGAACAGGTAGTCAACAGCCAGACCACCGTGCCGGCCTTGGTGAAGTCCTTGCCCTTCTCAGAGGGCACCGTGCAACCTTCAGGACTCAATCACCCAGCATCCCTCGTACTCTGGAGGATGCATAGATCATTCAGAAAATGCTCTGACCATGTCAACAACTTTCCTAACCTTGTCCCTGACATATCTTTGCACCCTAACCGTAATCATTGATGGCACTGTCTGTCGTTTACATAATTTAAAGAATTACATAAGTCACTAATAGCTGTCACAATAAATAGGGCATGTAGCATTCTACTGGCAGGGAAGCATGGCCAGATTCCAGTCATGAAGGCTGTCATCATCATCAATTGAGTCAAAGAATCATACAATGTGAAGATATTGCACATTATCTCCACAAGAGGGAGCTCTACAGGTCTCTTCATAACTTTACATAACTATACAAATATTTACATTATCTGGGGGATTAACACAGATTGTCAATTTAAATTCATTAATTATGTAATTAGATGATGTGTGGCACCAGATTCCTGGTGTCATGGATGATATAATCATTGTTTTATATAATTAAATAATCAAATAACGAATTCATGTAACATCATCCACTTCCCTAAGGTGGCTCCAAACCAGGCTCATGAACGATGCTGTCGTGATAAATTTAAATATTGTAACTACATAATTGATATTAAGATGGTCTATAATAATTGCCTCCCACATCGGGTCACCACAATCCACTGATCATGGAAAATCTAATGTCCTACTTTAATAATCAAATAACAACATAATCAGAGGATGAAATGGTCTGCAATACTCCACACAATTGACTCTCTGTTAACTCCCACATGATTGTGGGAAACTCCCAGGTTCATCAGTTATTTAATCGCAGAGCAGAGTAGTAACATGTTTAAATGCTGAACTGTCATTGTGGATGCAGGGTTTTTAGAACATATCACATAATTAATGTCGGGCGGCTGCCTCAAAAGAGATGGACTGAAATCCAATAATCACAAAGTCTACTCTAACAAATGGATTATCACCTTCCAGAAGGAAGTCATCAATGGCAAACTCACCTTTTGATGAATAATTGTGAGTCTTATTATCTTTTGTTCCATAGTTTTTCTTCTTAGGAGAGAGAGGATTCAAAAACAGAAGACTTTGAACAGTTTCTCCACAGACTACGTTCTCTGATGATTAGGTAATCTTGAATTTGGTAACCAGTAAAAGCTGTAGACACACGTCCAGAGGTGTGGCTCTGACTCATTTAGGCGAATCAAATGCTGTCATTAAATATTTAGGAGATAGTTATCTTGGGAGACTGTAATGTCCCATGTTAACCCATTCTCGAAGCTTCTCTCTGGTCCTTGGCCCATGATACCAGGGTACAGAATGCAAGCCGGGTTGCCAGGCAACATTTATGTACCAACATTCTGTCACATTCTAGTACCCCTCCCCCATGCCTAAAGGAGTATACCCACCGATGAACTAACCTTACACCCTCACTGAGTTTCTCACAAAAACAAAGCAGGGCTCTTTCTTTTGAGTTCTACATATTTACCAGTCTCTCAAGCTACAACATGCCTATAGTGACATAAGCATGAAAACAAATGCATCATTGTGACATTCAAGTACAATGATGAGTATTTTAAACCTGATTTCTATGCTTCAATTTTCTAATTTCTAGAACGGAAACAATACAATTAATCACCTGTACCATAATCCTTTTCCCTTCATTGAAAATAAAATTAACTCCTCTGCATCCTCTTTCCTTTAGAGGAGCTTGATCCCATGGTTTCTCAGAGTTGTTTAGATTTGCATTAGGCTGACGATTAAGCATTTTGAGCAGTGTCTTATGTTTCTTTCAGTCATTTTGGATTCCTCATTTGACTGTTCTCTATTAAGTCCTGTACCCTGCTTTCTAATATGGTTATTTAGAGTGATTTATTGTTGGTGGTGTGTCATGTTATCATCCCGACAGATTCATTAGATGAGATTCACTGATCAGGAGATTATTCAGTTATTCCATTTTAAAAAGTTGTGGTCACTGTGTCCTTCATGGGTCAGTTCTGTTGCAACCTCTCAGAAACTGATGATGCGAAACAGTACAGTTTTATTTAAAATCATGTAATCATTCGATTGTTAAAAATCTACTATTACGTAATCAGTAATCGCTGTATAAGGCAGTGTCCCCCATTCTCTGGGCACTGCTTCTGGTACCGATCTCCTCCTGTGTCAATCCCACAGCAGCCAATGATGGATTACACCATCATTACTTACACAATCAAATATGTTACTAATTGGATGGTCCTCCATACTGAACTTTCAAAAGATGGAACCAAACTCCAGTGATTATCAAGGAAGTAGTGCATAGATAATTAAGTAATGCCACGTGATTAACACCAATGGAGGTATGGCCCGACTCCAGTCAAGAAGAGCAACATCTTCATCGATTTAAATAATATATATATATATAATGAAAAGTGTTTGAAAAATGACATGGTGGTGCATACTTAAATCCCACATGGAGTAGTCAGAATGATCTCTACCTGGAATAGTGATGTTTTTAAAAAATTAAATTGATAATTAATTAGTGGGCCTTTTATATTAACACTGACGGGATGGCACCAAAGTCCTAAACCTATCGCTGATGTAAAGATCTATTTACATAGCTAACTGATGAAGTAATGAGATGATATTAAATCAACTCCGAAAATCTGACTCCAAAAGGGACGTATGTTCCATAACACTACCTGTATTTTAAATACGTCAATTAAATGATGAATTATTACTTAATTTCCTAGTTTAACAGTTAAAGAAGTAAGTGTAGTATTAGATGACGTGACGGTCTGGTACAACGGTCTACCCTAAGGAAGCTCAAAACTCCAGTGATCACTGAATACATAATTACAGATTTTCATAATTAAATGAATAAACATTAAACAAGTGGATGGTGTTTTATGCGTGAAGCCTAAAAGATTGCTGAATACTGAAGAGATATTGAGTTCTTAATTATAGATTTGAACAAGACATGAATGAATAAAGAGATAGTTTCTCATAATTCACCCCTAGAGAGATAACAAAATGATGTCAAAATTGATTGAAATAAAGACAGGAAGAAAGAAAGAAAGAAAGAAAGAGGAAGAAAGAAAGAAAGAAAGAAAGAAAGAAAGAAAGTGAGAAGGTTCACATGATACAGTTTAACACCAGCAAGGTGGATCCAGACTCCACTCTTCCTGAGTAGAAAAAGACAGATTTGAATAATGAAATAATCAGATAATTAGATCGTCTGTCACACTTAAGTCACACAAGATGGCTAGAAAATTCAGGGATCACAGATTATATACTGAAATAATTTAATAATTATCTCTTTAAATAAGTAAGCTGTTGACCTTTTTTGTATCATCAATACCTGGGCAGACTTGCCAGATATGAAATTGTATGCTGTGATTACGCATTTTTAAAATGCCATCAGTTAATCCTCAGATAATCATACTGTCTTGCCTGATGAATTCTGTTAGCCTGACACCATCCCAAGCTCCTGAATCTCTGTTGCAGTGCGGCAGGACGTGAGATAATGGACCCAATCCTGGCATAGCAGTAGTAGCCAAAATGTTGATAACAGCTGAAAAGATGGCTACAGCAGGGTCATCCCCAGCATAGCTGAGAGAGATGTTCTTCCGTGTTCTGAGCCGTCATCCTTTTGCCAGGTCTCGGTGATGGTGCCGACCTCCTTGTGCCACTCCTTCTTCCCATGGTAGATCACAACCGATGTGAAGATGTGGAGAAAGAGCAGGTAGTCAACACCCAGACCACCGTGCCGGCCTTGGTGAAGTCCTTGTACTTCTCAGAGGGCACCGTGCAACCTTCTGGCCTCAATCACCCAGCATCCCTCATACTCTGGAAGATGCATAGATCATTCAGAAAATGCTCTGCCCATGTCTACAACTTTCCTAACCTTGTCCCTGATCGATTTTTGTACCCTAACCGTAATCGGTGATGGCACTGTCTGTCGTTTACATAATTTAAAGAATTAAAATAAATAAGTCAGTAATAGCTAACTGTCACAATAATTAGAGCATGTAGAATTATACCTGCCGGGAGGCATAGCCAGACTCCAGTCATGAAGGATGTCATCATCATCAATAGAAAAAATGAATCATAAAATGTGATGATATTGCACATTAACTCCAGAAGTGGGAATTTAAAGGTCTCTTCTTGGAATGGAGGACTGTTGTTTACATAACTATACAAATATTTACATTATCTTGGGGATTAACACAGATTGTCAATTTAAATACATTAATTATGTTATTAGATGGTCTGTGGCACCAGATTCCAGTTGTAATTTACGATGTAATCATTGTTTTATATAATTGAATAATCAAATAATGAGTTCATGTAACATCACCCACTTCCCTAAGGTGTCTCCAAACCAGGCTCATGAACGATGCTGTTGTGATAAATTTAAATATTTTACCAACATAATTGATATTAAGATGGTCTATATTAACTGCCTGCCACTTCTCGTCACCACAATCCACCGATCATGGTGGATGAAATGGTCTGCTATACTCCACACAATTGACTCTCAGTTGACTCCCACATGATTGTGAGAAACTCCCAGGTTCATCCCTTATTTAATCGCAGAGCAGAGTAGTAACGTGTTTAAATGCTAAACTATCATTGTGTATGAGGGTTTTTAGAAGATATCACATATTTAATGTTGGACGGCTACCTAAAAAGAGATGGACTGAAATCCAACAATCACTAAGTCTACTGTAACAAACAGATTATCACCTTCCTGAAGGAAGTCAACAATGTCAAACTCACCTTTTGATGAATAATTGTGAGTCTCATTATCTTTTGTTCCATAGTTTTTCTTCTTAGGAGAGAGAGTATTCATAAACAGAAGACTTTGGACAGTTTCTCCACAGACTACGTTCAGTGATGATTAGGTAATCTTGAATTTGGTAACCAGTAAAACTGTAGGCACACTTCCAGAGGTGTGGCTATGACTTTTTTAGGGGAATCAAATGCTGTCCTTAAATTTTTAGGAAATAGTTATCTTGGGAGACTGTAATGTCCCATGTTAACCAATTCTTGAAACTTCTCTCTGGTCCTTGGCCCATGATACCAGGATAGAGAATGCAAGCCGGGTTTCCAGGCAACATTTATGAACCAACATTCTGTCACATTCTAGTACCACTCCCCCATGCTAAAAGGAGTATACCCACCTATGAACTAACCTTACAGCATCACTGAGCTTCTCACAAAAACAAAGCAGTGCTCTTTCTTTGAGTTCTTCATATTTACCATTCTCTCAAGCTACAACATGCCTATAGTGACGTAAGCATGAAAATGAAAGCATCATTGTGCCATTCAAGTACAATGATGAGTACTTTAAACCTGTTTTCTATGCTTCAATTTTCTAATTTCTATAAGGAAACAATACAATTAATCGCCTCTACTATAATCATTTTCCCTTTATTGAAAATAAAATAAACTCCTCTTCCTTCTCTTACCTTTAGAGGAGCTTGATCCCATGGTTTCTCAGAGTTGTTTAGATTTGCATTAGGCTAATGATTAAGGATTTTGAGCAGTGTCTTATGTTTCTTTCAGTCATTTTGGATTCCTCAATTGACTGTTCTCTATTAAGTCCTGTACCCTGCTTTCTAATATGGTCATTTAGAGAGATTTATTGTTGGTGGTGTATTAACTTATGAGCCCGACAGGGTTCATTAGATGAGATTCCCTGATTAGGAGATTATTCAGTTATTACATTTTTAAAATCGGTGGTCAATGTGTCCTTCATGGGTCAGTTCTATTGCAACCTCTCAGAAACTGATGATGCGAAACAGTATAGTATTTTAAAATCGTGTAATCATTCGATTGTTAAAAAACTTCTATTGCGTAATCACTAATCACTGTATAAAGCAGTGTCCCCCATTCTCTGGGCACTGCTTCTGGTACCGATCTCCTGCTGTGTCAATCCCACAGCAGCCAAATGACGGATGACATCATTGCTTATGCAATCAAATAAGTTAATAATTGGATGGTCCTCCATACTTAACTATCAGAAGATGGAACCAAACTCCAGTGATTGTCAAGGAAGTACTACTTAGATAATTAAGTAATGCCACGTGATTAACTCCGATGGAGTAATGGCCTGACCTCAGTCAAGAAGAACAACATCTTCATCGATTTAAATAATTAATATATAATGAAAAATGATTGAATAATGACTGGTGCATACTTAAATCCCACATGGAATAGTCAGACTGATCTCTTCCTGGAATAATGATGTTTTAAAAAAATTAAATTGATAATTAATTAGTGGGCCTTTTATAGTAACACTGATGAGATGGCACAAAAGTCCTAAACCTATCGCTGATGTAAAGATTTATTTTCATAGCTAAATAATGAAGTAATGAGATGATATTGCATCATCACCTCCCACAATCTGACTCCAAAAGGGACTTATGGTCCATAACATTACCTGTATTTTAAATATGTAAATTAAATGATGAATTATTACTTAATTTCCTAGTTTAACAGTTAAAGAAGTAAGTGTAGTATTAGATGATGTGATGGTCTGGTAAAACGGTCTCCCCTAAGGAGTATCAAGACTCCTGTGATCACTGAATACATAATGACAGATTTTCATAATTAAATGAATACACATTAAACAAGTGGATGGTGTTTTATGTGTGAAGCCTAAATGATTACTGAATACTGAAGAGTCATTGAGTTCTTAATCATAGATTTGAACAAAAAAAATGAATGAATAAAGAGATAATTTCACACAATTCACCCCTAGAGAGATAATGAGATGATATCAACATTGACTTAAATAAAGAAAGGAAGAAAGAAAGAAAGAAAGGAAGGAAGGAAGAAATAATTCACAAGATACAATTTAACACCAACAAGGTGGATCCAGACTCCACTCTTCCTGGAATAGAAACAGACAGATTTGAAAAATGAAATAATCAGATAGTTAGATCGTCTGTCACACTTGAGTCACACAAGGTGGCATCAAACTTCAGGGATCACAGATTACATAATGAAAGAATTTAATAATTACATCTTTAAATATATAAGCCATTGACCTCTTTTTGTAGCATCAATTCCTGGGCAGACTTGCCAGATATGAAACTGTATGCTGTCATCACGCATTTTTGAAATGCCATCAGTTAATCGTCAGATAATCATACTGTCTTGCCTGATGAATTCTGTTGGCCTGACCAAATCACAAGCGCCTGAATGTCTGTTGTGGTACGGGAGGACGTGAGATAGTGGGCCCAATCCTGGCGTAGCAGTAGTAGCCACAATGTTGATAACAGCTGAAAAGATGGCTGCAGCAGGGGCATCAATAGCATAGCTGAGAGAGAGATGTTCTTCCGTGTGCTGAGTCGTCATCCTTTTGCCAGGTCTCGGTGATGGTGCCGACCTCCTAGTGCCACTCCTTCTTCTCATGGTAGATCACAACCGATGTGAAGATGTGGAGCAAGAACAGGTAGTCAACAGCCAGACCACCATGCCGGCCTTGGTGAAGTCCTTGTACTTCTCAGAGGGCACTGTGCAACCTTCAGAACTCAATCACCCAGCATCCCCCGTACTCGGGAGATGCATAGATCATTCAGAAAATGCTCTGCCAATGTCTACAACTTTCCTAACATTGTCCCTGACAGATTTTTGCATGCTAACCGTATTCGGTGATGGCACTGACTGTCATTTACATATTTTAAAGAATTAAATAAGTCAGTAATAGCTAACTGACACAATAATTAGGGGATGTAGCATTCTACTGTCAGGGAAGCATGGCCAGACTCCAGTCATGAAGGATGTCATCATCATCAATTGTGTCAATGAATCATAAAATGTGAAGATATTGCACATTAACTCCACAAGAGGGAGCTTTACACGTCTCTTCATGGAATGGAGGATTTTTGGTTACATAACTATACAAATATTTACATTATCTTGGGGATTCACACAGATTGTCAATTTAAATTCATTAATTATGTAATTAGATGATCTGTGGCACCACATACCAGGTTTCATGGACGATATAATCATTGTTTTATATAATTAAATAATCAAATAATGAGTTCATGTAACATCATCCACTTCCCTGAGTTGGCTCCAAACCAGGCTCATGAACGATGCTGTCGTGATTAATTTAAATATTTTAACTACGTAATTGACATTAAGATGGTCTGTAATAATTGCCTCCCACGTCATGTCACCACAATCCACTGATCATGTTTTATCTAATGTCCTACTTTAATAATCAAATAACAACACAATCAGAGGATGAAATGGTCTGCCATACTCCACACAATTGAGTCTCAGTTGACTTCCACATGTTCGAGGGAAACTCCCTGGTTCATCCCTTATTTAATCTCAGAGCAGAGTAGTAACATGTTTTAATGCTGATCTGTCATTGTGTATGCAGGGTTTTTAGAAGATATCACATATTTAATGTTGGACGGCTGCCTCAAAAGAGATGGACTGAAATCCAACAAATACTAAGTCTACTCTAACAA
The DNA here is from genome assembly GCF_943737965.1 of Phodopus roborovskii. Classification (NCBI taxonomy): domain Eukaryota; kingdom Metazoa; phylum Chordata; class Mammalia; order Rodentia; family Cricetidae; genus Phodopus; species Phodopus roborovskii. The sequence goes on along the minus strand of NW_026125770.1, from coordinate 396,291 downwards.
ATGGATTATCACCTTCCTGGAGGAAGTCAACATGGGCAAACTCACCTTTTGATGAATAATTGTGAGTCTTATTATCTTTTGTTCCATAGTTTTTCTTCATAGGAGAGAGAGTATTCATAAACAGAAGACTTTGAACAGTTTCTCCACAGACTACGTTCTCTGATGATTAGGTAATCTTGAATTTGGTAATCAGTAAAAGCTGTAGGCACAATTCCAGAGGTGTGGCTATGACTTGTTTAAGCGAATCAAATGCTGTCATTAAATTTTTAGGAGATAGTTATCTTGGGAGACTGTAATATCCCATGTTAACACTTTCTCCAGTGATTGTCTAGGAAGTAGTACTTAGATAATTAAATAATTCCACGTGATTAACTCCCTTGGAGGAACGGCCCGACTCTAGTCAAAAGAATAACATCTTCATCGATTTAAATAAGTAATATATAATGAAATATGATTGAATAATGACATGGTGGTACATACTTAAATCCCACATGGAGTAGTCAGACTGACCTATTCCTGCAATAATGATGTTTTTCAAAAATTAAATTGATAATTAATTAGTGGGCCTTTTATATTAACACTCATGAGATGGCACCAAAGTCCTAAACCTATCACTGATGTAAAGATTTATTTACATATTTAAATGATGAAGTAATGAGATGATATTACAACATTAACAAACAAAATCTGACTCCAAATGGGACTTATGGTCCATAACGTTACCTGTATTTTAAATACATAAATTAAATGATGAATTATTAATTAATTTCCTAGTTTAACAGTTAAATAAGTTTGTGTAGTATTAGATGATGTGATGGTCTGGTACAACGGTCTCCCCTAAGGAGGCTCAAACCTCCAGTGATCACTGAATACATACTGACAGATTTTAATAATTAAATGAAAAAACCTTAAACAAGTGGAAGCCTAAATGATTGCTCAATATTGAAGAGACATTGAATTCTTAATCATAGATTTGAACACAAAATGTATGAATAAAGAGATAATTTCTCATAATTCACCCCTAGAGAGATAACAAATTGATATCAACATTGAATTAAATAAGGAAAGAAAGAAAGAAGGAAAGAAAGAAAGAAAGAAAGAAAGAAAGGAAGGAAGGAAGGAAGAATTCACAGGATGCAATTTAACACCAACAAGGTGGATCCATACTCCACTATTCCTGGAGTAGAATAAGACAGATTTGAATAATTTAATAATCAGATAGTTAGATATTCTGTCACACTTGAGTCACACAAGTTTGCACCAAACTTCAGGGATCACAGATTATATAATGAAAGAATTGAATACTTACATCTTTAAATATGTAAGCCATTGACCTTTTTTGTATCATCAATTCCTGGGCAGACTTGCCAGGTATGAAACTGTGTGCTGTCATCACGCATTTTTAAAATGCCATCAGTTTTTCGTCAGATAATCATACTGTCTTGCCTGATGAATTCTGTTGGCCTGACCTCATCACAAGCGCCTGAATCTCTGTTTTGGTACGGCAGGGCGTGAGATAATGAGCCCAATCCTGGCGTAGTTGTAGAAGCCACAGTGTTTATAACAGCTGAAAAGTTGGCTGCAGCAAATGTATCACCAGCATAGCTGAGAGAGAGAAGTTCTTCTGTGTTCTGAGTCGTCATCCTTTGCCAGGTCTCGGTTATGGTGCCGTCCTCCTAGTGCCTTACTTCTCATTGTAGATCACAACCGATGTGAAGATGTGGAGGAAGAGCAGGTAGTCAACACCAGACCACGATGTCGGCCTTGGTGAAGTCCTTGTACTTCTCGGAGGGCACCGTGCAACCATCTGGACTCAATCATCCAGCATCCCTCATACCCTGGGAGATGCATAGATCATTCAGAAAATGTTCTGCCCATGTCTACATGTTTCCTAACATTGTCCCCAACAGATATTTGCACACTAATCATAATCGGTTATGGCATTTTCTGTCGCTTACATAATATAAAGAATTAAATAAGTCAGTAATAGCTAACTGTCACAATATATAGGTGATGTAGCATTTCACTGGCAGGGAAGCATAGCCAGACTCCAGTCATGAAGGATGTCATAATCCTCAACTGAATCAATGTATGGTAAAATGTGTTGATATTGCACATTATCTCCACAAGAGGAAGCTTTACAGGTCTCTTCATGGAATGGAGGAATTTTGTTTTATATAACTTTATTAATATTTACATTATATGGGGTATGAACTCAGAATGTCAATTTAAATACTTTAATTATGTAATTAGATGATCTGTGACACCAGGTTCCAAATATCATGGACAATATAATCATTGTTTTATATAGTTAAATAATCAAACAATAAGTTCATGTAACATCATCCACTTCCCTAAGGTGGCTCAAAACCAGGCTCTTGAACGATGCTGTCGTGATTAATTTAAATATTTTAACTACAAAATTGATATATAGATGGTCCATAATAATTGCTTCCCACATCGTAGAATCCACTGATCATGAATTATCTAATGTCCTATTTTAATAATCAAATAACAACATAATCAGATTATGAAATGATCTGCCATACTCCACACTATTGCCTCTCAGTTGACTCACACATGATTGTGCGAAACTCCCAGGTTCATCCCTTATTTAATCGCAGAGTTGGGTAGTAACATTTTAAATGCTGAACTGTCATTGTGTATGCAGCGTTTTTAGAAGATATCACATATTAATGTTGGGCGGCTGACTCAAAAGAGATTTATTGAAATCTAACAATCCCTAAGTCTACTGTAACAAATGGATTCTCACCTTCCTGAAGGAAGTCATCAATGGCAAACTCACCTTTTGATGAATAATTGTGAGTCTTTCTTTCCTTCCATAATTTCACTTCTTAGGAGAGAGAGTATTCATAAACAGAAGACTTTGTACTGTTTCTCGACAGACTAGGTTTTCTAATGATTATGTAATCTTGAACTTGGTAACCAGTAAAAGCTGTAGGCACACTTCCAGAGGTGTGGCTATGACTTGTTTAGGCGAAACAAATGCTGTCATGAAAAGTTTTTTTGTACTGTTTCGCATCATCAGTTTCTGAGAGGTTGCAACAGAACTGACCCATGAAGGACACAGTGACCACCGATTTTAAATAATGGAATAACTGTATAATCTCCAGATCAGGGAATCTCATCTAATGAACTCTGTTGGGCTGTTAACAAGACACACCACAAACAATTAATAACTCTAAATAACCATATTAGAAAGCAGGGTACAGGACTTACTAGAGAACAGTCAATTGAGGAATCCAAAATGACTGAAAGAAACAGAAGGCACTGCTCAAAATCCTTAATCATCAGCCTAATGCAAATCAAAACAACACTGAGAACCCATGGGATCAAGCTGCTCTAAAGGTAAGAGGATGAAGAGGAGTTAATTTTATTTTCAATAAAGGGAAAACGATTATGGTACAGGTGATTAATTCTATTGTTTCCGTTCTAGAAATTAAAAAATTGAAGCATAGAAAACAGGTTTAAAATACTCATCATTGTACTCGAATGGCACAATGATGCTTTCGTTTTTGTGCCTATGTCACTATAGGCATGTTGTAGCTTGAGAGACTGGTAAATATGTAGAACTCAAAAGAAAGAGCCCAGCTTTGTTTTTGTGAGAAACTCGGTGAGGATATAAGGTTAGTTCATTGGTGGGTATACTCTTTTTAGCATGCAGGAGGGGCACTAGAATGTGACAGAATGTTGGTTCATAAATTTTGACTGGCAACCCTGCTTGCATTCTGTTTCCTGGTAACATGGGCCAAGGATCAGAGAGCAGCTTCGAGAAAGTGTTATCACGGGACATTAGAGTATACCAAGATAACTATCTCCTAAAACTTTTCATGACAGCATTTGATTCGCCTAAACAAGTCATAGCCACACCTCTAGATGTGTGCCTACAGCTTTTACTGGTTAGCAAATTCAAGATTACATAATCATCAGAGAACGTAGTCTGTGGAGAAACAGTACAAAGTCTTCCGTTTATGAATACTCTCTCTCCTAAGAAGTGAAACTATGGAACGAAAGATAACAAGACTCACAATTATTCATCAAAATGTGAGTTTGCCATTGTTGACTTCCTTCAGGAAGGTGATAATCCATTTGTTACAGTAGACTTAGGGATTGTTGGACTTCAGTCCATCTCTTTTGAGGCAGCCGCCCAACATTAAATATGTGATATCTTCTAAAAACCCTGCATACACAATGACAGTTCAGCATTTAAGCATGTTACTACCCAACTCTGAGATTAAATAAGGGATGAACCAGGGAGTTTCCCTCGAACATGTGGAAGTCAACTGAGACTCAATTGTGTGGAGTATGGCAGACCATTTCATCCTCTGATTATATTGTTATTTGATTATTAAAGTAGGACATTAGATAAAACATGATCAGTGGATTGTGGTGACATGACGTGGGGAGGCAATTATTACAGACCATCTTAATGTCAATTACGTAGTTAAAATATTTAAATTAATCACGACAGCATCGTTCATGAGCCTGATTTGGAGCCAACTCAGGGAAGTGGATGATGTTACATGAACTCATTACTTGATTATTTAATTATATAAAACAATGATTATATCGTCCATGCCACCTGGAATCTGATGCCACATATCATCTAATTACATAATTAATGTACTTAAATTGACAATCTGTGTGAATCCCCAAGATAATGTAAATATTTGTATAGTAATGTAAACAACAATCCACCATTCCATGAAGAGACCTGTAAAGCTCCCTCTTGTGGAGTTAATGTGCAATATCATCACATTTTATGATTCATTTTTTCAATTGATGATGATGACACCCTTCTTTCCTGGATTCTGACCATACTTCCCTGCAAGTTAAATGCTACATGACCTATTAATTTTGACAGTTAGGTATTACTGACTTATTAAATTCTTTAAATTATGTAAACGATCGACAATGACATCACCGTTTACGGTTAGGGTGCAAATATCTTTCAGGAATAAGGTTCGGAAAGATGTAGACATGGGCAGAGCATTTTCTGAATGATCAATGCATCTCCCAGAGTACGAGGGATGCTGGATGATTGAGTCCAGAAGTTTGCACTGTTCCAACCTAGAAGTACAAGGACTTCACCAAGGCCGGCACAGTGGTCTGGGTGTTGACTACCTGCTGTTTGTCCACATCTTCACATCGATTGTGATCTACCATGAGAAGAAGGAGTGGCACTAGCAGGTCGGCACCATCACCGAGACCTGGCAAAAGGATGACGACTCAGAACAGGGAAGAACATCTCTCTCTCAGCTATGCTGCTGATGCCACTGCTGCACCCATCTTTACAGCTGTTTTCAACACTGTGGCTACTAGTGCTACGCCAGGATTGGGCCCATTATCTCATGTCCTGCTGCACCACAACAGAGATTCAGGTGCTTGTGATGATGTCAGGCCAATTGAATTCATCAGGCAAGACAGTATGATTATCTGATGATTAACTGATGGCATTTTAAAAATGCGTGAAGACAGCATACAGTTTTATACCTTTCTAACTTCCCTTATTTAAATCTATGTTGATATCATTTTGTTATCTCTCTAGGGGTGAATTATGAGAAACTATCTCTTTATTCATTCATTTTTTTTGTTCAAATCTATGATTAAGAACTCAATGTCTCTTCAGTATTGAGCAGTCATGTAGGCTTCACGCATAAAACACCATCCTATTGTTTCATGTTTATTCATTTAATTATGAAAATCTGTCCTTATGTATTCAGTGATCACTGGAGTTTTGAGCCTCCTTTCGGGAGACCTTTGTACCAGACAGTCACGTCATCTAATACTACATTTAGTTCTTTAACTGTTAAACTAGGAAATTAATTAATAATTCATCATTTAAATTATGTATTTAAAAATACAGGTAATGTTATGGACCATAAGTCCCTTTTGGAGTCAGATTTTGGTAGTTGATGATGTAATATCATCTCATTACTTCACCATTTAGCTATGTAAATAGATCTTTACATCAGCGATAGATTTTGGAATTTGGTGCCATCTCCTCAGTGTTAAGATAAAAGGCCCACTAATTAATTAACAATTTATTTTTTTAAATTTCTCATTATTCCAGGAAGAGATCAGTCTGACTACTCCATGTGACATTTAAGTATGCACCACCATGACATTATCCAATCATTTTTCATTATGTTTTCTTTATTTAAATCGATGAAGATGTTGTTCTTCTTGACTGGAGTCGTGCCATTCCTCCATGGGAGTTAATCATGTGGCATTATTTAATTATCTAAGTATTACTTCCTTGGCAATCACTGGAGTTGGGTTCCATCTTATGAAAGGTAAGTATGGAGGACTATCCAATTTTTAACTCATTTGATTGCTTAAGTAATGACGGTTTCATCCGTCATTTGGCTTCTGTGGGATCGACACAGCAGGAGATCGGTACCAGAAGCAGTGCCCAGAGAATGGGGGACACTGCCTTATACGGTGATTATTGATTACGTAATAGTAGATTTTTAACAATCGAATGATTACACGATTTTAAAAAAAACTGTACTGTTTCGCATCATCGGTTTCTGGGAGGTTGCAACAGAACTGACCCATGAAGGACACAGTGACCACCGATTTTAAAAATGGAGTAACTGAATAATCTCATGATAAGGGAATCTCATCTAATGAACTCTGTCAGGCTAATAACATGACACAACACCAACAATAAATCACTCTAAATAACCATACTAGAAAGCAGGGTACAGGACTTAATAGAGAATGCCCCTGCTGCAGCCATCTTTTCAGGTGTTATCAACATTGTGGCTACTACTGCTACGCCAGGATTGGGCCCATTATCTCATGTCCTGCCGCACCAGAACAGAGATTCAGGTGCTTGTGATGATGACAGGCCAACAGAATTCATCAGGCTAGACAGCATGGTTATTTGAGGATTAACTGATGGCATTTTAAAAATGCATGATGACAGCATACATTTTCATACCTGGCAAGTCTGCCCAGGAATAGATGATACATAAAAAGGTCAATGGCTTACATATTGAAAGATGTAATTATTAAATTCTTTCCTCATATAATCTGTGATCTCTGAATTTTGGCGCCACCTTGTGTGACTCAAGTGTGACAATCTAACTATCTGATTATTTCATTATTCAAATCTGTCTTCTTCTACTCCAGGAAGAGTTGAGTCTGGATCCACCTTTTTGGTGTTAAATTGTATCTTATGAATTTTCTTTCTTTCTTTCTGTCTGTCTGTCTTCCTTTCTTTATTTAATCAATGTTGATATCATTGTGTTATCTCTCTAGGGGTGAATTATGAAAAATTATCTCTTTATTCATTCATTTTTTTGTTCAAATCTATGATTAAGAACTCAATGGCTCTTCAGTATTGAGCAATCATTTAGGCTTCACGCATAAAACACCATCCACTTGTTAAATTTTTATTCATTTAATTATTGAAATCTGTCATTATTTAGTCAGTGATCACTGGAGTTTTGAGCCTCTTTAGGGGAGACAGTTGTACCTGACCATCACATCATCTAATGCATCACATACTTCTTTAACTGTTAAACATGAAATTAAGTAATAATTCATCATTTATTTTACGTACTTAAAATACAGGTAATGTTATGGACCATAAGTCCGTTTGGAGTCAGATTTTGGTAGTTGATGATGTAATATCATCTCATTACTTCATCATTAACTATGTAAATAGATCTTTACATCAGCGATAAATTTAGAACTTTGGTTTCATCTCGTCAGTGTTACTATAAAAGGCCCTCTAATTAATTATCAATTTAATTTTTTAAAACATAATTATTCCAATAATTGATCAGTCTGACTACTCCATGTGGGATTTAAGTATGCAACACCATGACATTATTCAATCATATTTCATTATATATTATTTATTGAAATCGATGAAGATGTTGTTCTTCTTGATTGGAGTCTGGCCATTCCTCCATGGGTGTTAATCACTTGGCATTATTTAATTATCTAAGTATAACTTCCTTGACAATCACTGGAGTTTGGTTCCATCCTATGAAATTTACGTATGGAGGACTATCCAATTATTAAGTTATTTGATTTGGTAAGTAATGATGGTGTCATCTGTCATTTGGCTGTGTGGGATTGACAAAGAAGGAGATCAGTACCACAAGCCTTGCCCAGAGAATGGGGCCAGTGCCTTATACAGTGATTACTCATTACGTAATAGTTGATTTTTAACAATCGAATGATAAGACGTCTGCACATAGTGGAAAATTCCTAACTATATCAATAGCTTGGTCTCTAGTTATTTTAAAATGGAATTTGAGTGACCCTGCATTAAGGTGGAAAATTGTATGAGCTTTGCAGGCTGCTTCATACCCAGACTCTCTCATCATCATGATGGCATTATCTGTTTTATAATTAAAATCAGCAATAGCATTTCCTTCATTTAAAGGGCCGGGCAAATCAGAATGCACTCGGAGATGTCCTACAAAAATTGGATGAGAGCTCCTCCATAGTAGGCTTTGTACGGCTACTAAATGTTCTTGTACACAAGACACTGGAGGTATATAAGCAGCAGTCGCTAAGGGAGCCAATATATGATACACATATTTACTATCTGTGTTTAAGTTAAATGGTTCATGAGAAAAATGCTGAAGGGCTAATTGTACTGCAGCTAGTTCTGCAAATTGTGCAGACTTCACTTTAAGTATAGAGCGTTTGATAATGGGAAAAGAAACAACTACTGCACAACCATTTGAAGAGCCATCTGTAAATACATTATGGGCCCCCTTCAGAGGATATTGGGAAATAACCTTGGGGAAACACACAGGGTTATTTTTAAAACAATGAGCTAACTTACTGGAAGGAAAATGACTATCTAAGCGGCAGGGTGTGGAACACAAGAAATGTGCCCATTCCTTATCAAACTGTTGAAGCCATTGTATCTGTTGTTGAGTATAGGGAGTAACAATTAAATCCGGCATCTTGCCAAAAACTTGAATACTCATTTTGTATGCCTTTTGAATAACAGAAAGCATTGCCTGAGGATAAGATCTAACTGTCTTTCTTGGGGATGCATGTTCATGCACCCATAATATATTACCAGTTTGCCAAAATACCGCAGTAGGGGAATACGCTGAAGCAAAGACTAATAACATCAAGTTCTGAGAATAGTCAATACAATTTAAATGTGCAGATTGGAGACATTTTTGAACAAGCTTTATACATTCTCGGGCATCAGATGTTAAGGTGGGCAGAGACGTGGGAACAGAATCTCCTTGTAAAATATCAAATAATGGTCTAAGCTGCCCAGTGTTTAGGGCCAAACTAGATTGAACCCAATTTATGTGTCCCAATAATTTTTGAAAATCATTAAGGGTGGTCAGATTATCCAGCCTTAAAGTAATCTTTTGAGGATGGATACCAGAAAATAACAATTGATGACCCAGGTATTGATAGGGAAATTATTGTTGCACCTTTTCTGGGACTAATCTTAAGCCAGCTAGTCGAAAATTATGTTGCAATTCCCCAAAAGCCTCATTCACTTCCTTGGAATGCAGGCCGGCTGAAAGAATATCATCCATATAATGTATAATGTATAAGGATTGAAATTTCTCTCTAACGGGGGCAATGGCCAATGGTACATAAATTTGACAAATAGTGGGACTATTGGCCATTCCTTGAGGTAACACCATCCATTGATATCTCTTATAGGGCTCTTTAAAGTTAATAGAAGGAATGCTAAATGCAAATCATTCATTATCCTGAGGATGTAAAGGAATGCTAAAAAAGCAATCTTTTAGGTCTATAACTAATAAATGATAGCCTTGAGGAATACCCACAGGGGAAGGCAAGCCAGGTTGTGTTGCTCCCATAATTTGCATAAAATCATTAACAGCTCAGAGATCTTGTAGGAGTCTCCATTTTCCAGATTTTTTCTTTATAACAAAGATTGGGGTATTCCATAGGGAAGTGTAAGGAACAATATGTCCTGTCTCTAATTGTTCCTTTACAACTTGATGTGCAGCCTCTAGCTTCTCAATAGATAAGGGCCATCGCTCCACCCATATTGGGTTATCAGTTTTCCAGATAATAGGAATGGGAACAGGCTGTATAGCAATAGCCCCTGGGGAAAATTTCCCAGCCCAGAGCGATCTCCGGCTCTTTTGATAATTAAATTTTTGGATGTAACAGACCGAGGGTCATCTTGTAGGAATTTACCCAGTCCTTTTTCTTGTATATAACCTTGGTCAGCCAGCATATTTTTAACAGGCTCAGTAGTAAGGACTGCTCCCATGGCCTGAAGCACATCTCTCCCCCAAAGATTAACAGGTATATGACTTAACATAAAAGGCTGAAAAATTCCTGTATGTCCTTCATCATCTGACCATTTAAGAAACTGAGTACTACATTCTGGAGCCATAGTAGTTCCTACTCCTTTTAAATGAGTGGAGGCTGGCTGAAGAGGCCATGCTTGTGGCCAATGTTTTGTTGCTATTTTTGAGGAGTCTGCTCCCCTGTCCCCAAGTACAGAAAATCGTCTACCTTGTATGGTAAGTGTGAGCATGTGGCACTGTTCAAGAGCTGATACCCAAAAAGCACCCATGGAGCCTGTGGAGCCAAAACCAGCAGATTCCCTGATGTCCTTTAAAAAGGGGTTGTTGGTTTGTACATAGTGAGAAGAACCAATTGCGCTATCCGAGCATCCTGTGGTATCATTAATACCCCCACTTTTGCCCTAACATGATTTTTATTTCTCCTTGAAAGTCTGAATCTACTATTCCTGGAATAACTCTAATCCCTTTCAACAAGGCATTACTGCGCCCTAACAATAGCCCTATTGCTCCTGAGGGAAGAGGCCCAAAGACTCCTGTTCTCAAGGCTTGAGTGCCAATTGTGGTGTTAATATTGCTCGGGTGGCAGAACAGAGGTCCTATCCTGTGCTTCCTGGAGTACCACTGATAAGGTCCTGGACATAAATGGGTTTCTCTGAGGGATCATCTGTATTGGGCAGGTTACAGGTGTATCCATTGCCCCGTACATCTGGGCTTGAGAGGCCTGAGGCTGGCCCCGCTTCCAGTTTCCCTGAGCTGGTAAAGGATTACATTCCTTGCTCCAATGATGACCCTTATTGCAACGTGGGCAAAGCTCTGGCCTAGGGCTCAATTGTGTTGCCACACCCTGGGGGCAGTTCCTTTTGAAATGTCCTAGCTGTTCACATCCAAAGCTACTCTTTGGTCTGGCTCCTCTATTGTTCTCCCCTCTTTTCATAACTGAAGCTATAACCTGGCCCATAATGTGATGACCATCTATGTCCCGACATATGCATATATAATCATTAAGTCTTTTGGACTTATGGGGATGTAGAGCCTCTTTACAATACTTGTTTGTACTTTTGAATGTTAATTTTTTAACTATGGGCATGGCATTTTCAACATCACCAAAAATTTGTCCTGCCAGCTGTAGGAGGTGGTCTGCAAATTCTGAGTAGGGCTCAGACAGTCCCTGCAACATCTTAGATAGTTGATCTCTTGCAGCCTTATTAGTCAAGGCTTCCCAAGCTCTAGTAGCAGCAGCAGTAATTTGTGCATAGAACTCTAGGTCAAAAAGAATTTGAGCTGTAATGGTAGCATATTGACTTCTATTTGTAGCATTCGTGAGTATATCTAAATTCCTAGCAGGAAATCTGGCATCAGCATTATTTTGCGCGGTTTTTTGTAAAATTCTTGAAATTTGCCTCTCCAGAGCAAATAGTCACCTACATTTAGTAAGGCTCTACAGAGCTGCATAAAATCACTAGGGGTACAATTTAACACTGGGAAAGACTCAAAAAATTGAGTAAAAGGACCATGGGCCCATAAGCAGTGACAGCCTGTTTATACTGTTTTATATCCTTAAAATTTAATGGGCTGTGTTCCCTAACGCTGTTATCTGAGGATCCATTGTCTCAATCATTGGAAACATCTGTCTTTCCTTTTCTGATGCTTCTATTTTGTTCTAAATCTTGTATTTCTTTAAATGTCCTATTCATCTATACCTTTTCTTTTATTTTATTGCAATGAATTCTTTAGATGTCTTGTTTTTAATCCTGGTGCCCTGCCTTTTCAATAGGGCCATTAATTGCTCATTGAGCTTTTCCTTATAGTTATTGGCATCCATACTTCAATGCACCCTCATTCATTTATTTTTGCCGGCCGGCGTACGAGGGCGATCTCTTAGGTGATCCTTTCTTTCAGATCTCGGTGGGACCACCACTTGTAGCGCCCATGCTACCATCTCTACCACGAGTTGGGCGAAGGCCTAGAGATTGAAATAAAGACAAGACAGCGGGTCATTGGTTCAATGGCAAAGTTGGAACACCAAATGCCGAATGCCGTTCATTGAAAGGGAAGAACGGGCTTAAATCCCGACTTATAACACAGTGGAAAATTACAGGAATTTTTTGGCTTAGCTCCTCCCTGTGTTGTCACAAGGTGTGTGTCCCAAGATGTGTTGTCACGAGATATGTGTCACAAGATATATTGTCATGGAAAGAGTACCATCAAAAGCCTTGGGACAAGGAGTTCCCTCCAACAGCTTCAGGCTAGCTCAAGGTGCCTTGGGGGTCCTTGCAGGGCCCTACATTAAATGATGTTTTTGATAATGATTATCTATCGTTCCTTCAAACCCACATTGCAATATGGCCCAATTTTCGATAGTGCCACACAAGATCTTAACCTGGTGACAGTAATAAAGCACCACAAGTAGCGCTGGGGGCAGTCCAAAAAATTGAATGCTTTGTTGAATTCCACTATGAGGCAAACTAACGACTGCTGTGGGATAACGTTCTATTGCTTTCGCTGAGGAGATTTTGGGATGAATCCAAAGCAATGATCCGATCTGACATAACAACCCTGTAGTCTGATTTTAGGTAGGGAGAATGCATAATGTGATAGCTTGACCTTCCTTCCATCTAGATAGAAATGCATTTTGTAGTCTTTCCTCAACTTTACATAAGGCTTCTCTCGCTTCAACAGTCAATTGCCTAGGAGAATCAAGAGCTGGATCCCCTACTAATATATGACATAATGGCTTTAATTTGTAATTTGGCAACTTTAAATAACTACTAATCCAATTAACATCTCCTAATAACTTCTGAAAGTCATTTAATGTTTTCAAATTATCCTTTCTCATCTCAATCTTTTGAGGAACAATTTGTCTTTCATACACTTTGGCTCCTAAATAATTAACAATCTTATCCTTTTGAACCTTTTCAGGGGCTATAAATAACCTTTACCAATAATTTAACCAAATCTTCATAAGCCTGATCTAAAATTTGTTCATCCTTGGCCGCCAACAATATATCATCCATATAATTGATGCATTTCAAGGCATGAAATTTCCATCTTAACACTAGGAGTCATGCAATGTCTATTCAGGGCTTCAACTTGGGCTACAGTAAAAGAAGCTGAAATCCCATATGTTCTCATAGACTCAGCCAAAACCTTGATGACCTTTAAGTCTAAAAGCTCCTCATATCTATTGCATTGGGCATCCTGGAAAACAGGAAAAGCTAGGCCAAGGTCAGTTTGCACTACTCTCCACACCTCAGGGAAAAGGAATGCCCTGTCCTTCGGCCCCACCCTTGCTCCATCTGATAAGGGGAGCCGCCAATGGCTTTATTCCTGGGGGATCCTCCTCCTCCTTATATCGCCATTTCTCCTTCTCTTCCCCTCTCTGTTCTCTAAGGGATTGTTTCTGAACCTTTTTCTACAAGGGCCTGCAATTCCTCCTCAGAGTCTGTTTCATCCATATCAGACTCCCCTGTGCTCTTAACCTCTTCTGATCTTTCTTCTTGTATCATTTCTATCACAGCTTGTTCCTTTTCCACTGCCTCTCTACAGCATTTCTGGTTCTCAGTGCAGCTATTCATTAACATCCAAATGGGTCTGATTCCAGGCTTTAGCATTCCTTGTTCCCAAGGGAAGTCAAGATCCCTGCCAAACTTGTCCCAGCACACTAACATAAGATCTCCCGAAACTGGGAAACCAAGGTGCAATGGCATCACATTCGCCCAGAAACCTCTTTAATGTGCTTTTCTTTAATTTAAGTTTCTTTGACAAAAGTAGATCCTGAAGAGCCAGAAAAATTGGATGAGACTGAGATGTCCCCATTTTTAAAAATTTTACTTTCGGTTCACTAGAACCTCTTGCTTAATGCCTGAGACTTTATTACCACTTATCCCTGAGGTCCTTATTATCCCACTCTTCCTAGGGAACCTTATTGCCACTTATTTCTGAGGTCTTTATTGTCCCTCCTTACCGTGGGAACTTTCCAGTGCTGCCCTGACTGCAAGAAGTTCTGATCTCCGTCCGGGTAAGGGCCACCAGGTGTCGCTCCCAACCTCAGCCTGCAAGGAAGATGCAACTCGGGCAAGATCTTCTTCAAGTAGTTTATTCAGGATCCTTGAACATGCTTCTTTTTCTGACTCCGGGTAAATGCCTGCACTGGCTTAAATCTCCTTGCGCTGACAAACCCCATTGAGCCACGGGGACCCTGCAGATAGGCTGCTCTTATAGGGAAGCAAGCAAGCTCAACAGCCTGGGCCAAATAAGGATTTTTTACCATAGAGAGCGCTCACCATCTGGAAGGTGGAAGCCTGCGCCATCTTAAGGCAAGGCACTTCGTAGCTCTCTACACCCTCGAATTATAATAATCAAACACATAGCATACAGAATAGAGAAAGAATATTAAGAGCAATGAAGGAAAAAGACAGATAACATATAAAGGTAGACCTATCAAAATTACACCTGAGTTCTCCATGGAAACCATCAATGCCAGAAGGTCCTGGATAGATGTTCTACAAGTATTAAGAGACCACGGAAACGAGCCCAGGATACTATACCTAGAAAAAACTCTCAGTCACTATAGATGGAGAAAACAAGTTATTTAATGACAAAACCAGATTTTCAAAATATGTATCTACAAATCTAGCCCTACAGAAAGTATTGGAAGGAAAACTCCAACCCAAGGAAATTAACTATGCCCACGAAGATTGTAGGCAACAGATAATCTCACTACACCATTAAAATCTGACCACAATTCTTCACTGACCTTGAAAGGATCATATTCAACTTTATATGGAAAAACAAAAGCCCCAGGATAGCCAAAACAACCCTGTGCAATAAAAAAAAACTTCAGGAGGCATCACCATCCCTTTCTTTAAGCTCTACTACAGAGCTATAGTTCTGAAACAAGCCTGGTATTGGCACAAAAATAGACATGTAGACCAATGGAATCAAATTGAAATTCCTGAAATTAACCCACAAACCTATGAATACCTGATTTTTGACAAAGCTGCTAAATGAATACAATGGGTCGAGGACAGCATCTTCAACAAATGGTGCTGGCAAAATTGGATGATGGTGTGTAGAAGACTGCAGATAGACCCATGTCCGTCACCATGCACAAAACTCAAGTCCAAATGGATCATAGACCTCAACAGCAAAGTAGCCACATTAAACTTCTTAGAAGAGAAATTAGGGGTTACCCTAGAACAAATTGGTATAGGAGACCACTTCCTGAACATAACTCCAGGGGCACAGACACTGATAGCAACAATTAATAAAGGGGACCTCTTCAAACTTAGAAGCTTCTGTAAGGCAAAGGAAACATTGGAGAAGACCAGAAGGCTGCACACAGACTGGGAATAGATTTTCACCAATCCTATATCTGACAAAGTGCTGATCTCCAAAATATACAAAGAACTCAAGAAACTAGTCAACAAAACACCAAATAACACTAGTAAAAATGGGGTACAGAATCAAAGAAAGAACTCTCAATAGATAAAATCAAAAAGGCTGAAACACAATTAAGAAAGTGCTCTAAATCCTTAGCTATCAGGGAAATGCAAACCAAAACAACTTTGAGAAACCATCTTATTCGACACTGTGTGACCCTTTCAGAACCACCACTGTGTAGGGCCCTGTATGGACCCCCAAGGCACCTTGAGCTAGCCTGAAGCTGTTGGCGGGAACTCCTTGCCCCAAGGCTTTTGTTGGTACTCTTCCGGTGACAACACATCTCATGACAACACATCTTGTGACACCGGACCCCTGTACACCTCGGGACAACACAGGGAGGAGCTTAGCCAAAAACTTCCTGTAATTTTCCACTGTGGTATAAGTCGGTATTTAAACCCGTTCGTCCCCCTCAATAAACAGCATTCGGCATTTGGTGTTCCAACTTTGCCATTGAACGAATGACTCGCTGTTTTGTCTTTATTTCAATCTCTAGGCCTTTGCCTGACTCGTGGTAGAGATGGTAGCGTGGGTGCTACAAGTGGAGGTCCCACTGAGATCGGGAAAGAAAGGATCACCTAAGAGATCGCCCTCGAAGGCCGGCCGGCAGAAGTAATTGAATGAGGGTGTATTGAAGGATTGGTGCCAGTAACTGTAAAGAAAAGCTCAGCGGGCAATTAGTGGCCCTATTGAAAAGGCAGGGCACCAGGATTAAAACAAGACAGCTAAAGAATTCATTGCCATAAAGTAAAACAAGAAATGGCATAGATGAATAGGACTTTTGAGGAAGTACAAGATTTAGAAGAAGGTAGAAGTGTTAGAAAAGGAAAGAGAGGTGTTTCCAGTGATAGAGACAGTGGATGTTTAGATAACAGGGTTAGGGAGCACAGCCCATTAGATTTTAAGGATATAAAACAGCTTAAAGAGGCTGTCACTGCTTATGGGCCCATGGTCCTTTTACTCAGACAATTTTTGTGTCTTTTGCAGCGTTAAATTGTACCCCTAGTGATTGTATGCAGCTCTGTAGAGCCGTGCTGAGTGGGGGTGACTATTTGCTCTGGAGAGGCGAATTTCAAGAATTTTGCAAGGAAACTGCGCAAAGTAATGCTGTTGCCGGATTTCCTGCTAGGAATTCAGATATGCTCATGAACGCAACAAGTGGAGGGCAATATGCTACCCTTGCAACTCAAATTCTTTTTGACCTAGAGGTCTATGCGCAAATTACTGCTGTTGCTACTAGAGCTTGGGAAGCCTTTCGTAATGAGGCTGCAGGAGATCAGATATTGAAGGTCTTGCAGGGACCATCTGAGACCTATTCAGAATTTGCAGACTGCCTCCTACAGCTGGCAGGCCGCATTTTTGGTGATGTTGAAAATGCCTCTGCCCACGTGTGGCAGACAAACTATTCACCAGTGATGGGTAAGACAGAGGGGGCAAATGTCCAACCTAAGCCAGGAAGGTTACAGGCCTGGGTGACCTCTCCAATGACGGGAAAGGAATTATGCTGATGTCCTCTGTCACCTAAGACAGGTGTTAGTTTATATTAAAAGAAAGGGGGGTCCTGTAGGGCCCTGCATGGACCCCCAAGCTACACCACTGCCCTGCTAAATTCTTTTATATTTGCATTTTCTTTCCTGTAGATTAAAAAAAAAAGCCCTAAATTATGTAACTTCTGTATAACAACGATTAAGTATCTTTAGCTACAATGGCGGTCACTTCCACACTTCCTGTGTGACACCTTTTTAAAAACAAGGCCATCAGTGGTCTGGTGCCTCAACCTTGAAATACCTGTAATTCCAATACTAAGGGGGTTAAGGGAAGGAGGCAGCCAGTATTTGAGTCCAGTCTAGGCAACATAGTAAACCACTTTCTCAAACACACACACACACACACACACACACACACACACACACACACACATTCTGAGAGCCAAAGTTGCATACTGTTGTCTTCTAGCACTTAGGAAGTAGAGGCCGGAGAATCAGGACTGCAAGGTCCTTTATGGTACATAGAGTGCTCAAGATGAATGTGCACTGTATGAAACCTTGTATAAGGAAGGAAGACACCCAAAGGCTGACACAAAAACTTCACCAAGAAAAAAAAAAAACAACAGATCAAATCAAATCCTTACCATCTTTAATATCTATTTTTAGTCAACAAAGTATTGCAAACAATATCCTCATTATTTTAAAAACATTTTAATATTGGGATTATTTTGTGAACTGAAAAAATAAAAACCTCGCAAGGGCAACATTGAACATCAACAAAAGCAGACATAGGATACATACACACTCACATACATAGGACACCTCTAAAAACAAATATCAATCCCTAACCCTAACAGGTAGATATCAAGTATCATTCTTTCTCCACGTGCACTTTAAAGATGAGTAGTGAGGTACCTGTAACCATGATATAGCAATCTTAGCTATCGCAGAATGTGAGACCGTAAAGTAGGCTACCATATAGCCATATAACCAGGAGTTCCACACCAGCCATGGCATCTCCACAGAAATGAAAACAAAATTAAAAACTTAGGTAAGTACTTTGCTGTCAGTCAGGCAAAGAATGGAAGTGTTGATCCTCCATTTACTCACAATTACTTTGAGACAAATGCAGAAAAATAAGAGAAATATATTACACCATATGCATTCCACCTTCATGAATCCACTTTATAGCTGAGCCTCCAGTGCTTAAATTCAGTGATGAATACTCAGTTAATTACAGACTAGTAATCTGTAGCATCTCTAATACGAAAAGGAACTACTGCACTTCCCCAGGTATAAATCTGAAGTCAAATTCTAAACTGCTGCAAAATAGGTATAAACTTTAGCCCCAAAAATGACAGCAGTGCTTGATGTGGTGGAACCAGGTGCACACACTCTAGTACCTCAGAGACAGTCAGCTGTGTCTCCTGTTGCTAATAGTAAGGGAGATGACAGCTGAAACCCATCATTGATCTCAGCAGCTTGCTCTGAGATCAATGAGGACTTGGATAAAGTGCTTCAGAGTGGTGGCTTGGAGTGTGTTCCAGAGAGTATTGTTGGAAAAGAATTGGAGCAGGTGGCACCTCCAGAGCGGTTGGCTTTTTAGGACACCAGAGATTATCTGGCTGGTACACAGAAGGGAGAAAATCAACTAGAAACCACAATACAAGGGGAAATCTCTCCTGGAGTTGGAGGGCTGTATTCCTTTGAATTTAATAAAATGCAGAAGTCAAGGTGTCCATGGAGGAACAGGAATTCTGTGTAGAGTCAGGGGAAGCACCATTCATTTCATCCTCTCATTTCAACCCAAATGGAGATGTGTCTTTGTGTGGGGATGAGGAAATGGGGCAGGTGTTACTGGAGGATCTTGGAGTCTACTGCTCATGTCTAACGTTCTTTGGCCATGCATGGTATTTTCGTGACTATTTTCTTCAATTCTTTGTATATTTTGGACATCAGTCCTCTGTCAGATGTAGGGTTGTGAAGATCAAATTCCAGTCTGTGGGCTGCTGTTTGGTCTTGTCCACTGTGCCCTTTGCCTTGCAGAACCTATTCAGTTTGAAGAAGTCCCACTTATTAATTGTCGATCTCATAGTATGTACTCCTGGAGTTATGTTCAGAAAGTGGTCTCCTCTACCAGTTATTCAATGGTACCCCCCTTTCTATTCTAAGAAGTTCCATCTGGTTGGAATTAGGTTGAGCTCTTCGATCCATTTGGACTTGAGTTTTGTGCATGGCTATAGACATGGGTCTATCTGCACTCTTATACACACCATCATCCAGTTGTGCTAGCAACATTTGTTGAAGATGCTTTCCTCCTTCCTTTTTATACTTTCAGTGTTTTGTCAAAAATCAGGTGTTTGTAGGTGTTAGGGTTAATATCAGGATTTTTTATTTGATTAAATTGGTATACCTGTCTATTTTTGTGCCAATACTAGGTGGTTATCAGCCCTATAGCTCTAGTGTAGAGCATGAAGTTGAGGATGGTGATGCCTCCTGAAGAACCTTTATTGCACAGGGTTATTTTGGCTATCCTGGGTCTTTTGTTTTTTTTCACATAATGTTGAGTATTATCCTTTCAAGGTCAGTGAAGAATCTTGCTGGGATTTTATGCGGAATGCATTGAATATGCAGATTGCATATTCACAAGAACACATAAATATTAGGTTTTATAACAAACTTTACTAATAAAAGAGATAATAAAAGTGCAAGTATAGGAATATACAAAGCTATAGTAGCATATTTGAATCTTTTTACCGAAGTTATAGTTTATCTAGACAAAAAGAATTGCACCAATAACAAATAGTCCTAAGCTTTAGGAAAATTATTTCTCTCAGTCTCTACATCCCTAAGTTAATTCTAGAACTTTTTGTACTTTGGTTCTCTCTTGTTGTCTCCCATCTATGTTTAGGAACAGTCATTGTCAGATGTTGAAGTTCCCATTGAAGCTATCATACCCAGTTTTACACTGGTATAGTAGATACATTTCATTAGATTGCAGAAATTAAAGAGTGTTAATTGGGACATATTTGTAATGAGTAATCAATGAGGAAATAAATATATTCTGTCTCTAGATTTAAAAAGCCTAAACATTCGGGGAAGATATTTAACTCCATGTTCAGAGGCCGTAGTTTCCACAGTATAGAAAAAACATAGGAAACCATCAATGAATATTTATCCAATAAATTGCTTAAAAACAGGGGGCCCCTTGAGGAACACTATGGGCCAGGTCAATCCCCAGAGGATATTTAAAATAAGTAGTCAAACAAAGTTGGGGCAATGGAAGGGGTATGTATGAATGGAAAACAGAAATTACTTCCTTTAATTCCAAAGGCACTTCATAACTGTGCATACTATCTGCCTTCCTGCTCCCCATAGATACACTTAGTCCCTTCCTTCAGGGTGCATGCAAACCTGTCTAGGCCAAATCTATAGTTATTTAGATAGGAGACAATCATCATCAAGACACAGGCATCCTGTAGCAGAAAAGGTAATGTCTTAAGGACAAAAGGAGTTATTGGAGCTCAATGAACTCATGAAAATTTGGAATGCATACCCATATACCGGTTGAGAAAAATCAGACTGGCAGACTAAATTCCAGGACTGCCAAAGCACAAAGAAGTCATGTAAGGATATAGATGATGAGAACTACTTTTAACTGCTTGGTGATAGTGAACATGTTTAATCCCAGGACAAAGGAGGCAGCCTGATTTTCTGAAGTTGAGGTCAGCCTCAGAGTTCCAGGGCTGCACTGACAAACCTGTTTTGACAACAAAAACAAAACAAAACAAAACAAATTAGATAAAGGAAGAATCAGATCCACCTTCTAGTGGTAGCCAGCATGTATACAGGGTATTGAAGGAGGAAGCTCTCCCTCTTTGGCTGATAACCCTTGCACTGGCTACCAAATGTATTCGTTTACTACCATCAGAGCCCATGTCCTTGTAATTTTGGTATATAATGACCAGCTGAGACATCCATCCTGATAAACTAAAAAACCTCTGTACACCTAAGATTCCCATTGGTAGGCAACCATTGTTGGACTAACTAGATCACAGCTTGTGATACATTATAATAAATCCACTTTCTACGGATATGGTGAGATTCATTATACATTCTGATTCTTGTAGAGAACATTGAATAATGCACTTGGTTTTTGTTGGGAGCCGGCCTTGAGTCACATCCTCTTGCAGATTTACTTATACCTTAAAACTCAAATTGAGCCTTATATTGGTAAAACAGAAAACTTCTTAAACAAGCAGTCTGTTTCACTAACCCCAGGAACTGAGGTGAACCAGACAGCAGGAAATGAGATAAGCAGACATTTATGGACTGAGGTTTATGGCCTGGGACATTACCAGAGCCCCAGATTGGGCACAGTTACCCCTCCCCACTTCCTCCCTGCTTTGCTTTAAAAACCTCTCTTTGGCCTAATAAAATTGAGACCTTGACAATCCATTGCTTGGTCTCATTCCTTCTTTTTCACCCATTTATTTTCAGGTTCTAGCCCACCTCGACCCACAAATAACATGGAACCTCTGGTCGGGGTAGGTTTTTGTTTTCTTTTCTTTTTCATCTTATCAGTGAAGATGTATTGGCTTACAATAGTGCTCACAAATACATACATCCTAGTTCAATTCCTCTCCAAATATTCAATTTTCAATGAAGACTACTCTTCTCATTATTATGCATTTGCCAAGTGTTTGCTCTCAGTTTCAGGGATAAAACTCTACATCCATGGAGCCATCATCCAGCTATCTGATAGAAGAAAGACATATTATCTTTTTTTTTTTTTTTTTTTTTTTTTTTTTGAGATCTGGTACCTGCTTTTCTTTCCTGATTGTCTGAAGGTCCCAAGAAAACCAGGTAAAAAAGTTACTTTAGTTCACATAAATTCAGTGTTAAACCAAATAACAAATATCAATTTTTGTATACCTACATCTCTGTGTAGTAAATAAATTTTCTGAGCTCCCATCCAACTTGTTCACCAAGAATAACTCAACCCACTTAAGTAAGTATAGTTAACTAGCCACACTGTGTCTAGGAGGAAGAAAGGAAAATTCCTGTGAACTGCAGGAAGATAGCAGGGGTCAGCTATAGAACAAGTGTTATAGAAATGCACATCTCTGCTGACATAGAAAAGTCTTTGTCTGTGGTAGAAGTCAATCAGGACCCATTGTAATTTGCCCTTAAGTACTCTGCATCCAGGTGTGAGGTACTCTTATAACTAAGGCCTTACTAGCCAATCAGACCCCAAGGTGGCCTGCCTGTCAGAAGAAGTACAGAGCCATTCTGGCCTGGATTTGAAGAGAAACTGGAGGCAGTGGTTTTGTGTACTGTGCTTTTAGGAAGGGCAAGTTGGAAAACCACAGCACGGTGAGTGAGGGTCTGCTGTCCTCAGATGGGTAGTGGGAGATGGTGAGGTATGGGATCCAGTGTGGAGGGTATTTCCTGAGTTGTCATACAGTCCATAAAATTCCCAGAAGTGAGAGGCAGGCCTCTAAATAACTGTTCTGTGGGCTGTATCTGCTCTGAGCACTGGGAGCAGGGAGGTGTTTGTAGAAACATCTATTTAGTCAACTTCTACATACTTTTGGTGCACCCACTGAAAGCATGGCGACAAACTTCCAGAGGCCTTTTAGGTAAGTATCTTTTAGTTCAGCACTTTGCATTTTACTTTTATGTGTAAGATCCATTTATTGTTAATTTTCTGCACGTTGTAAAAGACATCTCATGTAAGGGTAGCACTTCACTATTGAGCAGTGATCTACAGGAGTAAATTTGTAACACAAAGGATTTACAAATGCTTTGGAGATAGTTTGTCTCACAAAGTAGAATTTAACTAAGGTAGTAGTGCCTCTAAAACACACAAAGATAAGTGTAGGTTGACCAGACCTGATAGAATTTTGAATCCCAAATACACATTTGTTCACCATGATTTTCCAGACATTTGACTCCAAACCATTACCAAGAAGCCACTCCTGTTTTATAACAGCATGTAGTCCCTTACTGATATCAAAAAAAAAAAAAAAAAAAAAAAAAAACACGCACACACACACACACACACACACACACACACAAACAAAAAAAAAAAAACTGGCCCATAACCAGCTGCTCACAGAAATATTAAATGTCCACAAGCAACCTTTAGGCCCAGTATGCCATATAGTTGCAGTTTTCTTCTCGAGAAAAGCATAATTCTACCAGATTGGCAATAGGACACCAGATTTTAAAAAGTAAACCAAGGATGTATGAGTAGCCAGATAAAGCACAGCTTTCATTTAGGCTCTCAGGCAGGCATGACGAACATTCTTGGGAGAGATAGTAACAGTCTTGTCTAGGCCTTGGGAGCTTTCCCTAAGGCCCTGGTGTATTAACCATAAAAGAGTATATCTTGTCCAAAATCAGGTATTTGCTGGGGAGAGCTGGTGATTGTTTGGAACAAAGCCTTAGTGGACAGGTTATTTCAGGTCTGTAGATCTAAACTACATAGAAATATGTTTCTCAGTCCCAAGGTCACTGTGGGCTTAGTCAGTAATAATCATGAGATACCCTGTGTTCCCCTTGTGTGGCATTGTTTTAGTGGTCTTCTCCTGAGTGTCTCCCATTGAAAGACTTCAAGGAAATCTCCTGTTTCCTTCCCTTTCCTTCCTGGAAGTAGTGTAGAACAGTCTATTCTCCTTAAGAAGCTTACTTGGCATGGGAAACTTCTCCCCATCCCAACATTTTTTTTTTTATATTTTCTACCTTCTACATTTACCA
The DNA here is from genome assembly GCF_943737965.1 of Phodopus roborovskii. NCBI lineage: Eukaryota > Metazoa > Chordata > Mammalia > Rodentia > Cricetidae > Phodopus > Phodopus roborovskii. The sequence goes on along the minus strand of NW_026125770.1, from coordinate 372,287 downwards.
ATACCTTCACCTCAGGATCCTACATGTGAAGCAGGTCCATCAGTTTCAGGTATCTGATGTCCTTAAGAAATAGTGTTTTGAACACATTTGCTGTATAATCCTCTCATCTCGCTTAGTAGCTAGACATTGAAATTGTTCAATGTCTAAAATGCAGCTTGAACTTAAAAAGCCATTTAAGAAGGATAGAATATATTAAATGCAAACATATGTCTAGGCTGGCTCCTGTTCGAGTATTTTCTAAGATAGATACATGTTAGATGTATTTGTTTTTTATAGATCTCCACTGTGGGTGAAATGATTTTTCCCTGGGAAGGCATATTAAGGCTAGAAAAGATGCATTTTCATCCTGTTAGAAGAATGTTTATGAGGCAAGCTCTTATGTTGATGCAGGTGGCATGAGTTGCAGTCTGTTGCGCTCCAAACAATGGCCTTGCTGTGTTCTGTACTATTCCTTCAAAATTCTTAAATTACTGTAACACCTCAGAGATTTAAAATTTCCACTAGGGTCAGGTAGTGAACTATCCAGTGCAGTCACAGGGAAAGGATTCGCATGTGGAGCATTGCCTCTGCTTTCAGATCAGAATAAGCAAAATTATTTACACTGAAGGAGGATTCAGGGTAAGCAACCAGGTGCTGGAGTCACCACTATGAAAAAAGTACATGACTGTGGCAGGGGGAGTGATTTTGTAATTTCCCATCATGTTTGAATCCATGCCATGTGTATGAACACAGACCAGAGTATGTGGGTATACAGTTTGGGAAGCTAGTTCTGAGCCAATGAATGTTGAATTTGACAATAGGTAACTCTCTTTTTGGAGAAATGTTCACTCCTGCATGACACACTAATATCAGCTCAGAGGTTTGAGAAGATCATTGACTATGTGTAAGGTTACCATGCTCAATACAAAATAACAGCATATGGGCAGTATCAGTCTATCTCTTCTTAATTACTGCTCTATTTTGTTTGTGATCTATCAAATTTCTGAAGATCAGATTACTAAGCTGAGTCACTATTTAGCTACACACTTGGTTAAGTGTAAGTCATTAGTTAGCCACAAACTAACCCACTAGTTAGTCACACATACTAACTCACTAGTTAACTACATACACTATGTCACCTGTTAGACACACACCTAAGTTACTTATTTGCCAAACACATGAAGTCACTAGTTAGGCAAACACCAAAATCAATAGTCAGCCACCCACATGCCTATGTCAACTAGTTAGTCAATGCTTCCTGAACATAACTCCAGGGGAACAGACACTGAGAGAAACAATTAATAAATGGGACCTCTTCAAACTTAGAAGCTTCTGTAAGGCAAAGGACAAAGTGGACAAGACCAAACAGGCGCCCACAGACTGGGTAAAGATTTTTACCAATCCTATATCTGACAAAGGTCTGATCTCCAAAACATACAAAGAACTCAAGAAACTAGTCAACAAAACACCAAATAACCCAATTAAAAATTGCATACAGAACTGAAGAAATAATTCTCAATAGAGGAAATCAAAAAGGTGGAAAGACACTTAAGAAAATGCTCCACATCCTTAGCTATCAGGGAAATGCAAATCAAAAAACTTTAAGATACCATCTTACTCCTGCCAGATTGGCTAAAATTAGAAACACCAATGACGACTCATTTTGGAGAGGATATGGAGAAAGGGGGACACTCCTCCACTGCTGGTGGGAGTGCAAACTCATACAGCCATTTTGGAGATCAGTATGGCCTTTCCTCAGGAAAATGGGAATTAGTTTACCACAAGACCCGGAAATCCCCCTTTTAGGCATATACCGAAAGGATTCACATCCATACAACAAAGACATCTGTTCAACTATGTTCATAGAAGCACTATTTGTAATATCAAGAACCTGGAAGCAACTTAGGTGCCCCTCAATTGAAGAATATTTAATGAAGATGTAGCACATCTACACAATGGATTACTACTCTGCAGAAAAAAAATAATGGTATATTGAAATTCGCAGGCAAGTAGAGGGCACTTGAAAAAAACCACCCTGATTGAGGAAACTCAGTCACAAAAAGAGGAAAATAGTATGTACTCACTCATGAGTGGATTTTAGACCTAGAGGAAAGGATCACCATTCTATAATCCACACCACCAAAGGACCTAGGATACAAGGTATATTCTAAGAGATTCATATAAAGTCCCTCACAGAACCGGGAAAGGACAAGTCCTCCAGAGCACAGGGGAAGTGGGGGGACAGTGAATGTAGAGAGAAGTAGGAGAAAATGAGGGGGAGGAAAGGAAAACATGTGCGACTAGGAAGATTGAGCCCTGTTAGGAATAGAAGACAGGAGAGACAGACAGACAGAGAGAGAGAGAGAGAGAGAGAGAGAGAGAGAGAGAGAGAGAACAATAAAGAGGGAGCCAATATTGTTTTGAAGATAAAATTGAACCCAAAGTAAGGTCTAGAGAACTACAAGACTGCTCCCAACTAACAATTTGAGCTTCCGTGGAAAGGCTATCATAAATGCCCTTCCCAGAGAGTGAGATCAAAACTAACTTATCCATGGAGCCCTCAACTAATGCCTGTTGAAAACAGGATCAAACACCCATACATAAACACTGAGTCGAACTAGAACCCAGATGCAGATGGAGAGGACAAGACCTTCCGGCAGAAATACATACAGACAGCTTACCTGAAAAAGGAGGAGATAACAGCCACTAGACTGATAGCTGGGAAGCCAGCATGGGACTGACTCAGGCCCCCCTGAATATGGGTCTCAGCCAGAAGGACTGAGCAGTCTAAAAGACCTCAGACAGTGGAGCCAGGATGTATCCCTGGTGCACAAAAGGACTTTGCGAACATATCCCCCATGGAGGGATAACTGCCTTAATCTAGAGACAGGAGAGAAGCCCTAGTCCCTACTTCATATGACCTGTCAGTTCTACATGACCCCAACTGGATGGCATTCCCCTACATGTGGAATTGGGGTGGGGGAATGGGAGGGGAGGATGGTTAGGGTGCATGTGAGAGGGCAGAGAGGGTAAAAGGGAGAGAAGGAGGGAGGGAGGGAGGGAGGGAGGGAGAGAAGGAGAGGGAACTGGGATCGACATGTAAAATAATAAATTAAATTTAAAAAAATGCTTTGACTCCAAAATTTAAGTTGAAGGACAAGTTATTGGGGAAAAGGATTTCTATTTTTGTTTCTACAGAAAATGAAAAGATGTGGGTTCCTTCCAGACTAATGTGGCTTGATCACACCAGACTGCCTGAAACAGAGTATAAAGTGATCCTAAATTCAAAACAGCTGGAAAAAGCAGGGCTACAGACTACAGCCAGGATTTCTGAATCTTCTTTGAATCCCCCATGACAGCGTCCCTTACCAGCAGGAAGTAGTTTGGAAAGAACGACTCCCAAATTCCCAAATATTGTGTATAAATGTTTGTTTTCATTTAATTGGACTTTGTTATATAAAATAAAATAATAATAAAAAACCAATAGCATTTTGAAATTTCAGGGAAATAGAACTAAACTAGGCTATCCTGAGTGTGATAATTACCTAATTTTCACATGCTTCAAAGGATTATATTACTTATATATCATTGACTATTAACATGTATCAGTAAGCATAAACAAATGGATTAAAGGATGAAAAATAAAATACAACAAGCATAAAAAAATTCCAGATCATGCTGTAACACAAAAATCCATATATATATATATATATATATATATATATATATATATATATGTGTGTGTGTGTGTGTGTGTGTGTGTGTGTGTGTGTGTGTGTAATTAAGAAAAAGAATGCCATTTAGAGCATACACAAAATTAATTCCAAGTGTGAATACGCCCTTAGCCTAGAGACAAGGAGGAGGGCCCGTGCCAAACCCAACTGTCTTGACATGTTTTGATGAATCCTCCTAAAGAACTCAGCCTCCCAGAGAAATGTATGTGGGATGGGATGGTGAGGTCACTGGGGAAGGGAGGGAGAGGGAACTGGGAATGATATGCAAAATAAGATCTTTCTATTCATTTCTTAACAACAGAAGTTAAGTTATTTTGATGGCAAAAAAAAAAAATGGTAATAACTCTTCATGTATCTGACACCTAAATGTTAGATGTGAAGGGCAAAGCTTCTGGAAGGCACTGGACAAACTGAACCTCTCCTTCTTTGGTAACTTGCCATCCCTGTGCACCAAAAGCATAATGGAGCTGACTTCAAAGAATTTATTCACCTTGCTGCATAATCGAAATCCTTTCCACAGATGCAGCCCACATGGAAAAGTATTCCTGGGCCACACCCTGGTTGGGGAAGCTCCTAGGACCACAATGGACCTAACAGAACACTGAATTTGACAGCACATTCAAGCCCAGCGTCCTCCTGGAAGGCCTGCAAAACAGACATTCATGACTCCCCATACCACCCTCTTTATTCACTCACTCACCATGCTGCAGCTTCTGTTCTCCTCCATTCCCCTGCAGCTCTCACAGAGCAGCAATCAATCCTCTGGTGCCTGTCCTGATATAAAAGCAAGCCTGCAGCATGGCTCCAGGAAGTGTCCTTCCAGACCTGAGACTGGTGGGTTGGCTCAGTGTACCTGATTGGCTAGTGAGGCTTGATTGACAAGAGCTCTTCCTCAAGGGTTAGAGTGTTCTTAAAGACACACTAGGCCCAGGACCTCCTTTGGCCCTGGCTTTTACCCCAGACTAGACATTTCAGAGATCTGCACAAATAGGAACTTATTTGGTTTTTGGGTTTTTTTGACAGAATTTCCCTGTGTGGCTCCTGCCATCCTATTCCTTGCTTAGTAAACTGCGCTGGTGAATTCCTTATTAATTATTAATATTAAACTTGTTGTTGTTTTCTAATAGTTTTTTTCATTAACTGTCTAATATTTATTGATACATTTATTTATTTATTTATTTATTTATTTTTATTTTTTATTATTGAGACAGAGTTTCACAATGTGGCCCTACTGTCCTGGAACTTACTCTGTACACCAGGCTGACCTCTAAATCAGGGAGATCCAGTTGTGTCTACTTCCTCAGTGCTGGAACAAAAGGCAAAAGACAACACTGCATAGTCAGACCTTAATTTCAATGTCACTTTCCCATGTCATCAGTAGACGACCCAGCTCTGTTCCTGCAGAGGAGAATTTCAAACCCTCTTTCTCTCTCCACGCAATGTGCAGAGCTTGCAAAGACCATTACACAATTCAGACTGAAACTATTCTCTTCTTCAACCATAAACATATATAAACAAAAAACAAACATGCTTTAAGAATAGAATTTGGAGCTATGCAGTGGTTAGCCATAGAGGACAGGCCATGGTGGAGTACACCTTTAATCCTAGCACTTGGGAGACAAAATCAGGTGCATGTCTGTAATTTCATGCCCACCCCAGGCTACACCACATTAATCCAGTCTAAAAGAAAAAGAGAGACAAGTGGTGGCTCATTCCTTTATCCCTGAAATTGGGAGGTAGATATGGATGGGAGAAAGAAATATAAGGAGGAAGAAGACAAAAGCTCATTGTTTTCTGAGGGAAGACTCCAAGTATCAGAATTGCCTGCCCCTTTGGTATGAGTACTTCAGTAGAAATAAGAGCTAGGGCTTGACTGCTCTGCTTCTCTGATATTTCATCATTAATCGCATATCTGAATCCATGTTTTGATTATTAAGAACAACTAGAAGTAGCTTTACAATTTCCAGGGCAGTGTGTCAAATCTAAACTGTAGTGTATAAGACTAGAATTTATGCTAATGATATTGATAGTATTAATCTTTACCATTTTATCAAGTTTATTGCTATATTTTGTATGTGTGAGTTTGAGAGAAAATGGTTTGTATAAGTATACAGGTTATGGGATGAAGGTAATGATGTGAAGTTGAGTGTACGTGTCTGAACTCTGGTCATCCCCAAAAGATGTGCTGAGTCTCTTGCCAAGATACACAACAACAAAACTCTTCCACAGATTAACAATAAAACCAAAATAAATAAAGAATTATATAATGGTTTCAGAACATGAAGTATCAGAATTTAAGATCCTATACATGGTAAGTTTGTAACATGAAATAAATACAATCCAATGACAATGAACAAAAATTAATAACAAAATGCTTATTGCAAAGGCACAGTAACCATTTTTTTTTTTTTGGAAATACTCAGAATGCTCAATGGAATTATGAAAATACAGTACACAAACGAACATAATATGACTTTTATACTTACCAGAAAGCAACAACAATCAAAATATGTATAATATGTGTAAAAGAATAAAAGAGATAGAGAGAATAACCCAAGAGCAAAGGTCAAAAAATATCAACGATTAACATAATGTATAAAAGAAATTTAGCCAAGAAAAGTGTGATCTTGTCCAATGTTATCCAAATATCTATGAATCCATGTGTACAGAGATTAAATAAACACAGACCTCAACACTCCAATTAAATCAACTAAAAGTGACCCTTAGACACTTTTGACCCTGTAACTATGGATATCTATTCCAAAGACAGGATGTCCCTGTTCTAGAGCTCTCCATGCAAAAGGAGCTGACCTTCTGCTATGGCTCTGTAAACCTTTATACCCCTTCATTGTTTCAGGTAAACCTAGCCGCACTGATGCACACTCCACAGACAACATGGGAGAATAATTTAAAATCAACTTCCTGCCAAGTGGTTTATGGCCCAAGGTGAAGATCCTGACCTAACTCCCTACCCAAAACCATACACACCTGAAATATCTCTGCAGGATAGAGACTCATTTTGTACACCGGAATTAAATGTCAGTTAACAAAGTATTGTAACTCTTGGTAGCAGAGAGTTAAAAACATTATAATCTTGTATTGCTGAGAGACATCCACATCACCCATTTTTACTACTTTCTAAAATATTTATAAGGCAAACCTGAAAGTGGAATGGAATATTTAGAACTTCAAGAAATCAGACCTTCAGTTATCCAGGGTCAGCCCCCACTGCACACCAACAGCATTGCATGCATATGCACACTGGACAGTTATATAATAAGCAACACACCCACCCATGCCAGGGCTGCAGAGTCTCCCCCAAACCAAGAAACACAGGGAGAGGAAGGCTCAGAGGACAAGGGTAAGTGCCTAAGTCACCACATGGAACAAAAGAACCCCAGTCTGTCTCATGGTCCATACAAATTTTGCAGAAATGACATATGAGCAGATCCGCTTTGCAAACCCTACACTCAGAATAGTGTAACCTGTGTTCTTCCTTACAACTCGATAGAGCATAAGGAAAAGAGAATCATGGAAGGAAGGCTTCTCAGAGTCCAGCATTGGCTGGGACCACCCAGTTGGACCTAAAATTTTGCATCCCACTACCAGAGAATCAGAAATCAATGACTCAGATTGCATAGTCCTTGTAGCTCTGCACAACCCACCCTGCAGATAGTGGCCTATTCCAGAAAGTTTGTGTTTTAGTATACATTCTTCTACTATCCTGTAAGTCAAGCAGCTCATTATGAAAATCACAGTGACCTTTCTGTGCACATATTGTTACATACTCATTGTTCCTGGTCAGCAACCTTTGACCTAATAGCTAGGAAATACTGCAGCCAAATGTATGCCACCTTCCAATATTCACTGTGTTTAATGTGAAACTCCTGTTTAAGAAAAGCAGGCTGTGAATTAGAGAACATTGAGTAATCATAGCAGGGCTTGTGGGCAGAAAAGTGTAAGTGGATATGATGTAGTTATGATCTAAAATAAAAAAAAATATTTTGAAAAGCTGAAAATAGCTTCATGGACATGTGCTCCAGAGACTAGGGGTTTCAATTAGAGCACACCAAGTATTCCTCAAACCTTTTCTCTCAGATTGTACATCCAAACCCAGTAAACATAAAAGTCCTGTTACATAGTCCACAAGAGTACACCCAGACCGGTTTTGGCTGAATACTGTAATTAACACAATTTGTATACATGATAAGGTCTCTCCTCTATCCAGAATCTTGATAGCCCTCATCTGTGGATTCCAAGATACAGCCCACAATTATGGATCTATGGATGTATACAATCCACAATTATGGATTATCTAGGAATGATTACGTAATTCCACATTGCTTACCTCAACTACTGTTGAAGGAGGAAATCTCAGCTTCCATCCTGCCTCTATCTTTCTGCACTGTGACTCCAGCTGTATCCAAGTGGGACATGAACTCAATCATTGCACAAATCCCTCTCCATTTATAAGACACCAAAATAATCAGAGATCTTGGGAGTTCATTCATTTTCTGGTCTATTTTCCTTCTCACTGACAAGGCAAGGGCCTGAGTGGAACGAAGTGTAAGATTTTCTTCCCAGCACTGTACAGGAGAAGCAGGATTAGGAGTTCAAAACAATTCTCAATTACACAGCATAAGACAAGCCACAGTTAGAAGACACTTTGCTCTACACAGAAATCAATAATCAGCATCACTTGAGAAAACTAATGAAATAAGTAAAATCTAAGAAACATAGGAGAGCAGCAAAATAGAGATAAAAGCAGTAATGTGTTTAAAGAAGACATTTAAAAAGATACCAATAGCTGGGTGGTGGTGGCAAATGCATTTAATGCTGGAGCTCAGGAGGCAGATGGAAGCTTATCTCTGTGAGTTAAAGACCAGCCTGGTCTACAAGATATAGTTGTAGCACAGGCGGCAGAGCCAAAAAGAAATGGGGTCTCCAAAAAACAATAAAGTAGAACACAGGAAAACAATCCAAAAATTCAATGCCAGAAAGAGTTGGTTTTTCAAGAAAATTAACAAGGAAGTCGAACCTTTATCCAAACTAACGAAAAAGCATAGAGAGAACATGGACATTAACAAAATCAGAAACAAAAAGTGGTACATAATGAGTAAATCCAAACAATTTTAAGGTCATATTTTGAAAACCTATGTTATCCAAGCTTTGAAAATTCAAAGTATATGAACAAATTTCTGGATAACTATTACTTACCAAAATTAAATCAAGAATAGACAAGCAACTTAATTTGACCTATAACAACTAACATAGTAGAAGTAATAAAGAAAAGCCTTCCAACATAAAAAATCCCAGAGCCAGATGTCTTCTTCAGTGAAGAATTCTACCAAAAATTCATGGAAGAGCTATATTAATACTCCTGAAATTGTTCCACACAATAGAAGGTTCATTACCAAACTCTTTTTATGAGGCTACAATCACCTTAATACCTATCCACACAAAGACACAAATAAGAGATAAAATTACAGACCAATATCCCTCATGCATATTGATGCAAAAATACTCAAGAAAATATAGGAAAACCAAATCCAAGATTATATCAGGGAAATCACTGACCATGATGAAGAAGGTTTCATCCTTGGGTTGTAGAGATGGTTTCACATATGAAAATACATCAAATATACCACTACATAAACAAACTGAAAATGAAAAGTCACATGATCATCTCCCTAGATGCAGAAAAACCCTTTGACATATTCAACATCCTTTATGTTAAAGGTCTTGGGGAGATCAGGGATAACAGGAATTTACGTAAACATAATAAAAGCAATATATAGTAAACCCAGAGCAAATATAAAGCTGAATGTAGAGAAGATTAAGGCGATTCCTCTAAAATCAGGAAAAAGACTAGGCTGCCTTATCTCTCCATATCTCTTCATTATTTTACTTGAAGGGCTAGCTAAAGAAATGAGACAAGAAATAAAGATCAAGAGGGATACAAATTGGTAAGGAAGAACTCAAACTTTATTTTCAGATGATATGATAGTTTACATAAGCAACCAAAAAACTCTACCAGGTTCTCCTACATCTGAAAAACACCTTCAGCAAAGTATGAGGATACAAGATTAAATAATAAAAAAAATCTGTAGCCATTCCATATTCAGTCAACAAAGGGGCTGATAAAGAAATCAGAGAAACATCACCCTGCACAATAGCAACAAACATCATAAAGTATCTTGGGGTAACAATTACCAAACAAGTGAAAGACCTACATAATAAAAATGTGTGTCTTTAAAGAAAATACCAGAAAATGTAAATATCTCCCAATCTCATGGATAGGTAGAAAAAACATAGTAAAATTGGCAATCTTACCAATAGCAATCTACATGTTCAATGCAATCTCCATTAAAATCCCAGCACAATTCTTCACTGACCTTGAAAGGGTAATAATCTACTTTATATTGAAAAACCAAAGAACCAGAAGAGCCAAAACAACCTGTATAATAATGGAATTTCAGGAGGCATCTTTATCCCTGACTTTAAGATCTACTAGAGAGTTATAGTCCTGAAAACAGCCTGGTATTAGCACAAAAATAGACACGTAGCTCAAGGATATCGAATAGAAAATCCTGATATTAACCCACACACATAGGGAACACCTGACTTTTTACAAAACAGCTAAAAGTGTACAATGGAATGACGAAAGCATCTTCAACAAATGGTGAGTAAGGTTTTCCGCCCAGGGCTGGTCTTGTCCCGCCACCGCACCAGGAACAATTAATATACAGAGACTCTGTATTTGATATAATGCTGTTGGCCAGGTACTAGTTTCTTGTCGGCTAACTCTGTCATAAGTATCAGCCCATTTCTGTTGATCTATGTATTTTCACGGTGTCTCTTCTTGCCGGGGAATAGGGCAGGCATCTCGTTTCCCCAGTCTCTCCATCTTGACTCCTCCTTCCTCCTTCCTCTTTCCTCCTTATCTCCTAGTCCCGCCTATCTATCTGTCCTATTGTCCAACAGTGCTTTATTCATTAACCAGTATGAGAAACATATTTTCAGAATGACATCTCCCATCAAAATGGTGCTGGTACAACTGGACGATGGGAGTGTAGAAGACCAAAATTAGACCTGTGTCTATTGCCATGCACAAAACAGTCTGTGGGCTGCGGTTTGGTCTTGTCTACTGTGTCCTTTGCCTTACATAAGCTTCTAAGTTTGAAGAGGTCCCATTCATTAATTGTTGATCTCAGTTTCTGTGCTCCTGGAGTTATGTCTAAAAAGTGGTCTCCTGTACCAATTTGTTCAAGAGTACCTCCCATTTTCTTTTAAGCGATTCAGTGTGGATGGATATATCTGTCCATGGGGAATGGGCTCCTGAAGTCTTTCATACACCAGTGATACATCCTGATTCCATTGCCAGAGGTCCCTTAGACTTACCAGGCCTTCTAAATGAGATGCACTTGTAGGGGTTTTAGGTCACTCATATTATGGTTTCCCAACTATCAGACTGGTGTGCATGAGCTCCCTCTTGTTTTTCTTAGGTGATTCTGTGGGCATCTCCAACCTGGTCTTGGCCCCTGTACTTATCACTCCTCCCTCTCTGCAACTGGATTCCAGAAGTTTTCCTTAGTGCTTAGCTGTGGGTTTCTGCTTCAGTTTCTGTCAACTAATGGATGAAGGCTCTAGAATATCCTATAAAGTAGATATCAATCTCATTATACAGAAGGGCATTTAAGGTAACCTCTCCACTATTGCTTATATTCTTATTTGTGGCCATCCTTGTAGATCTCTGGACATTTTCCTAATGCCAGATTTCTCTTACAACCTATAATATCTCTATCTAGTATGGTATCTCTTTTGTTGCTCTCCTCTATTCTTTCCAAAATTCAGTCTTCTTGATTCCTCTTTTCCTCCTCTCCCATCTGCTTCTCCCATTCTCTTTCTCCCAACTCTCCCTCACTGCAGACAATGATCCCAGTTTTCTCAGGAGACCTTGTCCCTTTCCACTACTCTGGAAACACAATAGCAGTCCTTTTAAGGGTGAAGTCTGAAGTGAGGTTAATCCAGGGCAGGGCCCCCCTTGACACCATGAGGGCAGGGCTTGTAATGGTGCTACCAAACACTGCCAGGAGTCAAACCATCCTCTCTCCAATTGCAGCTCAATATTAAGGTTGAAGCTTTACACAACCTGCTTTGTCCATCTCAAGATACAGGTGCCGATGGGCTACAGGATGGCGGCTAAGGGAAACCTTGTAAACCACACCTCCCGCAAAAAGTGATCCCACCAACTCTTGAGTCCTTCCTCTCCATATCATCCCTGGCAAGAAGGAAGAAGCCATACTTAAACCAACACCTTCATACCCAGGGAAGCTGGGTTGTTGCGTGGAAACCCTAATGGCTTCTGTATCTATACAAAGAGTTTAGAATGTTTGGTAGCCCTGATCCAAACCTGCCCTCAAGTTCTGTGTCTTTTCTGCTTATTTAGTCCTGTAACTCAGGCTTCCATCGCCCATCAGAGCTTCAAGCATAGCCAACAGTCATAGGGGAGGTTTCTTACCAGTCTTATATGTGGTGCCTTTGGTACATTATGAAACCAGAAGGCAGAGAAGCTTGGGTTGATGATGCTCTTACTCCCATTATCTCTCTTTCCTCTCCCTCTCTCTTTCTCTCTCATGCTTTCTTTCTTTCTCTCCCCCCCCCCTCTTGTCTTCTATTCCTACTCTGACTCAATCTTCCTAGTCACACTAGCTTTCCTCTCCTTCCCTTCTCTTTCTCCTAGTTCCCTCTCCAGGCACTGCTCCCCCACTTCCCATGTGATCTGGGGGCCTTGTCCCTTCCCCCTTCTGTGAGTGACTTTAGATGAATCTCTTAGAATACACCTTGTATCCTAGTTCCTCTGGTGGTATGAATTATAGGCTGGTGATCATTTGCTCTAGGTCTAAAATCCATATATTAAGGAGTACATAACATGTTCCTCTTTTTGTGACTGGGTGTACAGAGTATGAAACCAGAAGGTGGAGAAACTTTGGTTGATGTCTCTCTTGCTCCCATTATCTCTCTTTCCTCTCCCTCTCATCTCATGCTTTCTTTCTTGTTCTGTGTCTCTGTCTCTCTCTATTTCTCTCTCTCTGCCTCTCTCTCTCTCTCTCTCTCTCTCTCTCTCTCTCTTGGGTTGCAGATTACATCAGAAGGGCACAGGGTGGGGGGGGGTAGGCTGGAGGTTGGGATGGGTGGGGGGTGTATCAGAGCTCCAAGGGTGCTCTCAAAGGGGACCGGAGACAGGAGCAGCAGGATCAGGGGCCAATCCAGGGAGTTCAGGCGGGGTGGGGGGAAAAGAGGTTGAAGGGGACAGGCAGCCCTGATTGGGCCCAGACTCACCTCTAGCCAATAGCCAGCAGAAGAGGACGAGGGCTGGACTGGAACTTGAGAAGGTTTTGCAGGGTAGTGGGATCTCACTGGAAACTGGCGCTCTCCAGCTGAGACCTCGTTCTTTGGCAGGGGCCCGGATTTGGGGGTCAAGGATCTTGCCTGCAGGAACTCCAAGTGGACCCGCAGAGATAGGCGGATCTCTGGGAGGGGCCTGGGACTCCAGCAGAGGACTGGAGGCGGGGTCAGGGACCAAGCCAGTGGAAATTACAGGTGGTCCCACGTGGATAGTCAGGTCTCCTTTGTTCGGAGTTGCTCCAAGAGGTCTCCAAAGTAGGGTGGACTGTTGGCTCCACCCTCTGTCCCAGTGCTCAACCAGAGCGGCAGGACCGTAGGTGGGGTAGGGCACAGGGTGGGGGGGGTAGGCTGGAGGTTGGGATGGGTGGGGGTGTATCAGAGCTCCAAGGGTGCTCTCAAAGTGGACCGGAGACAGGAGCCAGTCCATCTCTTTTGAGGCAGCCGTCCAACATTAAATATGTGATATCTTCTAAAAACCCGGCATACACAATGAGAGTTCAGCATTTAAACATGGTACTACTCTGCTCTGCGATTAAATAAGGGATGAACCTGGGAGTTTCCCACAATCATGTGGGAGGCAACTGAGACTCAATTGTGTGGAGCATAGCAGACCATTTCATCCTCTCATTATGTTGTTATTTGATTATTAAAATAGGACATTAGATAATCCATGATCAGTGGATTGTGGTGACGCGATGTGGGAGGCAATTATTATAGACCATCTTAATATCAATTATATAGTTAAAATATTTAAATTAATCACGACAGCATCGTTCATGAGCCTGGTTTGGAGCCACCTTAGGAAGTGGATGATGTTACATGAACTCATTATTTGATTATTTAGTTATATAAAACAATGATTTCGTCAATGACACTTGGAATCTGGTGCCACAGATCACCTAATTACATAATTAATGTATTTAAATTGACAACCTGTGTTAATCCCCAAGATAATGTAAATATGAGTGTAATTATGTAAACCAAAATTTGTCCATTCCATGAAGAGACCCGTAAAGCTCCCTCTTGTGGCGTTAATGTGCAATATCATCACAGTTTATGATTCATGGTTTCAAAGGAAGATGATGACATTCTTCATGACTGGAGTCTGGCCATACCTCCCTGCAAGTTAAATGCTACATCACGTCTTTATTGGGACAGTTAGCTATCACTGACTTATTTAGTTCTTTAAATTACTTAAAAGACAGACAATGCCATCACCGATTATTTTTAGGTTGCAGATATCTGTCAGCGACAAATTAGGAAACTTGTAGACATGGGCGGAGCATGTTCTGAATGTCTATGCGCCTTCCAGACCACTAGGAATGCTGGAGAATAGAGTCCAGAAGATTGCATGGTGCCCTCCGAGAAGTAAAAGAACTTTACCAAGGTCTGCATGGTGGTCTCGGTGTTGACTACTTGCTCTTCCTCCACATCTTCACATCGGTTGTGGTCTACGTCTCGAAGATGTAGTGGAACTAGGAGGTCGAGGCCATCACCGAGACCTGGCAAAAGGATGACGACTCAGAACACGGAAGAACATCTCTCTCTCAGCTATGCTGTTGATGCCCCTGCTGCAGCCACCTTTTCAGCTGATATCAACATTTTGGCTACTACTGGTATGCCAGGAATGGGCCAATTACCTCAGGTACTGCCGCAACACAACAGAGATTCAGGCACCGGTGAGGATGTCAGGCCAACAGAATTCACCAGGCAAGAAAGTATGATTATCTGACGATTAACTGATGGAATATTAAAAAATCCGAGATGACAGCATCCGTTTTCATATCTGGCAAGTCTGCCCAGGTATTGATGATACGAAAAAGTTCAACGACTTAGATATGTAAAGATGTAATCATTAAATTGTTTCATTATATAATCTGTGAACCCTGAAGTGTGGTGCCACCTCGTGTGACTCAAGTGTGACAGACGATCTAACAATCTTATGCTTTCATTATTTAAATCTGCCTTTTTCTACTCCAGGAAGAGTGGAGTCTGGAGCCCCCTTGTTGGTGTTAAAATGTCTCTTGTGGTTTCATTATTTATTTATTAAAATCAATATTGATCTCATTTTGTTATCTCTCTAGGGGTGAATTATGAGAAATTATCTTTTCAATCATTCATTTTATTGTTCAAATGTATGATTAAGAACTCAAGGACTCTTCAGTATTGATCAATCTTTGGGTTTCGCACTAAAACACCATCCACGAGTTTAATGTTTATTCATTGAATTATGAAAATCTGTCATTATGTATTCACTTACCAGTAAAGATTTTAGCCTCCTTAGGGGAGTCCATCGTGCCAGAACATAGATAGCATCATCTAATAGTACACTTACTTATTTACCTGTTAAACTGGGAAATTAAATAATAATTCATCATTTAATTAACGTATTTGAAATACAGGTAATGTTATGGACCCTAAGTCCCTTTTGGAGTCAGATTTTGTGAGTAGACGATGTAACATCATCTCATTACTTCATCATTTAGCTCTGTAAGTAGGTCATTACATCAGCGATAGTTTTAGGACTTTGGTGCCATCTCGTCAGTGTTAATATAAAACGCCAGCTAATTAATTATCAATTTAATTTTATAAATAAATCATTATTCCAGGAAGAGGTCAGTCTGACTACTCCATGTGGGACTGAAGTATGCACCACTAAGACATTATTCAATTATTTTTCTTTACATATTAATTATTTGAATCGATGAAGATGTTGTTCTTCTCGACTGGAGAAGGGCCATTCCTCCATGGGAGTTAATCAAGTGGCAGTATTTAATCATCTAAGTACTCCTTCTTTGACAATCACTGGGGTTTGGTTCCATCTTATGAATGTTGAGTATGGAGGACTATTCAATTATTAACTTACTTGATTGCGTAAGTAATGATGGTGTCATCCGTCATGTGGCTGCAGTGGGATTGACACAGGAGGAGATCGGTACCAGAAGCAGTGCCCAGAGAATGGGGGACACTGCCTCATACAGTGATTACTGATTACGCAGTAGTACATTTTTTACAATCGAATGATTACACGATTTTAAAAAACAAAACTGTACTGTTTCGCATCATCAGTTTCTGAGAGGTTGCAATAGAACTGACCCATGAAGGAAACAGTGACCACCGATTTTAAAAATGGAATAACTGTATAATCTCCTGATCAGGGAATCTCATCTAATGAACTCTGTCGGGCTGTTAACATGACACACCACCAACAATAAATAACTCTAAATAACCATCTTAGAAAGCGGGGTACAGGACTTAATAGAGAACAGTCTATTGAGGAATCCAAACTGACTGAAAGAACCAGAAGAAACTGCTCAAAATCCTTAATCATCAGCCTAATGCAAATCTAAACAACTCTGAGAAACCATGGGATCAAGCTCCTCTAATGGTAAGAGCATGAAGAGGAGTTTATTTTATTTTCAATAAAGAGAAAAGGATTATGGTAGAGGCGATTAACTGTATTGTTTCCATTCTAGAAATTAGCAAATTGAAGCATAGAAAACAGGTTTAAAATACTCATCATTGTACTTGAATGGCACAATGATGCTTTCGTTTTCATGCTTATGTCACTATAGGCATGTTGTAGCTTGAGAGACGGGTAAATATGTAGAACTCAAAAGAAAGAGCCCTGCTTTGTTTTTGTGAGAAACTCAGTGAGGCTGTAGGGTTAGTTCATCGGTGGGTATACTCCTTTAAGCCTGTGGGAGGGGCACTAGAATGTGACAGAATGTTGGTTCATAAATGTTGCCTGGCAACCCTCCTTGCATTCTGTATCCTGGTATCATGGGCCAAGGACGAGAGAGCAGCTTCGAGAAAGTGTTATCATGGGACATTACAGTCTGCCAAGATAACTATCTCCTAAAACTTTTCATGATAGCATTTGATTCGCCTAACCAAGTCAGAGCCATACCTCTGGAAGTGTGCCTACAGCTTTTCTGGTTACCAGATTCAAGATTACCTAATCATCAGAAAACATAGTCTGTGGAGAAACAGTTCAGAGTCTTCTGTTTATGAATACTCTCTCTCCTAAGAAGTCAAACTATGGAACAAAAGACAAATAAGACTCACGATTATTCATCAAAAAGGTGAGTTTGGCATTGATGACTTCCTTCAGGAAGGTGATAATCTTCTTGTTAGAGTAGACTTTGTGATTATTGGATTTCAGTCCATCTCTTTTGAGGCACCCGCCCAACATTAAATATATGATATCTTCTAAAAACCCTCCATACTTAATGACAGTTCAGCATTTAAACATGTTACTACTCTGCTCTGCGATTAAATAACTGATGAACCTGGGAGTTTCCCACAATTATGTGGGAGTCAACAGAGAGTCAATTGTGTGGAGTATGGCAGATCATTTCATCCTCTGATTATGTTGTTATTTGATTATTTAAATAGGACATTAGATAATCCATGATAAGTGGATTGTGGTGACGCGATGTGGGAGGCAATTATTATAGACCATCTTAATATCAATTATGTAGTTAAAATATTTAAATTAATCACGACAGCATCGTTCATGAGCCTGGTTTGGAGCCACCTTAGGGAAGTGGATGATGTTACATGAACTCATTATTTGATAATTTAATTATATAAAACAATGATTATATCGTCCATGACACCTGGAATCTAGTGCCACAGATCATCTAATTACATAATTAATGAATTTAAATTGACCATCTGTGTTAATCCCCAAGATAATGTAAATATTTGTATAGTTATGTAAACAACAATCCTCCATTCCATGAAGAGACCTGTAAAGCTCCCTCTTGCGGAGATAATATGCAATATCTTCACATTGTATGATTCATTGACACAATTGATGATGATGACATCCTTCATGACTGGAGTCTGGCCATGCTTCCCTGCAAGTAGAATGCTACATCCCCTATTTATTGTGACAATTAGCTATTAGTGACTTATTTAATTCTTTAAATTATGCAAACGACAGACAGTGCCATCACCGATTACGGTTAGGGTGCAAAAATCTGTCAGGGACAAGGTTAGGAAAGTTGTAGACATGGGCAGAGCATTTTCTGAATGATCTATGCATCTTCCAGAGTACGAGGGATGCTGGTTGATCGAGTCCTGAAGGTTGCACGGTGCCCTCTGAGAAGTACAAGGACTTCACCAAGGCCGGCACGGTGGTCTGGCTGTTGACTACCTGTTCTTCCTCCACATCTTCACATCGGTTGTGATCTACCATGAGAAGAAGGAGTGACACTAGGAGGTCGGCACCATCACCGAGACCTGGCAAAAGGATGACGACTCAGAACACGGAAGAACATCTCTCTCTCAGCTATGCTGTTGATGCCCCTGCTGCATCCATCTTTTCAGCTGTTATCAAAATTGTGGCTACTACCCCTATGCCAGGATTGGGCCCACTATCTCACGTCCTGACGCACCACAACAGACATTCAGGCGCTTGTGATGATGTCAGGCCAACAGAATTCATCAGGCAAGACAGTATGATTATCTGACGATTAACTGATGGCATGTTAAAAATGCGTGATGACAGCATACAGTTCCATACCTGGCAAGTCTGCCCAGGAATTGATGATACAAAAAAATGTCAATGGCTTACTTATTTAAAGATGTAATTATTAAATTCTTTCATTATATAATCTGTGATCCCTGAAGTTTGGCGCCACCTTGTGTGACTCAAGTGTGACAGAACATCTAACTATCTGCTTATTTCATTATTCAAATCTGTCTTTTTCTACTCCAGGGAGAGTGGAGTCTGTATCCACCTTGTTGGTGTTAAATTGTATCTTGTGAATTCTTTCTTTCTTTCTTTCTTCTTCCTTTCTTTATTTAAATCAATGTTGATATCATTTTGTTATCTCTCTAGGGGTGAATTATGAGAAACTATCTCTTTATTCATTCATTTTTTGTTCAAATCTATGATTAAGAACTCAATGTCTCTTCAGTATTGAGCAATCATTTAGTCTTCATGCATAAAACACCATCCACTTGCTCAATGTTTATTCATTTAATTGTGAAAATCTGTCATTATGTATTCAGTGATCACTGGAGTTTTGAGCCTCCTTTGGGGAGAACGTTGTACCAGACCATCACGTCATCTGATACTACACTTACTTCTTTAACTGTTAAACTAGGAAATTAAGTAATAATTCATCATTTAATTTACGTATTTCAAATACAGGTAACGTTATGGACCATAAGTCCCGTTTGGAGTCAGATTTTGGGAGTTGATGATGTAATATCATCTCATTACTTCATCATTTAGCTATGTAAATAGAGCTTTACATCAGCGATAGGTTTAGGACTTTGGTGCCATCTCAACAGTGTTAATATGAAAGGCCCACTAATTAATTTTCAATTTAATTTTTTAAAAACATCATTATTCCAGGAAGAGATCAGTCTGACTACTCCATGTGGGATTTAAGTATGCACCACCATGTCATTTTTCAATCATTTTTCATTATATATTAATTATTAAAATCGATGAAGATGTTGTTCTTCTTGACTGGAGTCGGGCCAAACCTCCATGGGAGTTAATCACGTGGCATTATTTAATTATCTAACTACTACTTCCTTGACAATCACTGGAGTTAGGTACCATCTTTTGAAAGTTAAATATGGAGGGCTATCCAATTATTAACTTATTTGATTTCGTAAGTAATGACGGTGTCTTCTGTCATTTGCCTGCTGTGGAATTGACACAGCAGGAGATCGGTACCAGAAGCAGTGGTCAGAGAATGGGAGACGCTGCCTTATACAGTGATTATTGATTACGCAATAGTAGGTTTTTAACAATCGAATGATTACACGATTTAAAAAAAGAAAAAACTGTACTGTTTCGCATCATCAGTTTCTGAGAGGTTGCAACAGAACTGACCCATGAAGGAAACAGTGACCACTGATTTTAAAAATGGAATAACTGAATAATCTCCTGATCATGGAATCTCATCTAATGAACTCTGTCGGGCTGTTAACATGACATACCACCAACAATAAATATCTCTAAATAACCATCTTAGAAATCGGGTTACAAGACTTAATAGAGAACAGTCTATTGAGGAATCCAAAATGACTGAAAGAAACATAAGAAACTGCTAAAAATTCTTCATCATCAGCCTAATGCAAATCTACACAACTCTGAGAAACCATGGGATCAAGCTCCTCTAATGGTAAGAGCATGAAGAGGAGTTTATTTTATTTTCAATAAATAGAAAAGGATTATGGGAGAGGCGATTAACTGTATTGTTTCCATTCTAGAAATTAGCAAATTGAAGCATAGAAAACAGGTTTAAAATACTCATCATTGTACTTGAATGGCACAATGATGCTTTCGTTTTCATGCTTATGTCACTATAGGCATGTTGTAGCTTGAGAGACGGGTAAATATGTGGAACTCAAAAGAAAGAGCCCTGCTTTGTTTTTGTGAGAAACTCAGTGAGGCTGTAGGGTTAGTTCATCGGTGGGTATACTCCTTTAAGCCTGTGGGAGGGGCACTAGAATGTGACAGAATGTTGGTTCATAAATGTTGCCTGGCAACCCTCCTTGCATTCTGTATCCTGGTATCATGGGCCAAGGACGAGAGAGCAGCTTCGAGAAAGTGTTATCATGGGACATTACAGTCTGCCAAGATAACTATCTCCTAAAACTTTTCATGACAGCATTTGATTCCCCTAACCAAGTCATAGCCACACCTCTGGAAGTGTGCCTACAGCTTTTACTGGTTACCAAATGCAAGATTACCTAATCATCAGAGGACATAGTCTGTGGAGAAACAGTTCAGAGTCTTCTGTTTATGAATATTCTCTCTCCTCAGAAGTAAAGCTATG
The DNA here is from genome assembly GCF_943737965.1 of Phodopus roborovskii. Classification (NCBI taxonomy): domain Eukaryota; kingdom Metazoa; phylum Chordata; class Mammalia; order Rodentia; family Cricetidae; genus Phodopus; species Phodopus roborovskii. Next base: position 351,355 of record NW_026125770.1, on the reverse strand, counting down.
GAACAAAAGATAATAAGACTCATGATTATTCATCAAAAAGGTGAGTTTGACATTGTTGACTTCCTTCAGGAAGGTGATAATCCGTTTGTTAGAGTAGACTTATCTATTATTAGATTTCAGTCCATCTCTTTTGAGGCAGCCGTCCAACATTAAATATGTGATATCTTCTAAAAACCCTTCATACACAATGACAGTTCAGCATTTAAACATGTTCCTACTGTGCTCTGTGATTAAGTAAGGGATGAACCTGGGAGTTTCCCACAATCATGTGGGAGTCAACTGAGAGACAATTGTGTGGAGAGTGGCAGACCATTTCATCCTGTGATTATGTTGCTATTTGATTATTAAAATAGGACATTAGATAATCCATGATCAGTGGATTGTGGTGACACGATGTGGGAGGAAATTATTATTGACCATCTTAATATCAATTATGTAGTTAAAATATTTAAATTTATCACGACATCTTCGTTCATGAGCCTAGTTTGGAGCCACCTTAGGGAAGTGGATGATGTTACATGAACTCATTATTTGATTATTTAGTTATATAAAACAATGTTTATATCGTTCATGACACCTGGAATGTGGTGCCACAGATCACCTAATTACATAATTAATGTATTTATATTGACAATCTGTGTTAATCCCCAAGATAATGTAAATATGTGTGGAATTATGTAAACCAAAAATTGTCCATTCCATGAAGAGACCCGTAAAGCTCCCTCTTGTGGCGTTAATATGCAATATCATCACAGTTTATGATTCATGGTTTCAATGGATGATGGTGTCATCTGTCATTTGGCTGCTGTGGGACTGACACAGCAGGAGATCTGTACCAGAAGAAGTGCTCAGAGAATGAGGGACATGTGTTACCCAGTGATTACTGAGTAATTGGAGATTGTTAACAATCGAATGAATACACGATTCAAAAAAAAAAAAAACTGTATTGGTTCACATCATCATTATCTGTGAGATTGCAACAGAACTGACCCATGAAGGACAAAGTCACGACCGATTTGAAAAATGGAATAACTGAATAATCTCTTGATCAGGGAATCTCATCTAATGAACTCTGTCAGGATGTGAACATGACACACCACCAACAATAAATAATTCTAAGTAACCATATTAAAAAGCGTGGTACAGGACTTAATAGAGAACTATCAATTGAGGAATTCAAAATGACTGAAAGAAACATAAGACACTGCTCAAAATCCTTAGTCATCAGCCAAAGGCAAATCGAAACAACTTCAAGAAACCATGGGATCAAGCTCTTCTAAAGGTAAGAGAATGCAGAGGAGTTTATTTTATTTTCAATAAAGAGAAAAGGATTATGGTAGAGGCGATTAACTGTGTTGTTTCCATTGCAGAAATTAGAAAATTGAAGCATTGAAAACAGGTTTAAAATACTCATCAATGTACTTGAATGGCATAATGATGCTTTGGTTTTCATGCTTATTTCACTATAGGCATGTTGTAGTTTGAGAGACTGGTAAATACGATGTATAACTAAAAGGAAAGAGCCCTGCTTTGTTTTTCTGCGAAAATCAGTGAGGCTGTAAGGTGAGTTCATAGGTGGGTATGCTACTTTTAGCATGTGGGAGGGGCACTAGAATGTGACACAATGTTGGATCATGAATGTTGCCTGGCAATTCTGCTTGCTTTCTGTATCCTGGTATCATGGGCCAAGGACAAGAGAGCAGCTTCGAGAAAGTGTTATCATGGGACATTACAGTCTCCCAAGAAAACTATCTCCTAAAACTTTTCATGACAGCATTTGATACGCCTAACCAAGTCATAGCCAAATCTCTGGAATTTTGCCTACAGCTTTTACTGGGTACCAAATTCAAGATTCCCTAATTTTCAGAGAACATAGTCTGGGGAGAAACAGTCCAAAGGTTTCTCTTTATGAATGTTCTCTATCCTAAGAAGTAAAGCTATGGAACAAAAGATAATAAGACTCACAATTTTTCATCAAAAGGTGAGTTTTCCATTGTTAACTTCCTTCAGGATGGCCATAATCCATTTGTTAGAGTAGACCTAGGGATTATTGGATTGGAAGCCATCTCTTTGGAGGCTGCCGTCCAACATTAAATATGTGATGTCTTCTAAAGCCCTGCATGCGCAACGACATATCAGCATTTAAACCCCTTACTACTCAACTCTGCGATTAAATAAGGGATGAACCTGGTTATTTCAAAGAAACATGTGGGAGTCAAGTGAGAGTCAACTGTGTCGAGTTGAAATTACAGACCATTTCATCCTCTGATTATGTTGTTATTTGATTATTAAAATAGGACATTAGATAATCGATGATCAGTGGATATTGGTTCCACGATGTGGGAGTCAATTATTATAGAACATCTAAGTCTTAATTATGTAGTTAAAATATTAAAATTAATCACGACAGGATCGTTCACGAGTCTGGTTGGAGCCATGTTAGGGAAGTGGATGATGTTACATGTACTCATTATTTGACTATTAAATTATATAAAACAATGATTATATCATCCATGACACCTGGAATTTGGTGCCACAGATCATCTAATTACATAAATAAAGTATTTAAATTGTCAATTCTTGTTAATACCCAAGATAATGTAAATGTTTGTATAGTTATGTAAACCAAAATCTTCCATTCCAGGAAGAGACCTGTAAAGCACCCTCTTGTGGCGGTAATGTGCAATATCATCACATTTCATGATTCACTGTTTCAATTGATGATGACATCCTTCACGACTGGAGTCTGGCCATACTTCCCTGCCAGTTAAACGCTACATCACCTCTTTATTGTGACAGTTAGCTATTACTGACTTATTTAATTCTTTGAATTGTTTAAACGACAGACAATGCCAACCCATCACCGATTAAGATTAGGGTGCAAATATCTGTCAGGGAGAAGTTTAGGAAAGTTGTAGACATGGGCAGAGCATTTTCTGAATGATCAATGCATGTCACATTGTACTAGGGATGCTAGATGATAGAGTCCAGAAGCAAAGCTGCTAATGCCCATGCTGCAGCCATCTTTTCAGCTGGTATCAACATTTTGGCTACTACTGCTATGCCAGGAATGGGCCCATTATCTCAGGTCCTGCCACACCACAAACAGAGATTCAGGCGCTGCCGATGATGTATCAGTAAGCATAAACAAATGGATTAAAGGATGAAAAGTAAAATACAACAAGCATTAAAAAAAAGAAAATTCCAGATCATGCTGTAACACAAAAATCCATATATATATATATATATTTTTTTTTTTAAGAAAAAGAATGCCATTTAGAGCATACACAAAATTAACTCCAAGTGTGAATACTCCCTTAGCCTAGAGACAAGGAGGAGGGCCCCGCCCAAACCCAAATGTCTTGACAGGTTTTGATGAATCCTCCTAAAGAACTCAGCCTCCCAGAGAAATGTATGTGGGATGGGATGGGGAGGTCACTGGAGGAGGGAGGGAGATGGAAGTGAGAATGATATGCAAAATAAGATCTTTCTATTTATTTCTTAACAACAGAAGTTAAGTTATTTTGATGGCAAAAAAATGGTAATATCTCTGCATGTATCTGACCCCGAAATGTTAGATGTGAAGGGCAAAGCTTCTGGAAGGCACTGGACAAACTGAACCTCTCCTTGTTTGGTAACTTGCCATCCCTGTGCACCAAAAGCATAATAGAGCTGACTTCAAAGTATTTATTCACCTTGCTGCATAATCAAAATCCTTTCCACAGATGCAGCCCACAAGGAAAAGTATTCCTGGGCCACACCCTGGTTGGGGAAGCTCCTAGGACCACAATGGGCCTAACAGACCACTGAATTTGACAGCACATTCAAGCCCAGCGTCCTCCTAGAAGGCCTGCAAAACAGACATTCATGACTCCCTATACCACCCTCTGAATCCACTCACTCACCATGCTGCAGCTTCTGTTCTCCTCCATTCCCCAGAAGCACTCACAGAGCAGCAATCATTCCTCTGGTGCCTGTTCTGATATAAAAGCAAGCCTGCAGCATGGCTCCAGGAAGTCTCCTTCCAGACCTGAGACTTGTGGGTTGGCTCAGTGACCCTGATTGGCTAGTGAGGCTGGATTGACAAGAGCTCATCCTAAAGGGTTAGCGCGTTCATAAAGACACACCAGGCCCAGCACCTCCCTTGACCCTGGCTTTTACTCCAGACCTAGACATTTCAGAGATCTGCACAAATAGGAAATTATTTGGTTTTTGGGGTTTTTTTTTTGACAGAATTTCCCTGTGTGGCTCTTGCCATCCTATTCCTTGCTTAGTAAACTGTGCTGGTGAATTTCTTATTAATTATTAATATGAATCTTGTTGTTGTTGTTTTCTAATAGTTTTTTCATTAACTGTCTAATATTTATTGATACATTTATTTATTTATTTATTTTTATTTTTGCGACAGAGTTTCCCTTTGTGGCCCTACTGTCCTGGAACTTACTCTGTAGACCAGGCTGACCTCTAAATCAGAGAGATCCACTTGCATCTACTTCCTCAGTGCTGGAACCAAAGGCAAAAGCCAACACTGCATAGTCAGACATTAATTTCAATGTCACTTTCCCATGTCATCAGTAGACGGACCAGCTCTGTTCCTGCAGAGGAGAATTTCAAACTTTCTTTCTCTCTCCACACAATGTGAAGAGCTTGCAAATATCATTATACAATTCATACTGAAACTATTCTCTTCTTCAACCATAAACATATATAAACAAAAAAACAAACTTGCTTTAAGAATAGAATGTGGAGCTATGCAGTGGTTAGCCATAGAGGACAGGCCATGGTGGAGTACACCTTTAATCCTAGCACTTGGGAGACATAATCAGGTGCATGTCTGTAATTTCATTGCCACCCCAGGCTACACCACATTGATCCAGTCTAAAAGAGAAAGAGAGACAAGTGGTGGCTCATTCCTTTATCCCTGAAATTGGGAGGTAGATATGGATGGGAGGAGAAAGAAATATAAGGAGGAAGAAGAAAAAAGCTCATTGTTTTCTGAGGGAAGACTCCTAGTATCAGAATTGCCCGCCCCTTTGCTATGAGTACTTCAGTAGTAATAAGAGCTAGGGCTTGGCTGCTCTGCTTCTCTGATCTTTCATCATTAATCACATATCTGAATCCATGTTTTGATTATTAAGAACAACTAGAAGTAGCTTTACAATTTCCAGAGCAGTGTGTAAAATCTAAACTGTAGTGTACAAGAGTAGAATTTATGGCAATAATATTGATAGTCTAATCTTTACCATTTTCTCAAGTTTATTGCTATATTTTGTATGTATGAGTTTGAGAAAAAATGGTTTGTATAAGTATACAGGTTATGGATTGTAGATAATGATGTGAAGTTGAGTGTAAGTATCTGATCTCTGGTCAACCCCAAAAGATGTGCAGAGTCTCTTGCCAAAATACACAACATGTTTTATCTGATGAACCAAAACTCTTCCACAGATTAACAATAAAACCAAAATAAATAAAGAATTATATAATGGTTTCAGAACATGAAGTATCAGAATTTAAGATCCTATACATGGTAAGTTTGTAACATGAAATGAATACAATCCAATGACAATGAACAACAATTAATAACAAAATGCAGATTGCAAAGGCACAGTAACATTTTTTTTTTTTGGAAATACTCAGAATGCTCAATGGAATTATGAAAACACAGTACACAAATTAACATAATATGACTTTTATACTTACCACAAAGCAACAACAATAAAAATATGTATAATATGTGTAAAAGAATAAAAGAGATAGAGAGAATAACCCAAGAGCAAAGGTCAAAAAATATCAACTATTAATATAAAGTACAAAAGAATCTTAGCCAAGAAAAGTGTGATCTTGACCAATGTTATTCAAATATCTATGAATCCATGTGTACAGAGATTAAATAAACACAGACTTCAACACTCCAATTAAATCAACTAAAAGTGACCCTTAGACACTTTTGACCCTGTAGCTATGGATATTTATTCCAAAGACAGGATGTCCCTGTTCTAGAGCTCTCCATGCAAAAGGAGCTGACCTTCTGCTATGGCTCTGTAGACCTTTACACCCCTTTATTGTTTCAGGTAAACCTAGCCGCACTGATGCGCACTCCACAGACAACATGGGAGAATAATTTAAAATCAACTTCCTGCCAAGTGGTTTATGGCCCAAGGTGAAGATCCTGACCTAACTCCCTACCCAAAACCATACACACCTGAGATATCTCTGCAGAATAGAGAATCATTTTGTACACCGGAATTTAACGTCAGTTAACACAGTATTGTAACTCTTGGTAGCAGAGAGTTAAAAACATTATAATCTTGTATTGCTGAGAGACATCCACGTCACCATTTTTTACTACTTTCTAAAATATAAGGCAAACCTGAAAGTGGAATGGAATATTCAGAACTTCAAGAAATCAGACCGTCAGTTATCCAGCGTCAGCCCCCAATGCACACCAACAGCATTGCATGCATATGCACACTGGACAGTTATATAATAAGCAACACACCCACCCATGCCAGGGCTGCAGAGTCTCCCCCAAACCAAGAAACAAATGGAGAGGAAGGCTCAGAGGACAAGGGTAACTGCCCAGGTCACCACATGGACCAAAAGAACCCCAGTCTGTCTCATGGTCCATACAAATTTTGCAGAAATGACATCTGAGCAGACCTGCTTTGAAAACCGTACACTCAGAATAGTGTAACCTGTGTTCTTCCTTACAACTCGATAGAGCATAAGGAAAAGAAAATCATGGAAAGAAGGCTTCTCAGAGTCCAGCATTGGCTGGGACCACCCAGTTGGACCTAAAATTTTGCAGCCCACTACCAGAGAATCAGAAATCAATGACTCAGATTGCATAGTCCATGTAGCTCTGCACTATACCCACCCAGCAGATAGCGGCCTAATCCAGAAAGTTTGTGTTTTAGTATACATTCTTCTACTGTCCTGGAAGTCAAGCTGCTCATTATTAAAATCACACTGTACCTTGTGTGCACATTTTGTTACACACTCATTGTTACTGGCCAGTAACCATTGACCTCATAGCTGGAAAATACTGCAGCCAAATGTATGACACCTTCTAATATTCACTGTGTTTAATGTGAAACTCCTGTTTAAGAAAAGCAGGCTGTGAATTAGAGAACACAAGTAATCATGGCAGGGCTTATGGGCAGAAAAGTATATGTGGATATGATGTAGCTATGATCTGAAAAAAAAATTTTGAAAAGCTGAAAATAGCTTCATGGTCATGTGCTCCAGAGACTAGGGGTTTCAGTTAGAGCACACCAAGTATTCCTCAAACCTTTTCTCTCATACTGTACATTGAAACGAACAAAAAAAAAAAAAATAGTCCTGTTACATAGTCCACAAGAGTTCATCCAGACTGGTTTTACTAAATACTGTAATTATAGTAATTTGTATACATGATAAGGTCTCTCCTCTATCCAAAGTCTTGATAGCCCTCATCTGTGGATTCCAAGAAACTGACCTGTGAGACAATGATGGATTTTCTAGGAATGATTATCTAATTCCACATTGCTCACCTCAACTACTGTTGAAGGAGGAAACCTCAGCTTCCATCCTGCCTCTCCCTTTCTGCATTGTGACTCCACCAGTATCCAAGTGGGACATGAATTCAGTCATTGCACAAATCCCTCTTCATTTATAAGACCCCACAATAATCAGAGATCTTGGGAGTTCACTCATTTTCTGGTCTATTTTCCTTCTCCCTGACCAGGCAAGGGCCCAACTGGAACGAAGTGTAGGATTTTCTTCCCAGCACTGTACAGGTGAAGCCAGGATTAGGAGTTCAAAACAATTCTCAATTACACAGCATAAGACAAGCCACAGTTAGAAGAAACTTTACTCTACACAGAAATCAATAATCAACATCACTTGAGAAAACGAATGAAATAAATAAAATCTAAGAAACATAGGAGAGCAGCAAAATAGAGATAAAAGCAGGAATGTGTTTAAAGAAGACATTTAAAAAGATACCAATAGCTGGGTGGTGGTGGCAAATGCATTTAATGCTGGAGCTCAGGAGGCAGATGGAAGCTTATCTCTGTGAGTTAAAGACCAGCCTGGTCTACAAGATATAGTTGTAGGACAGGCGGCAGAGCCAAAAAGAAATGGGGTCTCCAAAAAACAATAAAGTAGAACACAGGAAAACAATCCAAAAATTCAATGCCAGAAAAAGTTGGTTTTTCAAGAAAATTAACAAGGTAGTCAAACCTTTATCCTAAATAATGAAAAAGCGTAGAGAGAACATGGAAATTAACAAAATCAGATACAAAAAGTGGTACATAATAAGGAAATCCAAACAATTTTAAGGTCATATATTGAAAACCTATATTCCACAAGATTTGAAAATTCAAAGTATATGAACAAATTTCTGGATAACTATTACTTACCAAAATTAAATCAAGAATAGACAAGCAACTTAAATTGACCTATAACAACTAACATATTAGGAGTAATAAAGAAAAGCCTTCCAACATAAAAAATCCCAGAGCCAGATGTCTTCTTCAGTGAAGAATTCTACCAAAAATTCATGGAAGAGCTATATTAATACTCCTGAAATTGTTCCACACAATAGAAGGTTCATTACCAAACTCTTTTTATGAGGCTACAATCACCTTAATACCCATCCACACAAAGACACAAATAAGAGATAAAATTACAGACCAATATCCCTCATGCACATTGATGCGAAAATACTCAAGAAAATATAGGAAAACCGAATCCAAGATTATATCAGAGATTTATGATTTTCTTTGGTCGATGAATCTATTTCTTCTAGTTTATCTTCTGCACCTGAGATTCTCTCTTCCATCTCTTGAATTCTATTGGTTATGCTTGTGTCCGTGGTCTCCAATTTTTTGCCCAGCTTTTCAATTTCCAGCCTTCCTTCCATTTTTGTTGCCTTTATTTTCCCAATTTCAGTTTTCAAGTCTTGAACCGTTTCCTTCACCTGATTAATTGTTTTTTCTTGGCTTTCTGTACTTTCCTTAAGGAATTTGTTCATTTCTTCCACTTTTTTGTTTGTTTTTTCCTCCATTTCTGTAAGGGATTTTCTCACATCTTCTTTGAGGGCCTCTATCATTTTTATGATGGTGATTTTTATGTCGTACCCTTCTGCTTCCTCTGCTTTGTTGTTGTGTTCCATTCTAGTTGGTATAGACTCCCTAGATTCTGGTGGTGTCATGTTTGTCTTTCTGTTGTTAGGTGTTCTCTTGTATTGCCTTCTTCCCATAGTTTCTTCCTGTAGGTGTTGGTGGTGTCTCTTCCCTCTCTCGATGCTACTTCCCCGATGGTAGGTGAGGAAGACCAGCTCAAAGGTGCTGAAAACATATTCAACAAAATCATAGAGGAAAACTTTTCAAATCTGAAGAAGGACATGCCCATGAAAGTACAAGAAGCATACCGAACCCCAAATAGGCTGGACCTAAGAAAAAAGACCCCTCGACATATAATAATCAAAACACCTAGCATACAGAATAAAGAAAGAATATTAAGAGCAGCGAAGGAAAAAGGACAGGTAACATATAAAGGCAGACCTATCAAAATTACACCTGACTTCTCCATGGAAACCTTCAAGGCCAGAAGGTCCTGGATAGATGTTCTAAAAGTATTAAGAGAACACAGATGCCAGCCTAGGCTCCTATATCCAGCAAAACTCTCAATCAATATAGATGGAGAGAACAAGATATTTAATGACAAAACCAGATTTTCCAAATATGTATCTACAAATCCAGCCCTACAGAAAGTACTGGAAGGAAAACTCCAACCCAAGAAAGGTAACTATGCCCACAAAAAATGTAGGCAACAGATAATCCAACTACACCAGAAACCTAGGGTGAAGCAGAACAAATATATTCACAATACCACTGCCAACAACAAACCTAAATCAAACAAGCATCAACAATCAATGGACCTTACTCACCCTCAACATTAATGGTCTTAACTCACCTATAAAAAGACACAAGCTAACAGAATGGATACAAAGACAGAATCCATCCTTCTGCTGCATTCAAGAAACACATCTTAGCTCCAAAGATAGACATTACCTCAGGGAAAAGGGTTGGGAAAGATTTTCCAATCAAATGGAAATAAGAAGCAAGCAGGCGTAGCTATCCTAATATCTAACAAGTTAGACTTCAAACCAAAATTAGTCAAAAGAGATGAAGACGGTCATTTCATATTCATCTCAGGAGAAATCCATCAACAAAAAGTCTCAATTCTGAACATCTATGCCCCTAATACAAAGTCACCCACATTCGTAAAAGAAACACTACTAAAACTCAAAGCTCATATAAAACCTCACACATTTATAGTGGGAGATATCAATACACCACTCTCAACACTAGACAGGACCACAAATCAGAACCTCAACAAAGAAACAAAAGAATTAACAGAAATTATGTCTCAACTGGGGTTAACAGACATCTATAGAACATTCCATCCAAAGACAAAAGAATATACCCTCTTCTCTGCTCCACATGGACCCTTCTCTAAAATCGACCACATACTAGGAGACATAACAAACCTCAACAGATACAAGAGAATAGGAATAGTCCCCTGTATCTTATCGGACCACCATGCTTTAAAATTGGAATTCAACAACAACACAAATAGCAGAAAACCTGCAAACTCATGGAAACGTAACAATGTGCAATTGCACCACTCCTGAGTCAAAGAAGAAATAAAGAAAGAAATTAAAGACTTTCTAATATTCAACGAGAATGAGGATACAACATACCCGAACTTATGGGACACCTTGAAAGCAGTGCTACGAGGGAAGTTCATTGCACTAAGTGCCCATATGAAGAAAACAGAGGATAGTCACATAAAAGAATTAACAGCCCAACTGAAAACCTTAGAACAGAGAGAAGTGAATTCACCCCACAGGAGTAGATGCCAGGAAATAATCAACTTGAGGGCTGAAATCAACAAAATAGAAACCAGGAAAACAATACAAAAAAAATCAATGCAACAAAGAGTTGGTTTTTTGAGAAAATCAACAAGATAGACAAACATTTATCCAAATTAACGAAAAAGCAGATACAGAACATGCAAATTAACAAAATCAGAAACGAAATGGGGAACATAACAACAGATACAGAGGAAATCCAGACAATTTTCAGATCATACTTTGAAAATCTGTATTCCACAAAAAGTGAAAATTCAAAGGAAATGGACAAGTTTCTGTATAACTATCACTTACCAAAATTAAATCAAGAACAGACAAACAACTTAAATAGACCTATAACCCACAATGAAATAGAAGCAGTCATCAAAAGCCTTCCAAAAAAAAAAAAAAAGTCCAGGGCCAGATAGATTCAGTGCAGAATTCTACCAGACATTCAAGGAAGAACTAATACCACAACTCCTCAAACTGTTCCACAAGATAGAAACAGAAGGTTTATTGCCAAACTCTTTTTATGAGGCCACAATAACTTTGGTACCCAAACCTCACAAAGACACAACTAAGAAAGAAAACTACAGACCAATATCCCTGATGAACATCGATGCAAAAATACTCATTAAAATACTGGCAAACCGAATTCAAGAATACATCACAGAAATCATCCACCATGATCAAGTAGGCTTCAACCCTGGAATGCAGGGATGGTTTAACATACGAAAATCAATCAACGTGATCCACCATATATACAAACTGAAAAAGAAAAACCATATGATTATCTCCCTAGATGTGGAAAAAGCCTTCAACAAAATTCAACACCCTTTCATGATAAAGGTATTGGAGAGGTCAGGGATAACAGGAACATACGTAAACATAATAAGAGCAATATACAGCAAACCAACTTCCAACATAAAACTGAATGGAGAGAAACTTAAGCCAATTCCTCTAAAATCAGGAACAAGACAAGGCTCTCTTCTCTCTCCATATCTCTTCAATATCGTACTACAAGTTCTAGTTAATGCTATAAGACAACAAAAGGAGATCAAGGGCATGCAAATTGGAAAGGAAGAAGTCAAACTGTCTCTATTTGCAGATGATATGACAGTTTACATACGCGACCCAATAAACTCTACCAGGGAACTCCTACAGCTGATAAAAACCTTCAGCAAACTAGCAGGATACAAGATAAACTCAAAAAAATCAGTAGCCCTATTTTTTTCAGACGACAAAGAGACAGAGAAAGAAATCAGAGAAACATCACCCTTTACAATAGCCACAAGCAACATAAACTATCTTGGTGTAATGCTTACCAAACAAGTAAAAGACCTATATAATAAGAACTTTGTGACTCTAAAGAAAGAAATTAAAGAAGATACCAGAAAATGGAAAGATCTCCCATGCTTTTGGTTAGATAGAATAAACATAGTAAAAATGGCAATCTTACCAAAAGCAATCTACAGATTCAATGCAATCCCCATTAAAATCCCACCACAATTCTTCACCGACCTTGAAAGGATAATAATCAACTTTATATGAAAAACAAAAGACCCAGGATAGCCAAAACAACACTTTACAATAAAAGAACATCAGGAGGCATCACCATTCCTGACTTTAAGCTCTACTACAGAGCTATAGTTCTGAAAACAGCCTGGTATTGGCATAAAAATAGACAGGTAGACCAATGGAATCAAATTGAAAATTCTGATATTAATCCACGTACCTATGAACACCTGATTTTCGACAAAACATCTAAAATTATACAATGGGGCAAAGACAGCATCTTCAACAAATGGTGCTGGCACAATTGGATGAGGGTGTGTAGAAGACAGCAGATAGTCCCATGTCTGTCGCCATGCACCAAACTCAAGTCCAAATGGATCAAAGACCTCAATATCAATCCAGCCACATTGAACCTCTTAGAAAAGAAAGTAGGAGGTACCCACGAACAAATTGGTATAGGAAACCGCGTCTTGAACATAACTCCAGGGGCAAAGACACTGAAAGAAACAATTAATAAATGGGACCTCTTCAAACTTAGAAGCTTCTGTAAGGCAAAGGACATAGTTGACAAGACCAAACGGCAGCCCACTGACTGGGAAAAGATTTTCACTAATCCTATATCCGACAAAGGGCTGATCTCGTAATACACAAAGAACTCGGGAAACTAGTCAACAAAACACCAAATAACCCTATTAAAAAATGGGGTACAGAACTGAAGAAAGAATTCTCAATGGAGGAAATCAAAAAGGCTGAAAGACACTTAAGAAAATGCTCCACATCCTTAGCTATCAGGGAAATGCAAATCAAAACAACTTTGAGATACCATCTTACTCCTGCCAGAATGTCTAACATTAGAAACACCAGTGGTGACTTATGTTGGAGAGGATGTGGAGAAAGTGCACTCCTCCACTGCTGGTGGGAGTGCAAACTCATACAGCCATTTTGGAGATCAGTATGGCGGTTCCTAAGGAAAATGGGAATTAGTTTACCACAGGACTTGGCAATCCCCCTCTTAGGCATATACCCAAAGGATTCACATCCATGCAACAAAGATATCTGTTCAACTATGTTCATAGCAGCACTATTTGTAATAGCAAGAACCTGGAAGCAACCTAGATGCCCCTCAATTGAAGAATGGTTAATGAAGATGTGGCACATCTACACAATGGAATACTACTCTGCAGAAAAAAATAATGGTATCTTGAAATTAGCAGGCAAGTGTATGGCACTTGAAGAAACCATCCTGAATGAGGTAACCCAGTCACAAAAAGAGGAACACAGTATGTACTCACTCATATATGGATTTTAGAACTAGATCAAATGATCATCAGCCTATAATTCACATCACCAGAGGAAATAGGATACAAGGTGTATTCTAAGAGATTCATATAAAGTCCCTCACAGAACTGGTGATGTACAAGTCCCCCAGAGCTCAGGTGAAGTGGGGGAGGACAGCGAATGGAGAGAGAAGTAGGAGAAAATGAGGGGGAGGAGAGGAAGGCATGTGCGACCAGGAGGATTGAGACTGGTTAGGAATGGAAGATAGGAGAGAGAGAGAGACAGAGACAGAGGGAGAGAACATAAAAGAGGGAGCCAATATTGGTTTGAAGATAAAGTTGAACACAAAGAAAGGTCGAGAGAACTACAATACTGCTCCCAACTAACAATCTCAGCTTCCGTGGAAAGGCTATCATAAATGCCCTTCCCGGAGAGTGGATCAACAACTAACTTCTCCATGGAGCCCTCAACTAATGCCTGTTGAAAATAGGAGCAAACAGCCATACATAAACACTGAGTCGAACTAGAACCCAGAAGAAGATGGAGAGGACAAGACCATGTGGTAGAAGCATATAGAGACAGCTTAACTGAACAAAGAGGTGCTAAGGGCCACTAGACTGATAGCTGGGAAGCCAGCAGGGGACTGACTCGGGCCCCCCTGAATATGGGTCTCAGCCAGAAGGTCTGAGCAGTCTAAGAGATGTCAGACAGTGGAGCCAGGATGTATCCCTGGTGCACAAAAGGACTTTGCAAACATATCCCCCATGGAGGGATAACTGCCTTATTCTAGAGACAGGAGAGAAGCCCTAGTCCCTACTTCACAGGACCTGTCACATCTACATGACCCCAACTGGATGGCATTCCCATACATATGGAATTGTGGTGGGGGATGGGAGGGGAGGGTGGTTAGAGTGCATGTGAGAGGGTAGAAAGGGTAAAAGGGAGGGAAGAACGGAGGGAGGGCTGGAGGGGGGGAGGGAGGGAGGGAGGGAGGAGCAGGGAACTGGGATCGACATGTAAACTAATAAATTAAAAAAAATGCTTTGACTCCAAAATTTAACTTGAAGAACAAGTTACTGGGGAAAAGGATTTCTATTTTTGTTTCCACAGAAAATGAAAAGATGTGGATTCCTTCCAGACTAATGTGGTTTGATCACGCCAGACCGCCTGAAACAGAGTACAAGCTGATCCTACATTCAAAACAGCTGGACAAAACAGCCCTACAGACTACAGCTAGGATATCTGAATCTTCTTCGAATCCCCCAAGACAGCACCCCTTACCAGCAGGAAGTAGTTTGGAAAGAACGACGCCCAAATTCCCAAATATTGTGTATAAATGTTTGTTTTCATTTAATTGGTCTTTGTAATATAAAATTAAATAAAAAAATTATAAATAAAAAAAAGATTATATCAGAGAAATCACTGACAATGATGAAGTATGCTTCATCCTTGGATTGTAGAGATGGTTTCACATATGAAAATATATCAAATATACCACTACATAAACAAACTGAAAATGAAAAGTCACATGATCTTAGATGCAGAAAAACCCTTTGACAATATTCAACATCCTTTATGTTAAAGGTCTTGGGGAGATCAGGGATAACAGGAATTTATGTAAACATAATAAAAACAATATATAGTAAACCCAGAGCAGATATAAAGCTGAATGTAGAGAAGATTAAGTCGATTCATCTAAAATCAGGAAAAAGACTAGGCTGCCTTATCTCTTCATATCTCTTCATTATTTTACTTGAAAGGCTAGCTAAAGAAATAAGACAAGAAATGGAGATCAAGGGGGATACAAATTGGTAAGGAAGAACTCAAACTTTATTTTCAGATGATATGATAGTTTACATAAGCAACCAAAAGACTCTACCAGGTTTCTCCTACATCTGAAAAATACCTTCAGCAAAGTATGAGGATACAAGATTAAATAATAAAAAAAAAAAATCTGTAGCCATTCCATATTCAGTCAACAAAGGGGCTGATAAAGAAATTAGAGAAACATCACCCTGCAGAATAGCAACAAACATCATAAAGTATCTTGGGGTAACAATTACCAAACAAGTGAAAGACCTATATAATAACAATTTGTGTCTTTAAAGAAAATACCAGAAAATGTAAAGATCACCCAATCTCATGGATAGGTAGAAAAAACAGTAAAAATGGCAATCTAACCAATAGCAATCTACATGTTCAATGAAATATCCATTAAAATCCCAGCACAATTCTTCACTGACCTTGAAAGGGTAATAATCTACTTTATATCGAAAAACAAAAGAATCAGAAGAGCCACAACAACCTGTATAATAAAGGAATTTCAGGATGCATCTTTATCCCTGACTTTAAGATCTACTACAGAGTTATAGTCCTGAAAACAGCCTGGTATTAGCACAAAAATAGACAAGTAGCTCAAGGAAATCGAATAGAAAATCCTGATATTAACCCACACACATACGAACACCCGACTTTTGGCAAAACAGCTGAAAGTGTACAATGGAATGAGGAAAGATTCTTCAACAAATGGTGGGTAAGGTTTTTAGCCCAGGGCTGGTCTTGTCCCTCCACCGCACCAGCACCAATTAATATACAGAGACTCTGTATTCGATATAATGCTGTTGGCCAGGTACTAGTTTCTTGTTGGCTACCTCTGTCTTAAGTATTAGCCCATTTCTGTTGATCTATGTATTTTCACGGTGTCTCTTCTTGCCGGGGAAACGAGGGCAGGCATCTTGTTTCCCCAGTCTCTCAATCTTGACTCCTCCTTCCTCCTCCCTCTTTCCTCCTTATCTCCTAGTCCCGCCTATCTATTTGTCCTATTGTCCAACAGTGCTTTCTTCATTAACCAGTATGAGAAACATATTTTCAGAATGACATCTCCCATCAAAATGGTGCTGGTACAACTGGATGATGGGAGTGTAGAAGACTAAAATTAGACCTGTGTCTATTGCCATGCACAAAACAGTCTGTGGGCTGCGGTTTGGTCTTGTCCACTGTGTCCTTTGCCTTACATAAGCTTCTAAGTTTGAAGAGGTCCCATTCATTAATTGTTGATCTCAGTGACTGTGCTCCTGGAGTTATGTCTAAAAAGTGGTCTCCTGTACCAATTTGTTCAAGAGTACCTCCCATTTTCTTTTCTAAGCGATACAGAGTGGATGGATATATCTGTCCATGGGGAATGGGCTCCTGAAGTCTTTCATACACCAGTGATACATCCTGATTCCACATCCTGATTCCACTGCCAGAGGTCCCTTAGACTTACCAGGCCTTCTAAATGAGATGCACATGTAGGGGTTTTAGGTCAGTCATATTATGGTTTCCCAACTATCAGACTGGTATGCATGAGCTCCCCCTTGTTTTTCTTAGGTGATTCTGTGGGCATCTCCAACCTGGTCTTGGCCCCTGTACTTATCACTCCTCCCTCTCTGCAACTGGATTCCAGAAGTTTTCCTTAGTGCTTAGCTGTGGGTTTCTGCTTCAGTTTCTGTCAACTAATGGATGAAGGCTCTAGAATAGCCTATAAGGTAGATATCAATCTCATTATACAGAAGGGCATTTAAGGTAACCTCTCCACTATTGCTTATATTCTTATTTGGGGTCATCCTTGTAGATCTCTGGACATTTTCCTAATGCCAGATTTCTCTTACAACCTATAATATCTCTATCTAGTATGGTATCTCTTTTGTTGCTGTCCTCTATTCTTTCCAAAATTCAGTCTTCTTGATCCTCTTTTCCTCCTCTCGCATCTGCTTCTCCCATTCTCTTTCTGCTAACTCTCCCTCACCACAGACAATGATCCCAATTTTCTCAGGAGACCTTGTCCCTTTCCACTACTCTGGAAACACAATAGCAGTCCTTTTAAGGGGGAAAGTCTGAAGCGAAGTTAATCCAGGACAGGGCCCCCCTTGACACCATGAGAGCGGGGCTTGTAATTGTGCTACGAAACACTGCCAGGAGTCAAACCATCCTCTCTCCAACTGCAGCTCAATATTACGGCTGAAGCTTTACACAACCTGCTTTGTCCATCTCTCAAGGTACAGGTGCCTATGGGCTACAGGATGGTGACTAAGGGAAAACTTGTAAACCACATCTCCCACAAAAAGTGATCCCACCACTCCTGAGTCCTTCCTCTCCATATCATCCCTGGCAAGGAGGAAGAAGCCATACTTAAACCAACACCTGCATACCCAGGGAGGCTGGGTTGTTGCATGGAAACCCTAATGGCTTCTGTATCTATACAAAGAGTTTAGAATGTTTGGTAGCCCTGATCCAAACCTGCCCTCAAGTTCTGTGTCTTTTCTACTCATTTAGTCCTGTAACTCAGGCTTCCATTGCCCATCAGAGCTTCAAGCATAGCCAACAGTCATATGGGGAGGTTTCTTCCCAGTCTTATATGTGGTGCCTTTGGTACATTATGAAACCAGAAGGCAGAGAAGCTTGGGTTGATGACGCTCTTGCTCCCATTATCTCTCTTTCCTCTCCCTCTCTCTTTCTCTCTCATGCTTTCTTTCTTTCTCTCCCCCCCCCCCCCTTGTCTTCTATTCCTACTCTGACTCAATCTTCCTAGTCATAATAGCTTTCCTCTCCTTCCCTTCTCTTTCTCCTAGTTCCCTCTCCAGGCACTGCTCCCCCACTTCCCATGTGATCTGGGGGCCTTGTCCCTTCCCCCTTCTGTAAGGGACTTTAGATGAATCTCTTAGAATACATCTTGTATCCTAGTTCCTCTGGTGGTATGAATTATAGGCTGGTGATCATTTGCTCTAGGTCTAAAATCCATATATGAAGCAGTACATTAACATGTTCCTCTTTTTGTGACTGGGTGTTACAGAATATAAAACCAGAAGGTGGAGAAACTTTGGTTGCTGTCTCTCTTGCTCCCATTATCTCTCTTTCCTCTCCCTCTCCCTCTCTCATGCTTTCTTTCTCACTCTGTGTCTCTGTCTCTCTCTATTTCTCTCTCTCTGCCTCTCTCTTTCTCTCGGCCCAGGCTAGATCTGCCTATCGGCTTAAGGGACATCCTGAGTCCCAGCCTTCAAAATCTTTGATTTGCATCGCCAGTCTTCTGCTGGAGTCTGAACTTTTAGCCCAACTGCTGGGCCTCTGCCTGTTGGAGAGACCACCTAGAGAGCTTGGACAACCCAGAGCTATAAACATCAAACTTCTCACTGACCAAAACACACCGGGGAAGAAGCTATGGGAAGATGGCAATACAATAAAACATCTAACAACAGAATGACAAGAATAACAGCACCGGAATCTATGGAAGCTAAACCAAATTGAACGGACACAACAAAGCAGATAAAGTACAAGAGAATGAATTAAAAATTATAGCCATAAAAATGATAGAGGCCCTCAAAGAGGATATCAGAAAAACCCTTAAAGAAGTGGAAGAAAAAACATACAACAAATAGAAGAAATGAACAAATGTCCTGAAGCAAGTACAGAAACCTAGAATAAACTATTAAGCAGGTGGAGGAAACAGTTCAAGACTTGAAAACTGAAATGGAACCAATAAATAAAATGTAATATGAAGGAATGCTGGAAATAGAAAAACTGGGCAAATGATCAGGAACTGCAAATGAAAGCATAACCAACAGAATTTAAGAGATGGAAGGGATAATCTCAGGTGCAGAAGACAAAGTAAAGGAAATAGATTCATCAGCCAAAGAAAATCATAAATCCTACAAATTCTTAACAAAAAAAGGAAGTGTGGGAAGTGAAAAGGCCAATCATAAGAATAGTAGGCATATAGGAAAGTAAGGAAGCATAGCTCAAAGGTGCTGAAAACATATTCAACAAAATCATGGAGGAAAACATTCCCACTCTGAAGAAGGACATGCCCATGAAAGTACAATGAGCATACCAAACACCAAATAGACTGGACCAAAGAACAAAGACCCATTTGACATATAATAACCAAAATATCTAACATACAAATAAAGAAATTACATTACGAGCAGCAAAGGAAAAATTCCAGGTAACATATAAAGGCAGACCTATCAAAATTACACCTGACTACTCCATGGAAAGCCTCAAAGCCAGAAGGTCCTGGATAGATGTCCTACGAGTAGAAAGAGTCCACAGATGCCCGCCCAGGCTACTATACCCAGCAAACTCTTAATCACTATAGATGGAGAAAACAAGATATTTAACGACAAAGACAGATTTTCACAATATGTATCTACAAATCCAGCCATAAAAAAGATTTGGAAGGAAAACTCCAAGCCAAGGAAGTTAACTATACTCACAAATATGTAGGCAACAGATAATCCACTTCACCACAAATCAAGAGTAAAGCAAGACTAATAAATTCACAATACCACTTCCAAATTCAAATCTAAAACAAACAAGCATTAACATTCCATGCTCCTTACACTCCCTCAACATTAATGGTCTTAACTTGCTTGTAAAAAGACACAGGTTAACAGAGTGGATACGAGGACAGAATCCATCTCACTGCTGCATACAAGAAATGCATCTAAGCTTCAAAGATAGACATAAACTCAGGGTAAAGGGATAAGAAAAGATCTTCCAATCAAATGGGTCCAAAACACAAGCAGGTGTGTTTATCCTAATATCTAACAAGTTAGACTTCAAACCAAAATTAATCAAAAGAGATGAAAACAGTCATTCCATATTCATCACAAGAGAAATCCATCAATACAAAGTATCAATTCTGACTAACTGTGCTCCAAATATAAAGGCAACTACATTCATAAAAGATATGCTACTAAAATTCAAATGTCACCTAAAGCCTCACACACTTATAGTGACAGACTTCAACATGCCAATGTCATCAATAGGCAAGACCACCAGTCATAAACTTAACAAAGTAAGAAAAGAATTAACAGAAGTTTGGTTTCAATTGGGTTTAACAGACATCTATAGAACTTTCCATCCAAACACAAAAGAACAAACTTCTTCTCTGCTCCACATGAAACCTTCTCTAAAATCAACCAAATAGTAGGTGGTATAACAAACCTCAAGAGTTACAAGAGAATTGGAATAGTCCCCTGTATCTTAAATGACCAGCATGCTTTAAAATTGGAATACAACAACAACACAAAATGAAGAAACACTACAAACTCATGCAAACTCAACAAAGTTCAATTGCACCATACCTGTGTCAAAGAAGAAAAAAAAGAAATTAAGGACATCCTAAAATTCAACAAGAATGAGGACACAACATACCAAAACTAATGGGACACCTTGAAAGCAGTGGTACCAGAGAAGTTCATTGCACTATGTGCCCATATGAACATAAACAGAGGATAGTCACAATAGAGAATTAACAGTGCAACTGAAAGCCTTAGAACAGAGAGAACCAAACTCACCCTGGAGGAGTAGATGCCAGAAAATAAACAATTTAAGGGCTGAAATCAATAAAACAGAAACCAGGGAAACAATACAAAAAAATCAATATAACAAAGAGTTGGGTTTTCAAGAACATCAACAAGATAGACAAACCTCTATCCAAACTAATGAAAACTCAGAGAGAGAACATGCAAATTCACAAAATCAGAAATGAAAAGGAGGACATAACAATGGACACAGAGGAAATCCAGGAAACGTTCAGGTTATACTTTGACATATTGTGACCTTTATATTTAAAACAAATATATGGTGATCAAGAAGGTGTACAATGTTTGGGAAAGGATAAAGCCAAGATGCAGAGACAGAGACAAGAACAAAAGCTGGAAAATATAATCAAATTTTTATCAAAACACCAGAGGAAATTCAGGCAGGAAAACCGAGATCTTGACCAATGTTAACCAGCTACCCATCGTGCTAGTTATTTAGATCTTACATAAAAAGAATTCACAACTCCCACAAAATTAACTCAGAAGAATGCTCGCTCTCTTCTTCTGACACTCCAGGTACTGGCATTGTTCCCAACAGAAATGCCTCATGGTTTAGAGTTCTCTCTAAAAATGGTGGTAATCTTTTTCTATGTTTCTGCAAACTCTCAAGGCTCCTTGTGGTTTAAGGCAAAACCAGCCCCATCATGCCCACACAAAATTTAATACAGAACAATGATTTAATTTCTACTTCCAACCACATGTATAATGCCACAGCATGTGGAAACTGCCCTGTCCACCCACTAAACACCATGCACACTTGAGAAAAGAGCAGATAAGAAATTCCTTTTTTTCTCCAGGAGCTCAACGTTCCTGAGACATGCTATGGTAGCTAGTGAGTGTGGAAAGTTAAAAGAGCTGTGATCTTGTATTGCTGAAAGATGATTCTCATGACCATTTTCCACTGTTTTCTAAACTGTGTGTGGCAAATGTAAGAAAAGTCTGATTGTGGATTGCAATATTCATAAATTTCAGAAGCAAACATTCAGTTTTTCCCTTGGATGCTCCCAACGCATACTAAAAGAAACTTTGTCTTTCATATTGAACACCAATATTAGTTTCGTTTTGGTTTGTTTGTTTTGTTTTATTTCCTTTAGTTTTTCTTTTGGTTTTTAAGGCAGGCTGTCTCTTTATGTTTGGGACCTACACTAGAACTCTCTTTGAAAATCATACTGGCCTCAAACTCACATAGAGCTTCTTGCCTCTGCCTCTCAAGTGCTTGAATAAAAAAGTTGTGCATCATCACAGCCCAGTGTGGACACAAAGATTTCATTCCCCCAAGGGAACCTACACACAGCGAGGCTCAGAGGAAAAGGGCCAGTGCCCAGGTCAGCACAGGGCACATGTTCCCTTCCTGTCCCTGCAGCAATGACAATTAGGCAGGTCTGCTCCTCCTGCTCTGAAGCTTACACACTGACCATGTTGTGGGGCTGATTTCATTGCACCTTCTACACAAAAGTCAGCAATTTGGTTTCATTATCACATCAGTACTTTATCAAGATTATTGATTGTCCTTGTCTATGGACACCAAGAAATGGCCAGTCAGACATTTTGTAAACCATCTACAATTGATTATAGGCTCCACACTGATATTTCCACCAAGGGAAAGCAAGAAATTGCTCCTGTTCCTTCCTTCTCCCACCTCTTTCTGCACTGTGCCTACACCAGCTTCAAAGATCTTAAATGAACTCAATTCTACCATATCCTTGTAGTCATTTCATTCCCAATACCAGCCAAGGGAATTGGAAAAGTGTAAATAAGTAACATTTATTTCCTTCTTAATGAGCACTCAAAGCCTTTCCCTAAAGAAATTGCAGCAGTTTCTTCCCAGCACTAGGTAGCAAAATCTGGAGTAGCTGTGATCAATGCAAATCTCAATGACATCATACCATTGGCTATACCCAGCTCAATATAACTTCCAAATTTTATCCAACAAATCTAGTCTGTCTTCATTCACATGACATGAATCAATACACCCTGAGTATCTAAACAAGAAAATCACTGAACCTACATTAGTTAGGATTTTTATTGCTGTGTATAAGTTCTAAGACCACCACATATCTTTTTGTTGATGTTCTTTAGATAGGGTTCCTCTGTGACATTAAGGTGGTCCTGGAACTAGCTCTTGTAGAACAGCCTGGTCCCTAACTCACAGAGGTCAACCTGTCTCTGCCTCCTGGGTAAAGCTCCCCCTATCAGGGATTCCAACCCTAGACTCCCCAGTGATAATCAGGGGTGGAATATTCATCACTCTACTTGCAATGAAGAGATCCCCCACAAATTTTATAAAGAAAACTTGTAATTGGATTGACTCACAGTTTCAGAAATTCCATCTATTTTCATCATAGCAGGGAGCATGATTTGAAGAAAAATATGGTGCTGGCTACATCTTGATATGCAGGCCTCAGTAAGACATCTTATATACTTTCCATATCCAAAGCATAGGAAACCCCAAAACCCATCACCAATGATACTCTTCTTCTCAAAATGCCAAAGTCACTGCAACAAATCTCCTCCTTCTACTACTGCCATTCCCTATGAGATTATAGGTGCAATCACATTCAAACCATCACAATGCAGCAATCACAGCCTTTTTATTGATGGACACAGCAGCTGATATCCTACCCTGGTTCTCCTTACAGTGCACGCAATAAACTCTTCTTTCTACTCTGGTCTGAAGGCAGCATACATGCTCCACATGAAAGTATGCAAATCTTTTTGTTGCAAGTGTAATGGACAGTCAACTTCATGACTCATGTGGACAATTTTAAAACACTGGGGTCATACTTCCTTATCTTGTTCTCACTGAGATCATTTATGATGTAGATGTGGATTATATTTTAAATGAATGTGCAGTGTTACAGATTCTGTTTATTAAATATTTCCTTAAAAGAAATTGGTATCCTCAAATTAGGTGCTTAAGATGCTTGGTCCAAAAAACAAAACAAAACAAACAAACAAAAAAAAAATCATCCTTCTCCCTTCTGAGGGCATACAGTCACTTAATTTAATGAGGTGTATTTAAGAGGACAGAAAGTACATTGCCCTGGAAAGCAACAAGCTGAGATCAAAGCAATCGTTGTAATTGAGAAAGCATGTCTCAGAAAATTAATTCTAAAATGCTGGGAGTAAAGCTGTTCTAGATTTTGCCTTTCCAGTGAACAAATAACTCCACAGACAAAAGAGGTAAATAAAGAAAAGAAAAAAAAATAGTCTCTGTAATGATAACATTTAACTATCTCTCACTAATGTACACATAGGAGAAAGCCTACAACAGATATTTTTTTGAGACAGTGTTTCTTGGTTTCCCTGTGCTATAGCCTTAGTTGTAGTGGGCTAGCTCTATAGAGCACACTAGTCTCAAACTCACAGAAATATGCCTGTATGTGCAATCTGATAGCTGGGGTTAAACACATTTATCATCATTGTCTGGCTCTTAAACATAATTTGCATTCCATTAATGCTGCCATTTTTAAGTTCTTCCAGGGTCACCTGACAGCTGAGACTTTGAAAAATTTAAAAAGGGTCAGGGAACTGCAAGTCGGTCCAGTAAGCCAATGAAAGATTTCAACAGAAAAGATAGTACCATAATTATTTCAGAGTACACTAGTGACATGCTCTCATGTCACACTTTAATGACAGTTTTGAACACAGATGTGCCAGAAGATGGGGAAGATAGGAAAGGCAGAACAAAGAAAAGATAAAACCTATGGCAGGGAGGTCTTGCTTAACTTATGTCTTATTCTATGTAATCATCTTATGAAGAATTGCCTCCTCTTTATGATTTCCAGGGGGAAATGGAAGGAAATGGGAGAATTCTAGAAAGTCAGCAGAACTAAGAGTTGTGTTCTCAGTATTTGAAATAACACCTACACAAAAGCTCTGGCCGCAGACAATTGCATTCCCTCATAAGCATCTTCCTTGTTTTAAAGGAGGAGCTCTATTTTATTCTGCATATCTCAGGGCATGATGGAACAGTCCTAAGGCAAAGATTCCAGGTTGTTACTGTTTCTGCCAATAAATTTTCAAGTTTTGAGAATGAGCATTGATCCATCTCCATGATTGAGAGTCTTGCTTGCTCAGTCCAACCCTCAAAACAAAAGGGTTTTCCCTTTCAAACAGTTGTCACTTGAGTTTATCTTGCCCATCTGGGATGACTATGATTTTCTGTAGAAAACTGGCCCTTTCTGGAACACCAGGCCCTAATGTTCAATGTGCCCAAGCAATGTCTGCTGATCAGATTTTAACAGTCTTGTTTTGTTAGAAGGAGATGGGCCTGGGGGCTCTCAGTGAATTAGGAGTTTCTCCTTTTCATGGTTTGGAGCCAAATGTCTGGGACAATCTTAGAGATCAAATGTATATTTTAGCATCCTAATCTCTAACATGCCTTATTAGCACACTACTCATCTTTGTGTAATTTTATAGGCAGCACTCCCTCAGCTAAATCCTATTTTGTGGGTCTCAATATCCCTATGAATTGGTACGTCTTTTATATGAACAATTCTACTCTTCCACATCACAGTTTAGTATTGGAGTGCAATCCAACACAAGAATGCCATGTATGGATGTATGGATATGTTCAGTGTCTCAAGCCTATAATATCACTCTGAGGATTCAGAAGTATGTACGTCACTATGAGTTTGGGACTAGCCTGCTCTACAGTGCAACTTTCATGTCATGCTCCATTGCTATACATAGAAAAAAGTTGTCTCCCTGGAAACAGGATGCATCCCTGGATCATGAAATGACTTTGGGAGCACATGTCAAATGGAGGGATACTCCCTTAGCCTAGAGACAGGAGGGAGGACATAGTCCCTAATCCAAATGATTTGACAGATTTTTGACTCCTCCTGGAAGACATCACCCTCCCTGTGGAGTGGGGACAGAAATAGGACAGGAGCCGAATTGGGAGGCATGGCAGGGAGGGAGAGGGACCTTCGATCAATATGTAAAATAAGAAAAAAAAATAAATATGTAAAAATAAAAGAAAAAAGCTATCTCAAAAATCAAAAATAAATAAATATAAGTATGTAAAGAAATAAAGAAAATGTATTTTACATGATACACACAATTAATTTAACATGAATCTTGTACCTAAACATTAAATGTGTACTGCAGAAGTTGTAGAAGACACTGGAGAAATTAGGCCTCTCTAGGTTTGTCTCTTTGTCTTACTGTGCACAAAAAGAACTCTGGTGCTGACTATAAAAGCCTTTCTACAGAAAGCTCTCTGATGGAAATGAAATGCTTTCTACTGAGTGAAGTATTCATACTCCAGCACCCAGGTCTGGGGAGTTGCTAGGACCATATGGTACCTCACAGAACACTGAATGTGGCCAAAGTTTCCCACCAAGCAACCTGGAGGGCCTGCCACACCAACTCCCAGGCCTCCCCATCCCATCCTCCCTATCTGAGGATAGCATCTCCTCACTCACCATATTGTGGCTTCTGTGTTCATCCATGGTCCACTCACAGTTTACTACAGTAGCACTCCCAGAACAGAAATCAATGCACTGGCACTTGTTCTGCTTAACGAAGCCTGAAGCAAGAGTAAAAGGTTACAGTGTATTTACAGGAAGTGTTCTGCAATGCCTGTGACTGTCAGGTTGGCCAGCTCTTGTTGATTGGCTGGTTAAGCTTGAACAGCAAGAGCACTTCCTCAAGGGTTAGAGTGTGCTTAAAGACACACCAAAGGGTTTCTAGGCCCTGGCTTCTACTCAAGACTCAGACGTTGTAGATACCTGTAGAGACGCAAATCTCAATGTCACTTACCCCTGTCTAAAATAGACAACCCCACTCTCTTCCTACAGTGTGTGAGATCATCATCTGCCTCTTCCACAAAATATGCAGATGTTGCAGATACAATTACACAATGCAGACTAGAATAATTAACTTATTCAACAGCCGGAAAGGGAAAATTCCCAGCTATCCATGCAGAAACATCCTGAGTATCAGCCCAGGCTTTGTCCCCTATAGCCAGGCCTCGGCTAGAGGAGATTCTGGGACCAATTCAGGTGGACTCTCCCCTACACACTTCCACAACAAAAGGAGATCAAGGGGATCCATATTGGAAAGGAAGAACTAAACTCTATTTGCAGATGATATTCAAAACCAAAAAAAAAAAAAAAAAAAAAAGAAAAGAAAAGAAAAGAAGGAAATGGAGAAAAAGGAGGAGGGATTCAGCAAAATGCACATTTATCAGAGGCATTAGTTTATAGACCCTGTTGAAGAATCACATTGGCTGTGCTGGTTCACAGAAAGTCCAGAGCAGTATTTATGAGCAGGCTGGAGTCAGTAACTGATGCTCATCTGCCAGAAGCACAAATCTGCTGAGACATGGTTAAATTGGAAATTTAAGTTAAAACATATACATTTAATTGGAACTCTTAATTCCTTACCTTTAGTGATCAAGAAGGACAACAAGACCAGGGAGAAAATTCCATCCTCAGGAAAGTTATACTTGTCTGCAGTCCTTTTTACCGGTAAGAAGTGGATCCAAGCTGTATGACATTTGATCCTCTGAATCCTATATAAACTGTGTTGTATAAAAGGACATAAAAGTTTTAGATATATTATCATCACCAATCTGTATCGAAAACATAGATATTTGTTATCTGTAAAACAGCAGGAATGTACTTATGCCTTTGAGTCCTAGCAAAAACTACAGATTTGGGTTAGAAGCTTCTACATTTTTCTTCTGTCACGAGAGATCCATGTATAGATTGGCCTTGCTATCCTTCTTGATCATTAAAGAGATCCAATTTAATATATATGTTTTAACTTATGTTCCCAAGTTTAAACATGTCTCAGCAGATCTCTGCTTGTGGAAAATGAGCATCAGTTACTGATTACATCCTGTTCCTAAATGCTGCTCTGGACTTAGTGTGAACCAGCACAGCCAATGTGAATCTTCAACAGGGTCTATAAACTAATGCCTCTGATAAATCTTCCATTTCCTGAATCCCCCACCCATTTTTTTTTTATTTTATTTTATTTTATTTTATTTTGGTTTTGAATAGAATTTTACCCTTCTCTCGCCCAAGAAAACACACTGCAAAAGTAAGCAGGAAGTAGTACATGAAAGAATACATTTCACCTTTTCCCTGCTTGAGATGCTATATCAAAAGGAAACTCCTATACATAGGGGGCTAGGTGACTAACCTGTACACCAAAAAAACACCAGAAGTCTTTTATCTATTGGAGGCACAAAAATTGGGCCTCTAATGTCCATAGCAAAGAGGGAATATGATGGAAAAATTCATAACTAAAAGGTATAAAATTAGGGCTTATTGCAAGAAGGAAAAAATAAACAGAAAAATAATTTCTACCAGTAGATAAATCCCTGACTACAGAGTACAGAGCCCACACCCTGTTCTCAGAAGAAGTAAAAACACAGGAAGACCCACAACATTTCAGGTGTGCTTATCAATCTTACATAAACAAGTGAGAGATACTATTAACTTAGATCCATGATGACCTTGCAAATGAACTTTGTACTCTATGAACTGCCTGATCTTGGAAACCTTGTGAAATGAGACTAGTGGTCTCAAACTTCCCTTTCTGTTTACCCTGCTAAAAACCCTTCACAAATTTAAACCACTACCTTACTTTTCTGACAGAGTGAGGTCCCAGCTGGCTTGATTTTTAGCAATAAAAACCTTTTGCTTTTGCAGTCAGTAGTCGTTTCCTTGGAGGTTGAGGAAACCCATAGGCATAATAGTAATAATCTGCTCAAGGAGGCTTTATAGTCAACAGAACTCCAGGTGACAGGTGTTTGAAAATCAAAACACTGATGTGTCAGAGATATGCCTATATTACTTCCTGCTTACTTTTGCAGTGTTTTCTGAGCTGCAAGTATGCTAAAATGTTGGCAATACCATCAAAAGGAAAGGGAATTAAGAAAAATCAAACATTTATCAAAGGCATTAGTTTTTACACCCTGTTGAAGATTCACAACCGCTCGAGTGGTTCACCTTAAGTCCAGGGAGAGCAATATTGAGGAGCAGGCTGTAGTCAGCAACTGATGCTCATCTGCCAGAAGCACAAATCGGCTGAGACATGGTCAAAGTGGGAACAGAAGTTAAAATGTATATATTTAATTGGAAATCTTAGTTCCTTACCTTTAGTGAAGAACAGGAAGACCGGGGAGAAAATTCCATCCTCAGGAAGGCTGTACTTATCTGCAATCCTGTTAACATGTAAGAAGTGGATCCAAGCTTTATGACATTTGATCCTCTGAAGCCAATATGAACTGTGTTATATAAAAGGACATAAAAGATTCAGATATATTACTATTACCAATCTTAGCTGAAATCCATATTGTAGAAAAAGTAGATATTGGGTATCTGTAAAAGAGAAGGAATGTACTTATGCCATTGATATATGCAGGCTGAACACTGTATGCATAATTAATAAATAAATGTTCAAAAACGACATATATGTCTTTATATTTTTAGATCCTTATTGAGGAGCCATATTAAGGCTGCCTAATACTGCCAAGCTGACAATGTTATGGTTAGCCCAGCCATTAATACTATCAGATCTGAGAAGGATATATTTAATTAACTGTTCAATATAGTAAAAAAAAAAAAAAAAAAGACAGGGACCAGTCAATATACTCCTAGCCATAATCAATTGTCTATGGCATTGAGGGCAGAAGTTCTTCACCAAGGACATAATGTGAGGGTTTTTTTTTTGTTTTTTTTTTTTTTTTTTTTTTTTTTTTTTTTTGTCTTTCCTCTATGGAAGAGGGACATGGAAATTTCTGACCTTATTTTGTCTAGGCAAAGTTGGTACAAGCAATTTTTCAATACCCTATAGACTCTACAATGCCTAAGCTTGGTCCTACCTGGCAGCAGTCATTGTAGTTGAGCATCTTGCACCCTGGTCAGTGTCCTAACAATCCATGCTGCCTCATAATCTTCTTTACAGGCCTAGGTTAATTTTTATTACCAGTGATTCTTTGTCTGATATTATTACAGCTTTTTAGTTAACATTTAAATACCTTATCTATACAGATCTCTGTAGTATTAGAAGTCTGTCTAGGTATATCTAAATAGACAACTTTGTATGAGTTACTTGTTTTAAGCTTAAACTTTTAGAACATGTATGGGAGACAGAGTGATGTTTATCCCTGTTATTAATCATTAATACTTAGTTTGATTATAGCCAACAGTTAATTTATAAGGATGGCCAGTATCTTGTGTTTCATATCATTTTATAATAGGTGAAACAGCTTTTATAAAACGAAAACTTTGTATTGCCCATTTTAGCTTTAAAAATACTGATATTAATTTGAAACTCCTTTTAGGGAAATATGAAACATCTATGTGACTCAATTTACCTAAATAGCTTACGCTTACCAAATGAAGGACGCATTGCCTTTTGTATCATAAAAAATGAGCATCTTAACTTTTGGTTAGACTGTCTAGCAGACTCTTCCATGAAGCAGGAATCTTGTAGCAAAGTGTATGTTGTAACAGCAGTCACTTTCCTGTGGGTTCTGCATATCCAGTTCATACAGCATAAAGTCAAACAGTCCACACAAGAACAGTATTTTGCACAAATGGCTGGTCTTGCCATATTGGAGGCAATCTCCAGAACTTTTTAACAAGTACATAAAATTTTCTTTAGAGAAATAAATGGAACTTTTAAACAATTAGAATGGTATGGTCAAAATTTTTTATGCATATTACTAATCTTAAATTTATGTTTATAGATATGAGAGTCCACAACCAACAGTTTACATCTTTCACTGAACTTTTTACAAAATTTCTTTGAACCTCTATATCCTTTTATATTACCTTTATTCTCTCCCTCATTTTATCAGACATCCTTATCATAAACAACTCTCTCCTTTTCTATTTTTATTTTTTTCTCTTATCAATCACTCTTACTCAGAGGTTTTGTGGCTAAAGTTAACATCTTGCTTATTTATTTAAATCTTACTGTGATGCTTTCCCTTGAGATTCTATATGCTGCAAGCAATATAGATCTCAGAGCCCCCTCTTCAGACTTAGTTCCCCCAGGTAACTCCTGCTCTGTCTCCAGCCCAATTGCCCTGGTCTATGCCGCAGGTGTGAAAAAAGTGAATATCTCACTACAGTTCCCCTTTAAGTCTAAGAAAAGATTTAGGCATGATACAAAAACTATATACAAAACAGTGAATAAGAAGTGTGCTCTAAGAAAAGGAAAATTGAGTAAATATAAACTTATGACCTAACTATCTAGTACTAGCATAAAGACAAAACAGGGTTTACAATAGTGCTGTCCAAAGCTGGAAAGCTTAAGTGTAGTAAGTAATATATCTAACTAGGAAGACAGAATAATAGTAGTGACAATTTAATATTCAACCTCATGAAAGACCTGAGAAGGAAAATAACAATACTAGGGTAGGCAGGAAGTGTAGATGGTCAACTTCCAAATGGTGCAGCAAGGACTGAAACAGCATGTTACCTAGGCAGTCACCCAAGGTCTCACAGCAAGGTTGGTACAGCCAGTTTTGGCTAAGGCCTAGAATACCTGGCAGACCACAACAAAAGCAGGAAGGTAAGAAGCCTGTCTTACTCTGATTTGGCAGGGTTCAGCAGTCTTCAAAGGTCTAAAATCTATTTAGCATTGTTTCTTTGAGTGTCTGATCTTGAGCCACATAACTTTCTAGAGACTTCATGAATCTATAAGTCTCTTGCTTGCTCCATCTACAAATGATTCCATATTCTACATATTCCCATTCTAATATATTATCTGAATGGCATGTAAACAGCCTTCCAGAAACAATGTTCTTTCTGCTAGGTTTTGATTATCCTCAGACATGGAACAGCTTCTGCTATACTTTCCATCTGGTGTTCCTGTTTTTTAACCTTATTAGCAGCTTCATTCAATAAGGAACGAGCTGTTTCTGCCAGCATGTTATTGCATTGCACTGTTTCTGCTTTGGTTATTGAAGCATTTAACATATAACAAATTCTGTTTTCTAGTTGGTCATTTTTATGTTCCATGTTTTGTATTCTACCTGTAAGCTCTTTATTTGCCTCTCTAATATTCTGAATTTTTCTCTAAGCATTCTGTATTTTCCCTTCTAATTTTGAGCTCTTCATTTTTATTTTCAATATTATGCATTTTGTTTTTAAGCTCTCTATTGTCGTTTTCCATATTTTGAACCCCTGTTACTAAGACTCTTATGGTTTGTAAAATTTCCTTATTGTTTGCACTAATATCAAACCATTTATACTATCATAACATTGATACCCATTCTACTACCAAAATAAGTATATATTTTTTAAACCATGATATTCTTCTCTTAAAATTCCTTGTATATATGAAGTAAAAGGATTTCTAAAGTCTTGCATCATAAGATTATCCAACCTAGGTATGGAACAAATGATCTCATATATTATATCTTCTTAAATTGTGAAGACTATTGCATTTACCTTAGGTGTAATTCTGCTGTCCTCGAACTTTGATGGTTTTAGTTGTTGATCTCAACTTGTGGTGGTAATGCCTGGAGGAGACCCACCAAATAGGATCCAGCAGCAGATAATCCTTCTGATCTTGTTCCCTGTAGAATATCCCTTAACAAACTAAGGCAAGCAAAATTTTGTTAAATGAATGAGTGAAAGGAGCCTTGTGCAAATTTCGGGGACCCCAGCGCTAACAGGTGTTGCCTCTTACTGGCACCTTTGGGCTGCAGGAAACACACCAGCTGGGCAGGTGCCATGTGCGCCACAGCTGCAAATGCAAAGTGGGGAAATGGTAAAAGATGAGAAGCAGTGCAAGCTTTCTCAGGGCCGCTGTGGAGATAAAGTTGTAGGGCAGAGGCAAATGTCCCACAAGCTGTGGTATATCCACCTGGTTAGGCAAGGAACCCTGCCCATTCGGGGTTGGTGTGGGAAGTGAGCAGCATCTGCTGCCTTGGTGAAAACCAGGTCCGGTAAAAATCCGAATTCCACTTCTGACACCAGATATCGACGTTTGGTAAGGATCAGGAGAAGAAAATAGGCTGAGTAGATGTTTATTCAGGGAGAAATAACTTACAACATAGACAGATGAACTCCAGCAGGTTCCTGTTCCCAGGAATCTGTTCCTGTGCTGCAGGGAAGAGAGCTCTCCCAGTATGCTCCTCAAAATTATTTCCCCTGGGTCACATCCGGCCCTGTCTCCACCCCCCAATGGGCGTGGTCTGGGCTGCAGGCAGGGACAAGGCAATTATCTCACTACAAATACTGAATGCTCCATTTAATTCATTTGTCAAACATTAGTCAACCAATGGTAGGGCAATGGCAGAGGTGTTCTTTTAATATGTATAAAGAGCAAATAGGAATTGCTTCCCCTAATACTAAAGACACTCCATAACTGCACATATTATCTGCCTTAAAGAATGGCATACTTTCACATATTCCCTGCCTGAAGGGTGTCTATAAGCCTGTATATGCCCAGATATATTGCTTTTAGATAGGAGATATTCACCAAGAAGGCCCAGACAACCTATAGTAGGAAAAATAATATCTTAGGGACAATAGTTGTTATTTGAGATCTCTGTATCCATGACAAGTTGGAATGGGTTCCCATATAGGATTTCAGAAAGGCAGAATGTGTTACAGAACTGTCAAAGCCACTCAGGGAAGCTTTATGTGGAATTAAATGATGAGATCCATCTTTAACTACTTGATGGCAGTGCACATGTTTAATATCAGAACTAAGGAGGCTGTCAGCAATCAAAAATTAAATACAATAATAAAACAAAACACATAAGGAAGAATCAGATTCACCTTAATATGAGTTGTACCATCTGGTGGTATTCTGCATGTATAAAGGGTATTGAAGGAGGAGGCTCTCCTTCTGTTGCTGCTTGCTCTAGCTACCGCTACCAAGTTTATTACTTTACAAGCTTTAGAGCTTTCTCCTTTGGACTTTAAGAGTATAATGATGACCAGCTAAGACATGTACCATGATGAACTAAACAACTGCTGTAGTCTTCAGATGCCCATTGTTAGGCAGCCATTTTTGCACTACCTGAACCACAGCCTATGAGACATTATAATAAATCCATGCATTACATTCATGGAGCGATTCATCCTACCATCCTTGTTCATGCAGAGAACCTCGAATAATGCAGTTAGTTTTTGCTTTCTTTTGATTTTAACCTGCTATTGAACATGTGTTGACTAACAATATTGCTCACAAATACAAACTTCCTAGTTTCATTTCTCTCCAAATAGTAAACCTTCTAGGAAGTCTACTGTTTTCATTACTATGCATTTTCGAAGCACTTGCTCTGAGTTTCAGGGATAAAACTCCTACATTCTTAGAGCCATCATCCAGCTTTCTAGGAGGGGAAAAAGCTACTATCTTGTTTGTCATCTGGATCCTGCTTCTCTTTCTTGATTTTAAGTGCCTGTGACAACCAGGTAAAAAGCAAATGCAGTTGACCTAAACACAATGTTAAGCCATGTAACAATTATCTCTTTTTGTATCTGCATATGTCTCTGTAGGAGTTTGGCTGCAAATCATGTCAAAGGAGAAACTCCTGATTTACAAACAGCCCCTTGGCCCATCCTCATATCATAGAAGAGGTCACTCTCAGGCTGCTTATGGGGGAATTATTGGAGTGGTCTGCCAGATGGTCAAGTTTTCTTCTAGAGAAAATCATAGTTCAGTCAGAAGGGCAAGATGAGCCCAGAGGAGAACTGTTGGAAAAGGTAAACACTGTTTTGTTGAGGGGTTGACTGAGCAAGCAAGACATGTGTTTAGGTCCTGACTCACAAAGAAGGAACATAGCTCTTTCTCAAACCCACAAATGAACATAGTACAGCCATTATCAGCCTGGCGACCTAGACTTCGACCCTCAGGTATTGAGAATGAAATAGATCCCCTCCTTTAACATAATGAAGATGCTTTGGAGAGAATGCAATTGTCTGAATCCAGGGCATTTGTGGTTCATGTCAAGGTTGCTTCATGTCCTGTGCACACTACTACTCCCACCACATGGAGCTGGGGTTATCGGTCCCAAGGGCACTGTGGGCTTAATCACTGAAGTTCCCCAGATGAACTGTTTTCTCCTCTTGATGCAATGCTTGAGTAGGCTGCTCATGAGCTGGTCACATTGAAAGATAACTCCTACTGAATTCCTAAAAGCCTCCCATTTCTTCCATCTACCCCCAAAAGGAGGGAACAGGAATCTATTCCTCATAAGAAGCTTACTAAGAATATAACAAAGGATAAGCAAGATGTCCCTTCCCCAAGTTTTATCTTTTCTTTTTTCAGCCTTTCCTCTATTCCTCATGTTCTGGACCAATACTCCAAGTACTGTCAGTGAATTGTGAACCTCTGTTTATTATTACTCATGTACTATTAAATAATTATTATACTAATTTTTCTGTTGAAAACTTTAATGGTATTCCTGGCCTTACTTGCTGTTTCTTATTACTACTTAAATTCTTCAAAGTGTCAGTTTTAATCTGACCCTGAAAGAACTTAAAAATGGCAGTAACTTTGTAATGCTAAAGTCTGTTTTAGGATCCAGGTTGTGGTGGTGCTTGCCTTTAACCCTAAACCATTTTAAATGCCATATTCTGCAGGTCTTTGAAAGGTTTGAAGAATTCCTATCTCTCTCAAATACATCTCTGTGTATCTTGAAAAACCTAACTAACTTAACTCTAAGCTTTGACTATCCTAGGAAATTATTTATAATCTGTAATACATTATACATACATTATACATTACATTTATAAATGAGCTATATAAACACAATACCTAAACAAGAGGAGAAATATACATATCACAAAATTGACCTTAAATTTGTATCAATAAATGAAAATACATTCCAAAGCAAAGTAATCATATCTATACCATAATCCCCTTTTTGCCTTTAAAGACATATTGGTTGTGATCATTAACCATTTATGACCAACCCCATTAAAATGAAAACAAACATTTATAAACAATATTTTGGAATTTGGGCGTTGTTCTTTCCAAACTACTTCCTGCTGATAGGGGGCACTGTCATAGGGATCCTAAGAAGACACAGAAATCCTGGCTGTAGTCTGCAAGGCTGGCTTGTTCAAGCTGTTTTAAATGAAGGATCACCTGGTACGCTGTTTCAGGGGGTCTGGCTTGCTCAAACCACATTAGTCTGGAAGGAATCCACAGCTTTTCATTTTCTGTGGAAACAAAAATAGAAATCCTTTTCCCCAGTAACTTGTACTTGAACTTAAATTTTTGAGTCAACGCATTTTTAAAATATATAAATTGGATTGATCCAGCACCATTTGTTTTAACAGTTGTTATTTCCTAAGCAGTCAAAAGATACAAAGACAATATAACACCATATAGTAACCAGATTCTCTCTGAGCTTTTCATCTTTACGTGGCTTTATTATTACTCTGTTTGTTTTACATTTTATTTTTTGAGAAAGGGTTTCTCTATGTAACTCTTATCTGTCCTGGAATTTACTCTGCATACCAGGTTTACTTTGAAATCACAAGAGATCTGCTTGCCTCTGTCTCTCAAATTCTGGGATTAAAGTTGTGTGCCACCACACCCAGTTCCTCTTTGTCTTTTTAAAACCATTTAATTTTTTCACTATGTCTATGTATATTTTAAAACACAATGAAAACCTTTAGAGGTTTTTCTTAATATGATTTTGTCTTTACTGTAAATGTTTATATTTTTCTGGCCATGAGTCTTTTATCTGGTAAACAACAATATTGCTGAAATGAAAGTGATATTTGTTCTTGCTGTGGTTTACCAAAGATGGCGGCAGGTGTTTTTACCGCCAGCACTGAAAGTTGTGCCCACGGCCTTGGTCTGCACTGCCATTCAGCAAGCATGCTGCCGGCTTGGAGATGTGGTCGCTGCCATTGCCATCTCTCATACACACCAATACATTGTTAGCTGTGATTCTATAAAGCCATGCAGTTTTTTGCAGCTTTTGCTGAGTCAGGAACCGTCCCTTAAAGGAGCCGCGCAAATATCTAATTGTCTCTCACAAAGCAGAGTCCAACCGAGAAAAACACTGCTACCAAAAAACCTTGCTTGTCTCTGTTCTAAAACCTTTTTAAGCTTTTGTTAAATTTTAAATGGGCACCATACGTAAGGAGTGTGTTTTTTTTTCTCCTGCTGCCAGTCTTGTCCTGCAGCCGCACCAGCCCCAATTAACACACTGAGACTCGGTATTTGATATTATGTTGTTGGCCAGTTACTAGTTACTTATCAGCTAGCTCTGTCTTAAGTGTTAACCCATTTCTATGTATTTCCATGTCGTCTTACCAAGAGCAGAGGAACTGCGGTTCTGTTCTCTCCAGACTCTCCATCTTGACTCCTCCTTCCTACTTCTTCTATCCTCCTTGTCTCCTAGT
The DNA here is from genome assembly GCF_943737965.1 of Phodopus roborovskii. Lineage (NCBI taxonomy): Eukaryota > Metazoa > Chordata > Mammalia > Rodentia > Cricetidae > Phodopus > Phodopus roborovskii. The sequence goes on along the minus strand of NW_026125770.1, from coordinate 313,946 downwards.
CCCTCCTATCTTCCTTCCCTATTGGCCAACAGTGCTTTATTCATTAACCAGTATGAGAAACATATTTACATAATGGCATCTCCCATCAAATGTCATTACTGGGGTCCCTGTGACATTGGTACACTGGTACTGGTACTTGTGTTGCGCACAGCATTGCTGGTCACATTAACGCCCAATGTGAGTCTGCTCTGCTCCAAGGCCTTTGCTGGCACAGCAAATGCCTCCAGCTTCTTCTCCCCATTGGCCATGTAGGAGTTCTGACAGACACAACATCTGCAATGTACGCAGGCTCTCTGGTTAGAGTAACAATGGCAGCACTGTCTGCTGCATGTAAAATTACTTGGATTTTGCATATCATGCCCACATTTACATCCTTTCTTTCCCTGAGGCTTTTTGTACACAGTCATGGTAGGACTTCCTGGCATGACATGATGACTAAGAATCTTTGCCTTTCCTGCCTTGTCTTTTTTAAGAATACCTGGCTTGGGTTTAGAGTGGGATTTCTAGGATCCATGTTCATGACTATTTTTCATGCTTTTAGTAGATAAAAGTACACTTTTGGTGGTCTTGGTTGTTATGCCTCCATTGGAAACTGTAGCTATAAGTTGAAGGATGATTTTCCTTTCATGCTTCACCATCACAAGAGCAGAAGCCCCAAGTGTTGTGCCTCTGATAATGGTAGAAATTGGAAGTGGCTGAACTTTTTCACTGTCAATTTCAGATCTGGTTCTTTTTCGATTCAACTTTGCTACCTTTGGAGTTGCTGCTGTACTTGCTAACACATGAGGTGTAGGGCTGGTAGACATAAAAATATTATGGTTAAGAGACTTGCAAGAAAGCTTCAAAAAAGTTTCATTGGATACAGTGGCTTCCAAATTTGTATACAAATTAGGACATCTAACTTCTGTATTTGAAACAGTCTCCAAACTGCGGATTACTTCCTCATCACTCAGCAAAAAAGAGTCACCAGGTTTTGTCTCTTCACTCAAACTCCAGATATCAATAACTGTGGAGCACAAATCAGTGGTTACCATGTCACAGACAGGTGACAGGCTCTCAGACAGGTCCTCAGTTTTTATATCAACAGTATTACACATGTCAATCATATTTGGATGTTCGGGTGAGGAGATATTTATACCAAATCTATCTATTGAAAGTCCTTTGTAATTAGGCAAACCATTGACAACAGAACTGTCAATAGCAATGCTGAGGGTGCTTTCAGACTTTGGAGATAAATTAGCATGGGGATCTGCTGTGGGTTATAAGGTTGAAGGTAAAGGGGAATGTGTCAAACACAGAGTGAAGGATGAGTCTGAAGGTTTCTCTGTGTCCTCACAAAACAATGATCCTTCATTGAGTAAAGCTAAAATATCAGAAGAACAGTCAACTGCTTCTCTTATGTCCTGTGCCAGTCTTGTCTGGGTTATATATTCACATAGTTTCTTGTAGCAGTTTACTAGGATGCTTAACTGCTTGTTTTCCTCAAAGTGCTCATAGTCTATGCACCAGCTACATGAAGATTTCATCATCATTTTCTTGCCTTTACAAGTTTTGCAGACATTGTGTTGACAGGTGGATTTGGTGGGTGCAATAGGATCTTGTAGCAAATGTCCACAAACACAGCAAGAGAGGGACTGTCGCAAGTAAGGCAGGATACTGATAATCTCTTGAAATGCCTTGGGGTCTCCAGGGTCATGGTTGAGCACTAGGCGGCTGGCGGAAATGTAGAGAGCAGTAGCATTCACAGGGTTCATTGCCAAAACTTGAACACCAATGGCTCTCAGTTGAAAAAAAAATCCGGATGCAAGTTTCTGAGCAGCCAGGGAACAATGGCGAGTTTACAACTATTAGGAGAAATCTGAGCCAAACCACTGGCCAAAGAAGCAACTAAAATCCATGCGAGTGTGCAAAGCTAAAGCTTCCTCCTACACATGGGGCCTCGGTGCCCCTCCTCTGTCCCTTAGTCCTGCAGACCAAAGAGAGAGGAAACTAGTGAGCAACCAGCTTTCAAGTTCAACCAAGGTGGCCACATTGTATGATCTGGCCTGGAATGGCACTTGGTTTAGCCCTGTAGCTACCTGGTGGCCTGGGCTTGAGCAGCATATCTGGCAGCAGATTTACCTCTGGATGGAGCTGCAGAGCATCAGTATGGACCTGATGGGTTCCAGGTGAATACCCATATCTCCAGCCAGGGGCCCTTACTCCATTGCAGTGCCTGCAAAGAGCCAGTGGTATGATAAGGACTACCATGCAGGAGTTGAGTGCCAAGAGCTTAGGCAGTGGTGGGTGTGGCTGCTGTAATCTTGCAATGCTATATATGGGGTCCATTCTGTGCCTCAAGCAGGAGGAAAGAGGCCCCTGCCCAAAAGGGAGACCTGGGAGAAAATGTGCGGGCCCAAGGTTCTATGAGTGGGCACAAAACAGGCCCAGCTAGCAGTGGCTCCACCACTCATTCCTAGGTTCCAAACTCAGGAACACCATCACAAGTGCAGGCCACTCACAGCCCCGTCATCTTTTCAGAACCGCACTGATGACTCATCCAGCTCTACTGCCACTGCCACTGCCTGCTGAGCCATGGCTTAGGTGAGTTCACTGCTCCAGGCCACCACCACAGCCCAGCAAAGAGACCCTCTGCAGTACCCTCCCTTGGGCCTGGCCACCCTCACCTTCACTTCATGCACAGCTCTACTACGTACTGCTCTGGTTGTGGTGGATGGTGCAGTGCTTCAGGTCTGTCTGGTATCCTAGAACAGAGCATGCTTAGTGCAAGCCTCACGCTCTCTCTGCCCCTTCCCCAGGAGCTCTCAAATTCTCTCTCTCCTAGGTTGTATGGGTTTTGGTGGATTGGTTAGAAGGCACATTGTCACTTCACTTGGGCTGTCCCTGTAGTGCACTGTGGTACAGGGCCCAGGGTCCCAGGGGGCCTCCCCATATCTCGTTGCCTTGAGATCATTATGTCAAGGGGCAGAGACACTGTCATCCTTGAGACTCTGATGTGGCTAGCCCTAGCTAGCATGGGCAAAGCATGCTTTCAATCGCTCCCCCCACCCCTCCATCTTCCTTTCCATCTGCTTCCCCTTTCACCTGATTTGTCTCTAAAAGCCCCCTCCATGCCCTCCTGGAGCTACCGACTGGCCCATGCCATGTGCAACACACCTCACAACTCTTATTCCCCTGCCCGATAATGTAGCCTTTTGCCATTAATAGTGCACTTTGACAGTCCATTTAGAAAACCCTATAAACACATTAGCCCATGCATACCATCCCTGCCTGCCTAACTGCAACCTCTTCCCCCACGCACCACCCCCAATCAAACATGAGCACACTGCTCATGACCTGCTCTCCATTTCTGGCTCCTAGAGCAGGGCATGCTCAGAGGAATCCTCAAGCTCTCTCCGCCCCTCCCACAAGTTCTCTCAAATTCTCTTTCTCCAAGATTTTGTGGGTTTTGGTGGATTGGATAGAAGGCACATTGTCCCTTCTCTTGGGCTGTCCCTATTGTGCACTGTGGTGCAGGGCCTGGGGTCCCAGCCAGGCCTCCCCGTGTCTCACCAACTGATGTGGGAGGGAGGAACCTCTGGATAACAGACCAATAGAGTCACCAATTGAAGCAGTCATCAAAACCCTCCCAACCAAAAGAATCCCTGGGCAAGATGGCTGCAGTGCAGACTTCTACCAGAAATCCAAAGAAAAGCAAATACCAATATTCCTCAATAGTTCCACATAATAGGAACAGAAGGCATATTACCAAACTATATGAGGCCACAAGTACCTAGGTACCAAAGACACAAAAAGATACAAATAAGAAAGAGAACTACAGACTAATATCCCTCATGAACTCGAATGAAAAAGCCTCAATAAAATACTAGCAAATAAAATCCTGGCACACATCAGGGAAATCATCCACAATGACAAAGGAGGCTTCATTCCTGCATTGCAGGGATGGTTTATCATGTCACGCCCAACCTCAATCAACAAGGAAGACACAACTCAGGGGAGATCTTCTTCTAGCAGTTTAATCATGATCCTTGAACATGCTTTTTCTTCTAACTCCAGGGAAACAGAGTTAAATCCCCTTGTGCTGACCAACCCTAGTGAGAAATGTGGACCCTGCAGATAGGAAGCTCTTTTAGGGAAGCAGGCATGCTGAACAGGCTTAGCCAAATAAGGACTTGTTTATGACAGAGAGCGCTCACCATCTGGAAGGTGGAAGGGGGAAGCCAGTGCCATCTTTAAAGCATGGCACTTCGCAGCTCTCTACATTATCATTTGAAAATCTATCAATGTGATCAACCATATAAACAAACTGAAAAAGAAAATCCATGTGATCATCTTACTGGATGCTGAAAAAGCCTTTGATAAAGTTCAACCCCATTTCATGATAAAGGTCTTGGAGAGACAGGGATAATCAGTAAACCAACAGCCAACATCAAACAGAATGCAGAGAAACTTAAGGTGATTCCTCTAAAATCAGGAACAAGATAAGCCTGTTCTCTGTCCATAGTTCTTCAATATTTTACTTGAAGTTCTTGCAAAAGGAGTCAAACAACAATAGGAGAGCAACCGGATGCAAATTGGAAAGTAAGAAGTCAAACTATCATGATTTGCACATGATATGACAGTTTACATAAAGGACACAAAAAGCTCTACCAGGGAACTGCTACAGCTGACATAAACATTCTGCAAACAAGCAGGATACAAGAGAAGATCAAAAAAATCAGTAGCCCTACAATATACAGATGACAAAGGGGCTCAGATAGAAATCAGAGAAATATTACCCATTACAACAGCCACAAACAACATAAATTATGTTTGACTAATGCTTACCAAACATGTGAAAGATTTATATAGCAAGAATATTGGGTCTTTTGTAAGACCCTCAGAATGAGGAGTCTTCCAGGTTCGGGCGATACCCCCAAGAACTCAATGTCCAGTCCAGTTGCTGCAAAACGCAAGAGGCTTTAATGAACAGGAAACGTTTGTGCAAACGGGCTCCTCCAGCATGCAGGCTAAAGAGAAGCCCCCTCCCCTGGGCCCAGGTGTTTTTAAAGGCAACCCCACAAGCTTAGGGAGGGGGTGGGACCCTCTGTCCATTGAGGACCTGACCCTTGAAGGCCGGATGGTCTGCTATTAGGGTCAGCAGACCTTAGGGCCCCAGGTGTGCTAATTAATCTTGTCTGAGCAAACCAGAGAGTTACAGCTATCTCTTTGTTTCCTAAGGACCCTATTTACCACCTGTTGACTCACAGGAAAGGAGGGGCAGTGTGAATTCTTCTTATCTCAGGGCCTTTTGAGAGGAAGCTAGCAAATTCCAAGGAACAGATATTGGTTTCTAGGTTAGTCCATCATTAACATTACTTTTTAGGTCTTTCACTTTAAAGAAGTAAAATAAAGAAGATACCATAAAACAGAAAGAACTACCATGGCCATGGATATGTAGGATAAATATAGTAAAGATAGAAATCTTGCCAAAAGAAATCTAAAAATTCATTGCAATCCCCACCAAAATCCCAGCAGAATTATCCACTTACCTTGAAAGTATAATAACCTATATTAAATGGAAAAACAAAAGACTGAGAATAGCCAATACAACCAAGTACAATAAACAAACTTCATTATGCATCACCATTGTCAACTTGAAGCTGTACTATAGAACTATAATTCTGAAAACAGCTTTGTATTGACACAAAAATATATAGGTAGACAAAAGGAATTGTATCAAAAACCCTGATAATATCCCACCCACCTACAATCATCTGATTTTTGACAAAACAATACAGCCAAAAGTATACAATGGGAGGAGGATCACATCTTTAACAAATGTTGCTGGCATAACTGGCTGTTGGTGTGTATATAAGACTGCAGAAAGTCTGAGAAGCTTATGTAAGGCAAAGGACACAGTTGGTAAGATCACACAGCAGCCCAGAGACTGGGAAATGGTCTTCTATTACCCTATATCTGACAGAGGGATGATCCCAAAAATATACAGAGAAAACACGAAGCTAGTCACCAAAACACCAAATCACCATTTTAAAAAAAACGGGGTACAGAACTAAATAAAGAATTATCAATAGAGGAAATAGAAAAGGCTGAAAGACACTTAAGACAGTGCTCATCATCCTTAGCTATGAGAGAAATGCAAATAAAAACAACTCTTAGATAATGTCTTACTCCTGGTAGAATTGCTAAAATTATTAACACCAATGACAACCTATGATGGAGAGGATGTAGAGAAAGGGGAACCCTCCTTGAATGCTGTTGGGGTGCAAACTTGTACAGCCATTTTGGAGATAATTATGGTGGTTGCTCAGTAAAATCAAAATCAGTCAATTACTGGATTGGGATATATCCCACTAGTTGGGATATATCTAAATGAACCACATCCATACAACAAAAAGATCTGTTCAACTATGTTTGTAGCAAGAACCTGAAAACAACTTAGATGCCCGTCAACTGAAGAATGGATTACAAAGTCGTGGCACATTAACACAATGGAATACTTCTGTGTGGGGAAAAAATTGGAATCTTGAAGTTCACAGGCAAATGGAGGGAATTTGAAAAAAAACATCCTGAATGAGGTAACCCTGTAAAAAAAAATGAGGAACATGGTAAGTACTCACTCATATATGGGTTTTCACATAGATAAAACATCAACAGTGATGGGACATGTCATGCTGTAAACATGTTTCTCATACTGGTTAAGTAATCAAGCACTGTTGGCCAGCTAGGAGAGCAAGAGAGGAAAGGGGGGGGGGGGCAGGACGCCAGCCTGCTCTCAGTAAGATAACCATGTGGAAATATTTAGATAAACAGAAATGGGTTAATAATTAAGACAGAGCTAGCCAATAAGAAACAAGTAACAGGCCAACTGTATTATATAAAATACAAAGTCTCTGTGTGTTATTTGGGGCTTGTGTGGCAATGGGACAAGACTAGGTAAACAATATATGGATGTGAAGTAGTATACCCAAAGCATGCTCAATTATACCACAAAGACATTTGATTATCTATGTTCATAGCCACAGTTTTCATAATAGCCAGATCTTGGAAACAACCTATATGAGTATTAACTAAAAAACAGATAAAGAGAATGTGGAGTATGTACACAATGGCATACTCCTTAGTGATCAAAAACAGTAACATCCTAAAATTTCTAGGTACATGGACAGAACCAAAATAACTACCAAGAGAAGTACCCAAAATTCAGAAAGATACATAATATATACAGTAATCATAAGTGTGTAGTAGATATAAAGTAGATAATACCCAACCAACAATCTAAAACCACTGAGAATCAATTACACTCTTGCAGAAACACATAGAAACAGATGAATAAATGCACAGGTAATCATTTGGCCAAGCTCCTAACCCTAACCCTAACCCCTTATTAATGGCTTTCCCTCTTCCTCTCCCTATGTTTCTCTGTAGATATCTCCCTAACTCTCTCCCTTTTTCTCTAATCGCTTTTTCTCTAATAGGCCAGAGTGGCACTGAGCTAATAGATACATGTATCTTTCTCCTAAGAGGTGGGATTAAATCTGTGTCCCACTGCTGCCTGTTTATGGATGACCTTGCATACTTCATTTCCTGCCTGTATGGCTAACTAATGTCTTAGGTGTGTGACTAACTTGTGACTGAGTGTATGTTGTAAGTAGTGGCTTTGTGTGGGTGGGCTAACTAATGGCTTATTTGTGTGGCTAACTAGTGACTTAGCACTTAACCAGGTGTGTAGCTGTCTAATGACACATCTCTGTGTGGCGCCTGTGCTGCTGTCAAAGCCCGAGAAGCTGGGGATTGTGTAGATGTTAAGAACACAGGACTTTTGCTTTATATTAAGAAGGTTCTTCATTATTTTCCTTTTATTCTGGGGGCTAGCTTTTATACCACAGCACTAGATGGAGGAGGGGGAACCAGAGCCTGTGGTTAGTCATCTCAGGTTTCAAGAACAGGTTAGTGTGCATTCAGGGTTGCAGAAGCCAAAGGAACAATAGCATTTTGCATTACAAAACATGTCTCCTGTTTTCCAGCTGTTTACAGCTGCCTGCCCTGAGGGCAGACGGAGGGGGAGTAAATTCTTAGTCTAGGTCTTAATTCTGACAATTCCCCCTTTTTTATTTTCTATGAGAGACCCCTAGCTTAGGTCTCACAGAGTGTGGCACCCCTTACCGGTCTTCAGGGGCCCCAGAAACATCATGTTTTAGGCTGGGGGGCTTCACTGCAAGTTGCCTGTCATGGGGGTACCTCATTTCTGTAGCATCTGTTAACAGACCTCATGATTATTGGGAGAGCCATGGGCCAGACTGTGTTTCTTTTGTGAAAAGAACTGTCAGACCATGCATTGCACAAGAATCCCTACCCCAACCACTACTGGCTCAAACTTGCTGAGAGACAATGTGCCATTCAAAATCTCTGACCAACCTCCAATCTGGGCCATGGCATTCCACCTGCTATCTGCTGAAATAGGAGTAATTCAGGTCTTATTGACCTCTACTCTCTGGTCAGCCAAAACACTGGTAAAATTTACAAAAGACAAGGCCCTGCCAGCATTGAGGCTGTTGACCCCTACAGATACATTTGCATTCCAAACAAGGTGATAGAAGAGGAATGACAGAATGAAAGCAGGAGGCCTACTATACCAACCCAAAACCCCTAAATGTTTCTGAAGTGAGGCAGTTTGCTGATTTAAGTCAAAGAGTCAAAACTGAATATGAGAGTCCAAATCCAATAGGGGCATTCCAGCGGGGCATTCTCTGCAGTTAGGGCTTCACTGATTCTGCCTGCCAGCTGGTTAACAGTCTCTATATTGACAGCGAACTGAGCGACAGCAATCTCTGCAATGACAGCAACAATCACCTACACAGCAATGACAGGAATGATGACAGCAGTGAAATCAAAGTCCCTTCTTGGCTGTAGAGGATAATTTCTTCTCCAAGTCGGTCTTCCATTATCATTGGGGCGAGGTCAGGAACTCGAAATACCAGAGTACTGGTGTCTCACAGGGACCATAAATTGCTCAGGAAGAAGGTTGTGGAGGAACTATTGAAAGATTTTTCCCTCCCCCAAGGATCCTTTAAAGGTGGAGCACAGTGTCTCCAAGGCAAATGCCTATGCAAGCCATAACTTCCTGGGGAGCTTCCAGCATAGGGGCCCTGATATAGGGGCCACATAGCAGCATTTTCCTGTTCCTGCTGAAAGTTTATGTTATAGGACCTCTGAGTCCCCAGCAATTGCTCATGCTGGCATTGGGGTGAAAATCAGCAAGGGAGGCATTACTCAAAGCTATGCATAAAACCAAGAATCACCCATTGGGCAATTGAGAAAAATTAAGCACTCTCTGGAAGCCAAGGCTCCCCTGAGTCAGGAAGGTCAAATTACTCAGTAATGAAGTTTCTATTGGCACATTGGCAACCAGTAGTCACAGGGAATGTTCTCTCCTGACTAACTGGCATCAGGATGTGGGGTTCCTCACCAAGGCCCAAACCACTTGTTCCTCCATGGGCCAGGGATTCCAGTACAGCAGGATTAAGTTCCTGATTAGGATCCACAGGATGAACATGTTGTTCTGGTATCCAAATAGGTTTCTCTGTTTATGGGGGAAAAACACAAACAGCCCCTCAGACCCTAGCTAATAGTGGGGGTGGGCGGTTGCCATAGTCGTGTAATTATGTCTTTCCATCTGACACATCCCAATGTTTGGGAGGGTTTGTTCCAATGTTTCTCCATGGCAGGCAAGTTATTTTTATCTACAGTCAAAAAATTTAAATTATAAAGTATAGTGGATAATTGAGAATTGGGGGAGAGCCTATATTCCCCCTTTTTTATTTTATTAAAATATTGTTTAAGTGTGGCATGAGTGTGTTTCACGATAGCTTGTCCCATAGAGTTGTGTGGGATGCCAAATGCATGATTGATATGATGTTCCTTGCAAAAGGCCAAGAAGCGATGACTAGCATATGTGGGGCCATTGTCTGTTTTTAAGATATCAGGAACACCATATAGGCAAAGGCCTGTAAACAATGAGATATGACATCTTTAATCTTTTCTCCCCAGGTTAGAGATGCAAAAAAACACCTTAAAATATGTATCCACAGAAACTTGCATATATTTCAATTTTCTAGCTTAAGGCAGGTGAGTAACATCCATTTGCCAAATATTGTATGTATTCTCATGCAGCAGGCATTAAGGAGTGAGGAGAAGTGGGATCAGAAGTCCTTGTAAAATATCAGATAAGGGTCTAAGCTGTCCAGTGGTTAGGGCCAAACTAGATCAAACCCAATTTGTGTCTAACAATAATTTTTGAAAATGATTAATTTTTGGTCAGTTTATCCAGGCTTAAAGTAATCTTGTGAGGACTGATACCAGAATATAACAATTGGTGACCCAGGTATTGATAGGGAAATTCTTGTTGCACATTTTCTGGGGCTATTCTTAAGCCAGCTATTTGAAGATTATGTTGTATTTCTCCAAAAGCCTCTTTCATTTCCTTAGAATCCAGGCTGGCTAAAAGAATATCATCCATATAATGTAAAATATACAGGGAATGAAATTTCTCTGTAATGGAGGCAATGGCCAATGATACATAAATTTGACAAATTGTGGGTCATTGGCCATTCATTGAAGCAACACCACCCATTGATATCTCTTATAAGGCTTTTTAAAATTAATAGAAGGTATGCCAGATGCAAATCGCTCACTACCCTCAGGATGCAAGGCAATGCTAAAAATGTAATCTATTAGGTCTATAAATAACAAATGATAACCTTGAGGATACCTACAGGGGATGGTAAGCCAGGTATGTGGCTCCCATAATTTGCATGCAATCATTAACAGCTCAGAAATCTTGTAGGAGTCTCCATTTTCCAGATTTTTTCTTTATAACAAAGATTGGAGTATTCAATGGGGAAGTAGAAGGAACAATATGTCCTGCCTCTAATTGTTCCTTTAGAAGTTGATGTGCAGCCTGTAATTTCTCAATAGATAGTGGCCATTGCTCCACCCATACTGGGTCATCAGTTTTTCAGATAATAGAAATGGGACCAGGCTGCATAGCAATAGCCCCTAGGGAAAATTTCCCAGCTCAGAGCGATCTCACGCGCTTTTGATAATTAAATTTTTAGATACATCAGACTGAGGGTCACCTTGGGGGAATTTACCCAGTCCTCTTCCTTGTATATAACCTTGGTCAGCCAGCATATTTTTCACAGGCTCAGTATTAAGAACTGCTCCCATGGCCAAAGCACATCTCTTCCCCAAAGATTAACAGATTTATGAGATATTACAAAAATTGAAAAAAGACCTGTATGTCTATCAGCTGACCATTTAGGAAACTGAGTACTACATTCTGGAGCCACAGCAATTCCTTTTGAAATATCCTGGTTGTCCACATCCAAAGCAATTCTTTTGTCTGGCTCCTCCATCCTTCCCACCTATTTGCATGACTGAAGCTATAACCTGGCCCATAATGTAATGACAATCTATGTCCCAACATATGCATACATACTCATTAAGACTTTTGGCCTTATGGGGATTTAAAGCCTCTTTACAAAACTTGTTTGCATTTTCAAATGTGAATTGTTTAACAATGGGCACAACATTTCCAACATCACCAAATATGTGGCCTGGCAGCTGTAGGAGGTGGTCTGAAAAATCTGAATAGGGCTCCCACAGTCCCTGCCATACCTTAGATAGTTGATCTTCTGCAGCCTTATTAGGCAGGGCTTTGCAAGGTCTAGTAGCAGCAACAGCATTTTGTGCATGGACTGTTGTGTCAAACAGAATTTGAGCTGCAAGTGTATAATATTGCCTAGTGCATGTGAGCATATCTAAATTCCTAGCAGGAAATCCAGTAGCAGCATTACTTTGTGTGGTTTCCTTGCAAAATTCTTGAAATTCGCCTCTCCAGAGCAAATAGCCACCCCCACTCAGCACAAGTCTATAGAACTGCATCCAATCACTAAGGGTGCAATTTAATGCTGCAAAAGAATCAAAAATTGTCTGAATAAAAGGAGCATGGGGCCCATAAACAGTGAAAGCCTCTTTAAGCTGTTTTATATCCTTAAAATTTAATGGGCTGTGCTCCCTTACCATGGTATCCTCCAGATTCAGTGTCTCAATCACTGGAAACACTTTTCTTTCCTATTCTTACGCTTCTACCTTGGTTATTAAATTTTTGGCCTCTTCCTCTAACACTCGAGGTACAGAGGACCTACAAAAGAATCAGAATCACAAAAGGGGTTGTGTCTTGGTGGTTGGCAGCTTCAATTTCTGATTCCAAAGTATCCCCTTCATCAGTTACAGCATGACTATCATCTCTTAGTTGGGATCCCTCTTTTCCCCTGATAGATTGTTCAGATTCTAAATCTTATAATTCCTCAAAAGTCCTATTCATCTCTGCCATTTTTTCTTTTAAATTGTTGCAATAAATTCTTTACCTGTCTTGCTTTAGTCCTATTGCCCTGTCTTTCAATAGGGCCACTAATAGTCCACTGAGCATTTCCTTACATTTACTGGCACTCATCCTTCAATACACCCTCATTCACTTACTTTTGCGGGCCAGACTTCAAGGGTGATCTCATAGATGATCCTTTCTTTCCCAATCTTGGTGGGACCTACACTTGTAGCACCTGTGCCAGGATGTGTTCCACAAATCGGGCAAAGGCCTAGAGATTGAAATAAAGACAAGACAGAGTGTCATTCATTCAATGGCAATGATGGAACACCAAATGCCAAATGCAGTTTACTGAGGGGAAAGAATGGTCTTAAATACTGATTTACAGCACAGTGGAAAATTACAGGAATTTTAGGCTTAGCTCCTCCCTACGAGGTGTGTGTTGTCATGAGATGTGCTCTCATGAGGTGTGCTATCAAAACAGGAGGAGTACCAAAACAGCCTTGGGGCAAGGAGTTCTAGCCAACAGCTTCAAGCTTGCTCAAGTTCTCTCAGGGGTCGATGCAGAGTCCTACATCATAACTGTGTTAAACAGGAAGTGTGATAAACACATTGTAAATGTCTGCTTCTTTGACAATATAGTCATATAATTCTGGTGCTTCCCACATTATTTCATTGCATGGACATTATAATGTATTCATCAAGTTTCCTTAGAAGGAAACTGAATTGGAAGTTCACATAGACATTTCCTTGGCCCTTTAAAAAGCCTATAGCACTGAGGAAAAAAAAATCAAAATGAATAGACATAATGGGAGACACAAGCTAGCAGATCAACTATACTCATAAAAAAATAATCAAAGAAATTTTATGATAGGGCCAGCCTCTCACAGCAATATCCTAGCCCCTGGTACCCACATCTGTCTTTGTTAGGATTTTATTGCTGTGAAGAGATACTACATACCATGGGAACTCTTAAAAAGAAAACATTTAATTGAGTTGTCTCACTTAATATTTCAAAGATTCAGTTAATCATCATTATGGGTGGGGCATGGCAGCCTGCAGGTGAATGTGGTACTGGGGGTTAGTGGCCTTAAATCTTCACACAGAGCCAACAGGATGTTCACCAACACACTGGCCAGCATCCTGTATATAAGAAACATCACTGCTTGACTCCGCCCACATCCAGTGACATACTTCTTCTAACTAGAAAAGCCCACTCCCACAATGCCCCACCCCCTAATACTCTTTTAGTAGCACTCACAGACTGTGGACTGAGAGTTGGAGGGCTTTCCTTGCATCAGACTAAACCCTGTGAATGTCTGTGATAATTATGTGTATTGATTTGTTCAAGGAACCCTGGCAGTGAAACCAGGAGCTATCCCAGATGCATGAACTGGCTGTTTGGAACCTACACCCGATGGTGAGACACCTTGTTCTGTTGTGATAATACAGGATGGAGTGCTTACAGCCTTCCTCAGCTTGGTATGCTACAATTTGTTGACTCCAAAAGGAAGTTCTTATCACCTGTGAGGATTGGATGTGGCTTATGAAGGGGAAGATATTGGGGAAGGAAAATGGGGAGGAAAGTGAACCGTGGATGTTATTTAAAATGAAAACTAAATTTTTAAAATAACATTTAAAAATAAGCAGTATATTATTTGTATCATGCACACAAAGCGACTGGTTTTGTTCTCATTTCCCTATAAGCATATGGATGGAAAAATTTAGCTCCCTAGACACTGCCCACTAGCAGTGAGTAGGCAAAGGGTCACATTCTAGACTGTTTATGACAGGGCTTTTATGACAGCACCTGTGAGTGATTGAACACAGGAAATGAGCCTTGACACACCACCCAGAAGCCGTAGAAAAAGCAGACTTCTTGGGCTAAGCGCAGCCTGGGATAGTTCAAATTGATTGGTTCGCACTGGATGCTATGAGATGATTGGTTTATGATGCATGGGCTTTGTTGTAACCCAATAAAAGTGGTCTAAACCCTGTACGAGGGTTCCCAGTCCTGTACCCCAAGTGGAATGTGGCTCTGGAACCCAGTGCACTGGAATATAAAAGACCTCATGCTTTTGCATCAAGACCACATCTCATGAGTGATTTGGGGGTGGGGCAAGCACCTTTCCTGAGTCAGGCAAGAGGGTCCATGCCCTCTGAGGGTCTTTCATAAGTAACAAGAAATGTTTACACCAAAATTTGTATATAGAGTTTATGTAAGAGAAATGTTTTCCTTGTGTGTTTATGGTACACACCAGAGAAGTAGTTGTTAGAAATCCTTCATCTGGAGTAGGAGGTATATATGCACTTCTAAGTTTGTTTGCTGGGATCTGAAATCAGTTCATCTACAAGATTATGCACTGTGCCATCTGCTAAGACCAAATAAATAAAGAATTCAATGAATAATCATTGGGAAATGTATGCCTCAACATTAAGATACCATGGAAGGTAAATTTGCAACATGAATTCATTAGAATATAAATAAAATTCCCAACACCTTGTCTAATTCCTGACCTATATGACAATTGGAAACAGATGTAATTCTCAACAGGATTACAAATAATAGTGCATACTGACACAGTATGACTTTTACACAACAATTCTACAGCAATCGAGAAGGTATACAATATTTAGGAAAGATTAAAGTGGATGGAGAGAAAAAGACAAAAACAAATGGAGGAAAATATAGCAAAGCTTTTCTCAAGAAACCAAGGGAAACTCAGCCAGGTAAAATGAGGTCATGACAAGTGTAACCCAGCTACCAATGTTTTTATTTGTTTGCAAAATAAATAACTAAGCTTCATGACTCCCAACACTTTAAATCAGAAGAAGCCTTAAACTGTTCTGCTTCTGACCCTCCAGCTACTGATATTTCTTCCCAACAGATATGTCCCATAGTCTAAAACCCTACATACAAATGGGGCTAATCTTTTGCTTTGCTACTGCAAACTCTCATGTCCCCTTTTTGTTTCAGGTAAACATGGACCGGTTGGTGCCCAGATGGAAAATATCATAGAAGAATAATTTAATATCTGTTCCTGCCACATGTATCATGACACAGCATGTGGCATCTGCCCATTCAAAATCATGCACACCTGAGAAAGTTCTGTAGAACAGAAATTCCATTTGTTCCCAGGAACTCTACTTTCATGAATCATAACATTGTTTTGGAAGTTAGGAAAATGTTAATAGCACTCTGATCACGTATTGCTGAAGGAAGATCCCCATCACCACTTTTTACCTGTTTCTAAACTTAGTGTAAATCATGTAAGAAAACCTGAATGTGGAATGAGATGTTCATAAATTCCAGAAGTAAAACTTACAGTTTACCAATGAATGTTCCCATAAAACACCAAAAGCAAGCCTGTGATGCACAAACTTGTCACGTGGTCTCAACTTTTTCATCTGGCAGACATAATTTTCTGTAGAGAAAAACTAGAACTTTATGGCACACCAGGCTTTAATGTTCACTGTGACCTAGTTATGGCCCCTTGAGCAGCTTGTAAAAGCAATTTGCTGTTGTATGAGGATGGTGCTGGGGACTCATACTTTTCTGGCTAATGGGCAAAGGGGACAGAGCATAAAACAAATTTGTTGGAGGATTTTGAGACAAGGTTTCCCTGTGCAATAGTCTTAGTTGTAGTGAGACTAGCTGTGTTTATGACACTTGTCTCAATCTCACAGAAATCAGCTGCCTTTGTCTCCTGAGTACTGGGGTTAAAGGAAAGCACCGCCAGAACCCTGGCTCATAAAGCAGATTTTTGCATTACATAGATAATGCCATTTTAAATTCGTTCAGGGTCAGATTACAACTGAAACTTTGAAGAATTTAAATAGTAATAAGAAACAGCAAGCAATAGAAGCTTCTGTAAGGCAAAGGACACAGTCGACAAGACCAAACGGCAGCCCACAAACTGGGAAAAGATTTTCACCAATACTATATCCGACAAAGGGCTGATCTCCAAAATATACAAAGAACTCAAGAAACTAGTCAACAAAACACCAAATAACCCTATTAAAAATGGGGTACAGAACTGAAGAAAGAATTCTCAATAGAGGAAATCAAAAAGGCTGAAAGACACTTAAGAAAATGTTCCACATTCTTAGCTATCAGGGAAATGCAAATCAAAACAACTTTGAGATACCATCTTACCCCTTGCCAGAATGGCTAAAATTAGAAACACCAGTGATGACTTATGTTGGAGAGGATGTGGAGAAAGTGGAATGCTCCTCCACTGCTGGTGGGAGTGCAAACTCATACAGCCATTTTGGAGATCAGTATGGCGGTTCCTCAGGAAAATGGGAATTAGTTTGCCACAAGACCCGGCAATAACCCGCTTAGGCATATACCCAAAGGATTCACATCCATGCAACAAAGACATCTGTGCAACTATGTTCATAGCAGCACTATTTGTAATAGCAAGAACCTGGAAGCAACCTAGATGCCCTTCAATTGAAGAATGGTTAATGAAGATGTGGCACATCTACACAATGGAATACTACTCTGCAGAAAAAAAAATAATGGTATCTTGAAATTTGCAGGCAAGTGGATGGCACTTGAAGACACCATCCTGAATGAGGTAACCCAGTCACAAAAAGAGGAACACAGTATGTACTCACTCATATATGGATTTTAGACCTAGATCAAATGATCACCAGCCTATAATTCACACCACCAGAGGAACTAGGATACAAGGTGTATTCTAAGAGATTCATATAAAGTCCCTCACAGAACTGGGAAGGGACAAGTCCCCCAGACCTCAGGTAAAGTGGGGGAGGACAGCGAATGGAGAGAGAAGTAGGAGAAAATGAGGGGGAGGAAAGGAAAACATGTGCGACCAGTAATATTGAGCCTGGATAGGAATAGAAGATAGGAAAGAGAGAGAGAGAGACAGAGACAGAGAGAGAACATAAAAGAGGGAGCCAATATTGGTTTGAAGATAAAATTGAACACAAAGAAAGGTCTAGAGAACTATAAGACTGCTCCCAACTAACAAGTTGAGCTTACGTGGAAAGGCTATCATAAATGCCTTTCCCGGAAAGTGAGATCAACAACTAACTTCTCCATGGAGCCCTCAACTAATGCCTGTTGAAAACAGGATCAAACACCCATACATAAACACTGAGTCAAACTAGAACCGAGATGCAGATGGAGAGGACAAGACCATGCTGCAGAAACACATAGAGACAGCTTACCTGAACAAGGAGGAGCTAATGGCCATTAGACTGATAGCTGGGAAGCCAGCATGGGACTGACTCAGGCCCCCCTGATTATGGGTCTCAGCCAGAAGGTCTGAGCAGTCTAAGAGACCTCAGACAGTGGAGCCAGGATGTATCCCTGGTTCACAAAAGAACTTTGCGAACATATCCCCCATGGAGGGATAACTGCCTTAATCTAGAGACAGGAGAGAAGCCCTAGTCCCTACTTCACAGGACCTGTCAGATCTACATGACCCCAACTGGATGGCACTCCCCTACATATGGAATTGGGGTGGGGAGATGGGAGGGGAGGGTGTTTAGAGTGCATGTGAGAGGGCAGAGAGGGTAAAAAGGGAGGGAAGGAGGGAGGGAGGGCTGAGGAGAAGCGAGGGAGGTAGGGAGGGAGAGGGAATTGGGATAGACATGTAAAATTATAAATTAAATTAAAAAAAAATGCTTTGACTCCAAAATTTAAGTTGAAGGACGAGTTACTGGGGAAAAGGATTTCTATTTTTGTTTCCACAGAAAATGAAAAGATGTGGATTCCTTCCAGACTAATGTGACTTGATCACGCCAGACCGCCTGAAACAGAGTACAAGTTGATCCTACATTCAAAACAGCTGGACAAAACAGCCCTACAGACTACAGCCAGGATACCTGAATCTTCTTCGAATCCCCCAAGACAGCTCCCCTTACCAGCAGGAAGTAGTTTGGAAAGAACGATGCCCAAATTCCCAAATATTGCGTATAAATGTTTGTTTTCATTTAATTGGACTGTTATATAAAATTAAAAAAAAAAAAAAAAAGAAAGAAACAGCAAGTAAGACCAGGAAGGCAATTAAATTCTTCAACAGAAAAATTAGTACCATAATTATTTAATAGTATATGTGTAACATGAAACGGATGTTCACACTTCACTGACAGGTCTTGGGGTAGAGGTGTGTGAAGATGAGTGAAAGAGGAAAGGCAGAAGAAAGAAAAGATAAAACCTGGGGAAGGGACGTTTTGCTTGACTTATGTCTTATTCTAAGTAAGCTTCTTATCAGGAATAGCTTCCATTTCCCTACTTTCAGGGGGAGATGGAAGAAATGGGAGACTTTTAGGACTTCAGTAGGGGTTATCTTTCAATTTGTCCAGATCATGCAAAGGCTACTCATGCATTGTATCATGAGGAGAACACAGTGCATCTGAGGAACTTTACTAATAAGCCCTCAGTGCCCTTGGGACCAATAACCCCAGCTCCATGTGGTGGGAAAAGTAGTGTTCACAAGATATGAAGCAACACCTCCACCAAGGCCCTGGATTTAAACAATTGCATTTTCTCCTAAGCATCTTCATTATGTTAAAAGACAGAATCTATTTCATTGTCAATACCTGAGGTTCTAAGTCTAGGTCGCCAGGCTGATAATGAATCTGCTAAGCTCATTGATGGGTTTGAGAAGGAGCTATGTTACTTCTTTATGAGTCAGGACATAAACAGATGTCTTGCTTGCTCAGTCAACCTCTCAACACAACAGTGTTTATATTTTCAAACAGTTGTCATCTGGGCTAATCTTGCCCATCTGGCTTAACTATGTGTTTCTCTTGAAGAAAACTGGACCATCTGTCAGACCATTACAGTAATGCCCCCTTAAGCAGCTTGTGAAAGACCTGCTCTATGATATGGGCATGGGCCTAGGGGCTGTTTGTAATCAGGAGTTTCTTCTTTGACATGATTTGCAGCCAAACTACTACAGAGAGATTTAGGGATACAAAAAAGATAATTATTATGTAACCTTACACTGAGTTTAGGTGAACTGCATTTGCTCTTTACCTGGTTATAACTGGCACTTAAATCAGGAAAGAGAATCTGAATTCAGATGACAAACAAGATAGTATCACTTTTTCCTCCTAGAAAGCTGGATGATGGCTCTACGAATGTAGGAGTTTTATCCCTGAAAATCAGAGGAAATGCTAGGAAAATGCATAGTAATGGAAACAGTAGTCTTCCTAGAAAGTTGAATAGTTGGAGAGGAACAGAACTAGGAAGTTTCTATTTGTGAGCAATAGTGTTAGTTGACTCATGTTCAGTAGCATGTTAAAATCAAAAGAAAGCAAAAAGTAACTTCATTTTTCGAGGTTCTCTGCATGAAAATGCATGGTAGGATGAATGTCTCCATATATGTAGAACGTTGATTTATTATAATGTCTCATAGGCTGTGGTCCAGGTAGTCCAAAAATGGCTGCCAGCAATGGGAATCTGAAGACCACAGCACTTGTTTAATTCACCAGGGTGCATGTCTCACCTGGTCATCGTTATACTCTTAAAAGTCCAAAGAAGAAAGCTCTAAAGCTAGTAAAGTTATAAACTTGGTAGCCATAGCTAGGGCAAGGAGCAACAGAAGGAGAGCCTACTCATTCCATTCCCTTTATACATGCAGGATACCACCAGATGGTGCAACTCCTATTAAGGTGAGTCTGATTCTTCCTTATGTGTTTTGTTTTATTATTGTATTTCATTTTTGATTACTGATAGACTCCTTAGTTCTGATAATAAACATGTGCACTGCCACCAAGTAGTTAAAAATGGATCTCATCATCTAATTCCATATAAAGCTTCTCTGAGTGGCTTTGACAGTTCTGGAACACACTCTGCCTGCCTTTCCTGTCTGAAATCCTATATGGGAACCCATTCCAACTTGTCATGGGTACAGAGAGCTCAAATAACATCTATCATCCCTAATATATTACCTTTCCTACCATAGGTTGTCTGGGCCTTTTTTGGTGAATATCTCCTATCTAAAAGCAATATATTTGGGCCCATACAGGCTTATAGACACCCTTCAGGCAGGGAATATGTGCAAATATGTGGTTCCTTAAGGCAGATAATATGTGCAGTTATGGAGTGTCTTTAGTATTAGGGGAAGCAATTCCTATTTACTCTTTATACATATTAATAGAACACCTCTGCCATTGCCCCACCATTGGTTGACTAAAGTTTGACATATGAATTAAATGGATCATTCAGTATTTGTAGTGAGATAATCACCTTGTCCCTGCCTGAGGTATAGACCACGCCCATTGGGGGTGGAGACAGGGACGGATGTGACCTGGGGGAACTAATTTTGAGAAGGATACTGGGAGAGCTCTCTTGCCTGCAGCACAGGAACAACTTCCTCGGACCAGGAATCAGCTGGAGTTCATCTGTCTATATTGTAAGTTATGTCTCCCTGAATAAATATCTATTCAGCCTATTTTTTTTCTCCTAATCCTTATCGAACATCAATATCTGGTGTCAGAAGCAGGATCTGGATTTCCACCGGACCTGGTTTTCACCAAGGCGGCAGACGCTCCTCACTTCCCACAGCATCCCCGAATGGGCAAGGTTCCTTGCCTAATCAGGTGGCCATACCACAGCCTGTGGGACATTTGCCTCTGCCCTACAACTTTACATCCACCGCAGCCCTGAGAAAGCTCGCACTGCTTCTCATCTTTTGCCAATTCCCCACTTTGCATTTGCAGCTGTGGTGCACATGGCGCCTGCCCAGCTGGTTTGTTTCCTGCAGCCAAAAGGCGCCAGTAAGAGGCAGTACCTGTTAGCCCTGGGGTACCCAGAAATTTGTGCAAGGCTCTTTTCACTCATTCGTTTAACAAAATTTTGCTTGCCTTAGTTTGTTAAATTTCTTCAGGGACCAAGACCAGAAGGATTGTCTGCTCCCAGATGCGATTTGATGGGACACCTCCAGGCATTACCACCACAAGCTGATTTCAACAACTAAAACTATCAAAGTTCGAGGACAGCAGAATTACACCTAAGGTAAATGCAATATTCTTCACAATTTAAGATGATATAATATATGACATCAATTGTTCCATACCTAGGGTGGATAATCTTATGATGCAAGAATTTAGAAATTCCATTACTTCATATAGAGAAGGAAAATTAACAGAAGAAAATCATGGCTTAACCAATATATACTTTTTTTTTTTTTTTTTTGTAAAGGCAATGGGTATCAACCTGATGAAAAAAAGATTCAGAATATTAGAGATGCAAATAGAGAGCTGACATCTAGAATACAAAACATGGAACATAACAATTACCAACTACAAGGCAGAATTTGTTCTGTGTCAAATGCTTCCATAACCAAAACAGAAACAGTGCACTGCATTAACATGCTGGCAGAAACAGCTCATTCCTAGTTGAACGAAGCTGCTAATAAGGTTAAAAAACTGGTACATTAGATGGAAAGACTCGCGGAATTTGTTCCATGTCTGACAATAATGGAAAGCTATCAGATAGAACATTGTTTCTGGAAGGCAGTTTACATGCCATTCAGATAATATCTAAGAATGAGAATATTAAAAATATGGAATCACTTGTAGTTGGAGAAAGCAAGAGATTTAATGATTCAATGAAGTCTCTAGAAAGTTTTGTGGTTCAAGATGAGATACTCAAAGAAAGAATGCTGAGTAGATTTCAGTCCTTAGAAGACTACTGAACCCTGCCAAGTCAGGGTAAGACAGCCTTTTTACCTCCTTGCTTTTGTTGTGGTCTGTCAGGTACTCTAGGCCTTAGCAAAAACTGGCTGTACCAACCTTGAGGTGAGACCTTGACTATCTAGGTAGCTGTTTCTGTCCTTGCTGCTTCTTTTGGAAGTTGTCCACACTCACTTCATGCCTACCCTAGTACTGTTATTTTCCTTATCAGGTCTTTGATGAGTTTGAATATTAAATTATCACAAGTATTTTTCTCTCTTCTTAGGTAGATATATTTCTTAGTAGACTTAAGCTTTCCAGGTTTGGACAACACTATTATAAACACTGTTTTGACTTCACCCTAATACTAGATAGTTAGGTGTTAAGTTGATATGTCCTCAGGTTTCCTTTCCTTAGAGCACACTTATTATTCACTGTTTTGTATATAGTTTTTGTATCAAGCCCAAAATATTTTCTTTAGACTAAAATGGGGATTTTGGTGAGATCTTCACTTTTTTTGCACCTGTGGCATAGACCATGCCAATTGGGGTGGAGATAGGAGTTACCTGGTGGAACTAAGTCTGAAGAGGGGGCTCAAAGAGCTCTATTGCTTTCAGCACAGGTACAGGAGTACATCCGGAGGCATCCTTGGGACCAGGAACTGCTAGCATTCCTATTTCTATGTTATAAGTTATTTCTCCCTGAATAAACAGCAATTCAGCCTATTTGTTTTTCCTTATCCTTATTAAGTATCAATAAAATAGAGCTGCTATACCCCACATGAGCAGAAAAATGAGCCAAGAGTTAAGAATGCAGAGGGTGCAGAGCCACTTGGGGGAAGGTACCACAGTAAGAAGGTACACTCAGGATATAATAAATAAATAAGATGTTCACTTCAGCCACAAAACCTCCAAGTGAGAGTCACTGATAAGAGGAAAAATGAAAAATAGTAAAGGAGAGAGTTGCCTATGTTAAGGATGTCTGAGAAAATCAGAGAAAGAGACTAAAGGTAATGTAAAATGGTATACAGGTTCAAAGAAAATTCAAAAAAGGTTGGAGGAAGATGTTAACTGTTTACTGTGGGCACTCATATCTACAAATATAAATTTAAGTTTAGTAATATGTGTTAAAATTTTGACCATACCAGGTTAATTGCTTAAAAGTTCCATTTATTTCTCTAAAGACAATTATATGTACTTGTTGAAAAGTTCTAGAGTTTGCCTCCAATATGACTACACCAGCCATTTGGGCAAAATATTGTTCTTGCCTGGACTGTTTGGATTTATGCTGTATGAACTGGACATGCAGGACCTATAGGAAATTGACTGCTGATACAAGATGGACATTGCTATATGGTTCCTTCTTCATGGAAGAGTCTGCTAGACAGTCTGATGGATGTGGAGAAAAGCTACTGACAACCTGACAACACAGGTAGGACACTTTTATATTTCTTCCTTTACTGAGAATTCTGCCAGACTCAAACTATGGCCTATAGGCTGAAGATGGAACATTACAGAAGAACTTCGGTTCTGACCAGGCAAGATGTCCCTTTCAATTCTAGAGTTTATATGTTATCCTTCTGTGTTCTTTGAAAGAGTTGAAGACTGATAGTTAAGGTTATAGTATGCCTTGGTTGGGATTAAAGTTACATATAGGACTTTATACTGGCAAAGATAGGATAGATTTTAGAATATTTCTAATGCTAACAGCCCTCAGATCAAAATTTATCTCTGAGCTCTGGTCAGTAAATTCAGATGATGAGAAAATCAGTAGGCCTTTTAATGTAGATGATATTAATACTGCTTTTTGGCTAGAGCTTTAGAAATTCAAACTAGTTAAAAGGTTACAATTAGTAACACTATAAATTAACATAAATTAACTGTCACCCATGTCATAATGGGTTTGAAGACATAAAGCATGCTTTATTTTTGATATTAAAAAAGACATTACAAAATGTGTAATTGTTTTTAAAAACAGATTTAAATGTTCAAATTTATAAGGTGACAGGATATTGGTGCTTTTATTATATTGTTAATGTCTGTACTTAAATCAAAGGTCTAAAATGGAAGGTCACAGCCATAAGCTCTATATACTAACCAAAAGTTGAGATGCTCATTTTTATGATACAAAAGGCAATGCATACTTGTTTTGTTAAATTAGGTTAAGTGTAAGCTATTTAGATAAATTGAGTCAAATAGATGGTTCATGTTTTCTTAAAGGAGTTTCAAATTAAAATCAGTATTTTTAAAGGAAAACCTGACAATACAAAGTTCTAATTTTATAAAAGCTGTTTAAGCTGTTATAAAATGTTAAGAAACACAAGTTACTAGCCATCCTTATCAATTAACTTTTGGTTATAATCAAACTAAGTATTAATGATTAATAACAGGGATAAACCTCACTCTGTCATCTATACAAGTTCTATATAATTAAGGTTATAACAAGTAACTGAAACAAAATTGTCTATTTAGATATACCTAGACAGACTTCTAGTAGTACAGAGACATGTAGAATAAGGCATTTAAATGTTAACTAAAAAGCTGTAATAATATCAGATGAAGAATCACAGATAGTAACAATGACCCTAGGCCTC
This sequence comes from Phodopus roborovskii, assembly GCF_943737965.1. Classification (NCBI taxonomy): domain Eukaryota; kingdom Metazoa; phylum Chordata; class Mammalia; order Rodentia; family Cricetidae; genus Phodopus; species Phodopus roborovskii. The sequence goes on along the minus strand of NW_026125770.1, from coordinate 289,308 downwards.
TAAAGAAGATTATAGGGCAGTATGGATTGTTATGAAACTGAACAGGGAGGAAGATGCTCAAATACAATGTCTGCGGACAGGTAGGACACAGCTCAGACTGTGTAGAGGCTGCAGGGTACTGAAAAATTGTTTGCACCACCTTGGCCTAGACAAAATATGGTCAGAAATTGTCATGCCCCTCTTCCACAGAGAAAAGACAAACAAACAAACAAACAAAAATAAATAAATAAATTAATAAATAAAAATGGACCCTCTCTGTGAAGAACTTCTGCCCTCAATGCCATAGACAATTGGTTAGGGCTAGGAGTATATCGACTGGTCCCTGTCACTTTTTTTTTATTTTAGTAGATTGAACAGTTATTTAAATATATCCTTCTCAGATCTGAAAGTATTGTTGGCTGGGCTAACTATAACTTTGTCAGCTTGTCAGTATTAGACAGCCTTAATATGGCTCCTAAATCTGGATCTCAAAATATAAAGACATAAAAGTCGTTTTTGAACATTTATTTATTAATTATGCATACATTGTTCTGCCTGGATATATGTCTCAAAGGCATAGGTGCATTCATGCTGTTTTATAGATACCCAATATCTACTGTTTTCTAAAATATGGATTTCAGCACAGATTGGTAATGATAATATACCTAAAACTTTTATGGAGTTTTTTTTATAACACAGTTCATATAGCCTTCAGAGGATCAAATGCCATAAAGCTTGGATCCACTTCTTACAGGTCAAAAGGACTGCAGATAAGTACAGCTATCCTGAGGATGATATTTTCTCCCCGGTCTTGCTGTCCTTATTGATCACCAAAGGTAAAGAACTAAGAGTTCCAATTAAATATATACGATTTAACTTCTGTTCCGACTTTGAACATGTCTCAGCAGATTTGTGCTTCTGGCAGATGAGAATCAGTTGCTGACTAAAGCCTGATCCTCAATATTGCTCTCCCTGGACTTATGGTGAACCAGTACAGCCGATGTGAATTTTCAACAGGGTCTACAAACTCATGCCTCTGATAAATGTTTAATTTCCTGGATCCACCTTCCTTTTGTTGGTATTGTCTAGCATTTTAGTATACTTGCAGCTCAGAAAACACTGTAAAAGTAAGCAGGAAGTAATAGAGGCATATCCATGACAAAATAGTGTTTTGATTTTCAAATAGCTGTCAACTGGAGTTGTATAGCCTATAAAGCCTCCTTGAGCAGCTTATTACTATTAAGCTTACTGGTTTCCTTAGCCTCCAAGGAAGTGATTCCTGACTGAAAAAGCAAAAGGTTTTTATTGCTAAAAATCAAACCAGCTGGGACCTCACTCTATCGGAAAAGTAAGGTAGTGGCCTAAAATAGTGAAGGGTTTTAATAGGATGAACAGACAGGGAAGCTTGAGACCATTTGTCTCAGTTCATAAGGTTTCCAAAATACAGGCAGTTCATAGAGTACAAATTTAATTTACAAGGTCATCATGGATCTAAGTTAATAGTGTCTGTCATTTATGTATGCAAGATTGATGAGCACACCTGAAAGGTAGGGGGATTTTCTTTGTTTTTACTTCTCCTGAGAACAGGATGTGCGCTCTGTACTCTGTAGTCAGGGATTTATCTACTGGAAGAAATTGTTGTTCTCTTTATTTTTTCATTCTTGCAATAAGCCCTAATTTTATACCTTTTGGTTATTAATTTTTCCACCACATTCCCTCTTTGCTATGGACATTAGAAGCCCAAATTTTTGGCCTCCAATAGGTAACAGACTTCTGGTGTTTTTTGGCGTAAACATGAGTCATCTTGTCCCCTATATATAGGAGTTATCTTTTGATATATCATCTGAACACGGGAAAAGGTGAAATGTATTCTTTCTTGTACTACTTCCTCCTTACTTCGGCAGTGTTTCTTGGGCATGAGAAGGGTAAAATGCTAGACAATAAATAAATAAATAAAATAAAATAAAATAAAATAAAAGAAGGGGGGTATTCAGGAAATGGAACATTTATCAGAGGCATTAGTTTATAGACCCTGTTAAAGATTCACACCAGCTATGACACTAAGTCCAGAGCAGTATTTAGCAGCAGGATGTAGTCGGTAACTGATGCTCATCTGCTAGAACACACATTTGCTAAGTCATGGTATAATGTGGGAACATAAGTTAAAACACACACACATATATATATTTGGAACTCTGTATTGATCAAGATGGACAGCAAGACCAGGGACATAATTCCATCCTCAGGAAAGTTGTACATTTTTGCAGTCCTTTTGACTTGTAAGAAGTGTATCCAAGCTTTACGACATTTGTTCCTCGGAAGCCTTTATAAACTGTGTTGTATAAAAGAACATAAATGTTTTAGATATAGTATCATCACCAATGTGTACCAAAATCTATATTTTGAAAAAGTAGATATTGGGTATCTGTAAAACAGCAGGAATGTATTTATGCCTTTGAGTCCTAGCAAAAAATACAGGTTTGGGTTAGGAGCTTATTTTTCTTCTGTCAAGAGAGATCCACGTATAGTCCTGATGAAAAGTCCTTCACATTTACTCTTAGATGACAACCAAAATAAATCATAAAACCTTGAGCTTGTGACTGAACAACTGGGAGTCACTGCTCGATATCTTAACAGAACTGAATTAAATGTTAATCTCTGAATTTTTATATTGTAAATTATTTTTATATCTTTAAGACATATATGTCTTGGGCTAGACAGATGGCTCAGAGATTAAGAGTACTGGCTGCTTTTCTAGAAGTCCTTTTCTAGAAGGCAACTACATTGTGTCTCAAACATCTATAATGAGATCTGGTGCCCTCTTTGGGCATGCAGCCATGTATGCAGGCAGAACACTGTATGCATAATTAATAAATAAATGTTCAAAAATGCTTATATGTCTTTATATTGTTAGTTCCATTTTAGGAGCCATATTAAGGCTGCCTTTACTGCCAAGCTCACAAAATTTTGTTTAGTCAAGCCATCAGAGACCTGAGAAGGATATATTTTGTGTAACTTTTGAATCTATTAAAAAAAAATGACTGGGACCATTCCTTACATTACTAACTGTAACAAATTATCTATAGCATTCAGGGGAGATGTTTTTCACTCACCAAGTACATAATGTGAGAGAATTTTTTTTTTTTTTTTTGGTTTGTTTGCTTTTTTCTTTCTCTGTGGAACTGGGACTTGGAAAAGTCTGACCTTACTTTGTCTAGGCAAAGATGGTGCAGACAATTGTCCAGTACCCTGCAGCCTGTACACAGTCTGAGCTGGGTCCTATCTGGCAGCAGGCATTGTATTTGATCATCTTGTTCCCTGGCCAGTGTCAGCCTAATCCATGCTGCCGCATAATTGTCTTTAGAGACCTTGGGTCATTGTTAGGTTCTCTGATTCTTTGCCTGATATTATTACAGCTTTTTAGTTAGCATTTAAATGCCTTATTCTACAGATCTCTGTAGTATTAAAAGTCTTTCTAAGTAGATCTGAATAGACAACTTGGTTTTCAGTTACTTGTTTTAAGCTTAAACTTTTAGAACATGTACAGGAGACAGAGTGACGTTTATTCCTGTTATTAATCATTAATACTTAGTTTCACTATAACCAACAGTTAATCTATAAGGATGGCAGGTAACTTGTGTTTCGTAACATTTTATAGTAGGTTACCAGCTTTTTTAAAAGTAGAACTTTGTATTGTCAGTTTTAGCTTTAAAAATAGTGATTTTAATTTGAAACACCTTTTATGGAAACATAAAACAGCTGTGTTACTCAGTTTATCTAAATAACTTACACTTCCAAATTTAGCAAAAACAAGGATGGATTGCCTTCTGTATCATAAAAAAAATGATCATCTCAACTTTTGGTTAGTATATACACTGTATGGCTGTGATCTTAAATTTTAGCCCTTTGATTTAACTACAAACATTAACATTGCAATAGAAGCACAAATACAATGTAACTTTCTGAATTTAAACATTTAAAAACTGTCTTATAAAACAATTAAACATCCTGTAATTTCTTTTTGTAATATCAAATTTAAGCACCCTTTATGTCTTTAAACCCATTATGACCTGGGTTACTGTTAAGTTTATGTTAATTTCCATTGTTACTAATTGTAACAGTTTAACTAGTTTCAATTTTTAACAGCTTTAGACATAAAACAGTATTAATGTCATCTACATTAAAAGGACATCTAATTTTTGGATAATCTGAATTTAATGACCAGTGCTCAGAGATAAATTTTGGGCTGAGGGCTGTTAGCATTGGACAGCAAAAATGTTTAAACCATTTTTGTTTTAGCTCTATTCTTGCAATAAACAGGTTTATAACTGGAAATACAGATAGAACTTTTTGACAAGTACATATATTTTTCTTGAGAGAAATGAATGGAACTTAACCTGGTATGGTCAAGATTTTTAACTCATATTACTAGTCTTGAATTTATATTTGTAGATATGAGAGCCCACAGCAAACAGTTTACATCTTCCTCTGACCTATTTACTACTTTTCTTTGAACCTCTATATCATTTAACATTACCTTTAGTCTCTTTCTCTGATTTTCTCAGACATCCCTAGTGTAGATAAATCTCTCCTTTTCTGTTTTTCTTTTTCCTTTTTCTTATCACTGAATCTTATTCAGAGGTGCATGTCTGAAGTGAAATCTTATTTATTTAATTCCTGACTCTACCTTCTTGCTATGGTGCTTTCCCCTGAACCTCTCTGTACCCTCTGCTCTCTTAACTTGGCTCCTTTTACAGATTATGTGGGGTACACCAGCTCTCCTTTTATGTTATCTTTCATTATTATAATTTTATTTTTATCTCTTTTCTACTCTTCTGGATCTGGCAAATCCTTTTTCCTGTTCTACCTTTTATTGCCCAGAGAAGTGGGATCATACTCGTAACACCTGAAGTTCCTTCTGATATTCTTTGTGCTACTTTGATGAGTTGCGTTGACCTATAAATCTCCAGGCCCATTTGAACTGTTTACTAGACCACTGTTATCTTATTTTGTTTTCTTTGCTTCAGACTGATTTTACCATGTCTGCACATAGCCATCACATCTATTTACCATATATTTTGTTAGTTGTAATTTTTTAGTTGACATAAAAATCTTTACCATAGTTTTTCTCCCCAAAACCAAATCATCCTCCACCTCCCATCCTCTCCCCCCTTCCTCCCTCCCGTACCTGCATGCTCCTCTGTGGTCCCTCCAGTCACAGTCACTGCCTCCTGAGGAGAGGAAGGAAGGGCCAGGGGCACCATTAGTCATTTGCCCTGATAGATAGGTCAGAATTCCTCTTCATTCTTAATTCCCACCAGCTGGTACAATGCACCTAGGGCATCAGCAACACAGCATGGCTCCTGGAAGATCATGGCTTAGGACTTCTGTACCAGGAGGGGCTGCATGCTGTTTACCCTGGTTTTCTGCATTACCACAAGCTTGGAAGTTCCTGGCATGGGATTTTTTTTTTTTTTTGTTAATTTCTTATGTATTTATTCTTTTTTACATGTTGATCCTGGTTCCCTCTCCACACCTCCCTCCATCCCTCCCTCTTACACTCTCTGCCACCTCACATGCAATCTGACCACCCTGCCCTCCCATCCCACCACCCCAATTCAACATGTAGGGCAATGCCATCCAGGTGGGGTCATTTAGATCTGTCTTGTCATTTGAAGTAGGGACTAGGATTTCTCTCCTGTATCTAGGTTAAGGCAGTATCCCTCCATGGTGAATGTGTCTTCAAGGTTCTTTTGTGTACCAGGAATACATACTGGTTCCACTGTCTGAGGTCCCTAGCCCTTCTGGCTTAGACCCATATTCAGGGAAGCCTTAGTCAGTCCCATGCTGGATTCCCAGCTATCAGCCTGGGGGCCCCTTAGCTCCTCCTTCTTCAGGTCAGCTGTCTCTGTGTTTTTGCCACTTGGTCTTGTCTGCTCTGTCTGGGTCTGGGTACTAGTTCAACTCACTGTTTAGGTATGGGTGTTCGCTTCTCTTTCAAACAGGTAGTAGATGAGGGCTCCATGATGGTGGATAAGTTATTTGTTGATCTCAATAACCAGAAAGGGCATTTATGGTAGCCTTTCTACATTTGCTCAAATTGTTAGTTGGTAACAAAGTTTTGTAGGTCTCTAGACCTTTCTTTAGGTTCATTTTTCTCTTCAAAACAAATGTCTCACTCTTTTTGTTCTCTGTCTATCTCTTTCTCTCTTTCTCACTCACACCGAGTCTTTCTCTCTCTTCTGTCTTCTATTCTTACCCGGAGTCAATCTTTCTAGTCACACGTTCTTCCCTCTCCTCCCCTATGCTTTTTCCTAGTTCTCTCTCTATTCACCTCCCCCCCCACTTCCCATGTGCTCTGGGGGACTTGTCCTTTTCAACTTCTGTGAGGTACTTTATATGAATCTCTCAGAATACACCTTGTATCCTAGGTACTCTGGTGGTGTGAATTATAAGCTGGAGATCCTTTGCTCTAGGTGTAAAATCCAATTGTGAGCGAGTACATACTAGGTTTATCTTTTTGTGACTGGGTTACCTCATTCAGGATGGTTTCTTCAAGTGCCATCCACTTGCCTGCGGGTTGCAAGATTCCATTATTTTGTTCTGCAGAGTAGTATTCCATTGTGTAGATGTGCTATATCTTCTTTATCCATTCTTCAATTGAAGGGCATCTAGGTTGCTTCCCTGTTCTTGATATTACAAAGAATGCTACTATGAACATAGTTGAGCACATGTCTTTGTTGCATGGATGTGGGTCATTTGGTTATATTCCTAAGAGGGAGTTTGCTGGGTCCTGTGGTAACCTAATTCCCATTTTCCTGATGAACTGCCATACTGATCTACAAAATGTCTGTATGAGTTTGCACTCCCACCAGCAGTGGAGGAGTGTTCCCCTTTCTCGACATGCTTTCCAGCAGGAGTTGTCATTGGTGTTTCTAATTTTAGCCATTCTGGCAGGAGTAAGATGGCATCTCAAAGTTGTTTTGATTTCCATTTCCCTGATAGCTAAGGATGTTCAACTCATTATTAAGTGTCTGTCAGCTTTTTTGATTTCCTCTATTGAGAATTCTTTTTCAGTTTTATACCCCATTTTTTAATAGGGTTAGTTGGTGCTTTGTTGACTAGTTCCTTGAGTTCTTTGTGTATTTTGGATATCTGCCCTCTGTGTGATGTAGTATTGGTGAAAACCTTTTCCCTAACTGTGGGATGCCTTTTGGTCTTGTCCACTGTGTCTTTTGCCTTACAGAAGCTTCTAACTTTGAAGAGGTCACATTCATTAATTGTTGATCTCAGTGTCTGTGCTCCTGGAGTTATGTTCAGGAAGCGGTCTCCTATACCAATTTGTTCAAGGGTACCTCCTACTTTCTTTTCTAAGACGTTCAGTTTGGGTGGATTGATGTTGAGGTCTTTGATCTATTTGGATTTGAGTTTTGTGCATGGGGATAGACATGGGTCTATCTTCAGTCTTGTATACACCCTCATCCAATTGTGCCAGCACCATTTGTTGAAGATGCTTTCCTCGCCCCATTGTATTCTTTTAGCCATTTTGTTTAAAGTCAGGTGTTTATAGGTGTGTGGATTTGTATCAGGCTTTTCAGTTCGATTTCATTGGTTTACCTATCTTATGTTGTGCCAATTCCAGGCTGTTTTCAGGCATATAGCTCTGTAGTAGATCTAAAGTCAGGGATGGTAATGCCTCCTGAAGTTCTTTTATTTGACAGGGCTGTTTTGGCTATCCCGCATCTTTTGTTTTATCATATAATGTTGATTAGTATCCTTTCAAGGTCCGTAAAGAATTGTGGTGAGATTGTAATAGGGATTGCATTGAATCTCTGGATTGGTTTTGGCAAGATTGTTATTTTTGTTATATTTATCCTACCTATCCAATAACCTGGGAGATCTTTCCATTTTCTGGTATATTCTTTAATTTCTTTGTTTAGAGCCACAAACTTCTTATTATATGACTTTCACTTGTTTGATAAGGGTTACCCCAAGGTACTTTCTGTTGTTGGTGGGTATTGTAAAGGGTGATGTTTCTCTGATTATATTCTCAGCATCTTTGTCATCTGAATAAAGTAGGGTTACTGAATTTTTTGAGTTTATCTTGTGTCCTGCTGATTTGCTGAAGGTGTTTATTATCTGTGGGAGTTCCCTAGTAGAGTTCATTGGGTCGCTTATGTAAACTATCATATCATCAGCAAATAGAGACAGTTGGATTTCTTCCTTTCCAATTTTGATCCTATGATCTTCTTTCTTGTCTTATAGCATTAGCTTGAACTTAAAGTACAATATTGGAGTGATATGGAGAGAGAGGGCAGCCTTGTCTTGTTTCTGATTTTAGAGGAATTGCCTTAAGCTTCTCTCCTTTCAGATTGATGTTGGCTGTTTGTTTACTGTGGGTGACTTTGTATTTGGGGTATAAATGTTCAGAATTGAGACTTCGTGATGATGGATTTTTCCTGCAATGAATGACCTTCTTCTTCTCTTTTGATTACTTTTAGTTTGAAGTCTAACTTGTTAGATATTAGGATAGCCATATCTGCTTGGTTCTTGTGGCCAGTTGATTTGAAGATATTTTTCAACCTTTTACCCTGAGGTAATATCTATCTTTGAAGCTTAGATGTGTTTCTTGTATGGAGAAGAAGGGTGGATTTTGTCTTCATATCCATTCTGTTAGTCTGTGTCTTTTTATAGGTGAGTTAAGACCATTAATGTTGAGGGTGACTAAGAACCATTGATTGATATTGCTAGTTTGTTTTAGATTTGCTGTTGGCAGTGATATTGTGAATATATTTGACCTTGTTTATACCCATGGTTTCTGGTGTAGTGATATCTGTTGCCTACAACTTTGTTGGCGTAGTTAACATTCTTGAATTGGAGTTTTCCTTCCAAAACTTTCTGTAGTGCTGGATGTGTAGATACTTATTGGGAAAATCTGTTTTTGTCATTAAATATCTTTTTTTCTCCACCCATAGTGATTGAGAGTTTTGCTGGTTATAGTAGCCTGGGCTTGCATTCGTGGACTCTTGGTACTTGCAGTAAATGTATCCAGGACCTTCTGGGCTTGAGGGTTTCCATGGAGAATCAGGTGTAATTTTGATAGGTCTGCCTTTATGTTACCTGTCATTTTGCCTTTGCTGCTCTTAATGTTTTTCTTTATTTTGTATGCTAGGTGTTTTGATTATTATATGTTGAGGAGTCTTTTTTCTTTGGTCCAGCCTATTTGGTGTTCGGTATGCTTCCTGTGCTTTCATGGGCATGTCCTTCCTCAGATTGGGAAAGTTTTCCTTGATGATTTTGTTTTATATATTTTTGGCACCATTGAGCTGGTCTTCCTCACATTCCTCTATGCCTATTATTCTTAGGTTTGGTCTTTTTCACAGTGTCCCACATTTCCTGGATGTTTTGTGTTAAGTATTTGTTGGATTTACAATTTTCTTTGGTCAATGAATCTATTTCCTTTAGTTAATCTTCCGTGCCTAAGATTCTCTCTTCCATCTCTTGATGTCTGTTGGTTATGCTTGTTTGTGTCTGTAGTTTCCGATCTTTTGCCCAGTTTTTCAATTTCCACCATTCCTTCATTTTCTGTTGCCTTATTTTCTCTATTTCAGTTTTCAAGTCTTGAACCATTTCATTCGCCTATTTTATTGTATTTTCTTGGTTTTATGTACCTTTTTTTACTTTTGTTAAGAAATTTGTTCATTTCTTCCACTGTTTTTTTTTTTTTTTTTTTTCTTTTTTCCCCCTTTGGATTTTTTCTTCCATTTCTTTAAGGGATTTACTCACATCTTCTTTGAGATAGTCTGTCATTTTTATGATGAAAAATTTTTAATTCTGTTTCATCTGCTTTGTTGTGTTGTGTTGTAGTTGGTGTAGATTCCCTAGATCCTGGTGGTGCAGTGCTTGTCTTTCCATTGTTAGTTGGTTTCTTGTATTGCCCTCTTCCCATAGCTCCTTCTAGTAGGTTTTGTTGGGACCTCTACCTCTCTCTATGGTACTTCCCTGGTGGGCTTAGTTGGGTCAGAGGTTTGGTGACTGTAGCTCTGGGTGCTCCAAGTTCTCTAAGTTGTCTCTCCACAGGCAGAGTCCCGGTGATGTGGGTCAGCAATCAGTCTCTAGCAGACTGTCAATGGGGGTCAAAGTTCCCAAAAACCTGGAACTCAGGATGTTCCTTTTGCCTATAGGCAGATCTAGCCTGAGCCTGGCACTCTCCACCTGAGCCCTCTTTAGCAGAGTCCCTGAGATGGGGGTCAAGGATCCTGCCAGGAGGAATTCAAACTGGTCCTGCAGAGATAGGCAGATCTCTGAGAGGGGCCAGGAACTCCAGTAGAGGGCCAGCGGTGGGTGTCAGAGACCAGGCAGTTGGAAATTAGGCATGTTCCCACCTAGGTAGACAGGTCTCCTGAGTTCACAGCCACTCCCAAAATATTCCAGCCTGGCCTGGGAGTTGATGTGGCAAAATAATTTATGTTTTTACACAGAAAAAGGAAGAAGTCAGTCCTATCTTAGTTTTTGTCTGAGGTAGCATCAATAGAGGAGAGACAATGGAAAAATACATCACATAAATAAATATCAGAGACAGAGGGTCCAACACAGAGACTTACATACACTAGCTCCTCTCAGATTCAGATGACCTTACTCCCATTTCCACAGGAGGTTCTGTAATGTCAAATATTTTACATATGGGAGGTGGCCTCTCCATTAGGATAACTCAGTCCTTGACCAAGTCTTCACACTCAGATAGCTCATTGGTCAAACCCTCCAATGTATCCATGCCTAGATAAAAATTTGAGGTGTACTCAAAATTTTCCAGGTGTCATCCCTTTATTATATCCACTGAGGTGCTTTTGATCTATGTACAGATTGAGATGTCCACTGTTGAGCGAGGGAAAAAATTTTTTTTCAGACAGACAGACATTCAAGAGAACTAGTAGAAATTATTCAGGGTTAAGTGTCTTGGGTGGCTGGAGGAAATCCGGCATGAACCCAAAAACCCACAAACTTTGTACCTCCTGGGTTTCCTCAATGTTCAGTGAAGTTATTTCCAAATGCAAAATCAAAAGTTTTGAATTGGGAAGAACTAATTATGCTAGGACTTCACTATATTGGAAGATTAAGGCACCTAATAACAAAAGTGAAAGGGAGGCTTGATACCACTACTGTCAGTTCATAGGGTTTTCAAGGTTACAGCATTTCATAGAATACAAAGTTTGATTTCAAGGGCATCACCATTGATTAGCACACCTGCAAGGTTTGGGTTTTGTTTATTTTTATTTTTTTTCCTTTATCTGCTGAAAATAGCTAGCATGTGGGCTCTGTACTCTGATGTCAGGAACTTATCTACTAGGAGAGATTCTTGTTTTTTATAGTTTTCCCTTCTTGCCATAAGCTCTAATTTTTAACTTTTCCATCACTTCACATAAAGTAAAATATAAATTGTTAAATATCTCCAAGAACTGCAGTCTTTCCAAGGATGCACAAAAAGCTCATTGAAGTCCACTAAAAAGATGTTTCTACACAGGGCTCCCTGCTCTCAATACCCTGAAAAGATTCAACCAACAAAGGTTTAGTCAGAGTCCTATCATTGATTCCAGAGAGTTTCATGGATCTGATGAAAACCCACAGGAAGGAAAATCTGTCTTTATGTTCCCACTCAGATGTTGGCAGGACCCACCACATGTCTCATATACTGCACAATGTCCTCCTCCATCCTGGGGACAACAGCCCATCACTCACCATGGTATAATGACTGAGCTCTTCTAAGCTATACAATCAACTTCCTGTAGCAGTAATAGAAGAACAGCACACACAGAAGAAAGGTGGCAGCTCTCCCTCAGATAAAAGCCTGAATCTAGCATTAGGAAGGTCCCTGTACCTTATATGATTGACAGTTCATGAGGAGGGTATGGTTGACTTGTGATGACTGAGTGACAAGAGCACCTTCTATAGGAATGAATTGTCTTAAAGACACAGCCCAATGATACCTGACCTGGAGTTCCAACCCAGAAAATACCTTTTCTAGGTTAGCAGACATATGCATTTCTACTGCACTGGCCTTGACTCCAATAGCAAACACTGCTCTCTTCCTGCACTCACTCCTTTCTCCTGAAAACAAGGTAGCTAGCTAGCTTGCATAGGCCACTACACAATCACATGATGTGATTATTCCCTGTCCTAATTACTAGTGAGAGATTTCAGCACAGAAAAGGAGATACATGTTCTGTAGTTTCCCACTGAGGTCAGATGAAGTGAAACCACTTATTTCATGGTTGTCACTGTGGCTTCAGACAAGTAGGAAAAAAAAACAAAAAACAGAACAACAAAAGAAAAGAAAACAGGAACCAGATCTCAAAGAAGAAAATAAGTCTTTCTCCAATCTCAAGGCTGGATGATGGCTCCACTGATTTAGAAACCTGAACACAATACTGTTCAAGAAGAGAACATTGAATATTTTCTCACCTGTACCCTGAGGAAGCTGTGCCAGGTCATCACAATGCTTGTAGAAGTAATCTTCCCAGACCAATTCTCTCAGAGTATTCAAATTACCATGAAGACAACACTTTTTATTATTATTCATTTCACAAGAATTTCAGGAATAAAACTCCCAAATGCATTAGAGCTATCACTCAAGCATCTGACAGGAGAAAGATATATCAATTTCTTTGTGATACGGCTCCTTCCCTTCTTTCCTGGTTTTCTGAAGTGTCTGTGACTACTATATAAAATGTACACCCAGTTCCCCTGATCTTAGCAAGAAGCCACAGAACAAACAACTGCTGTGCTATATGCTCTACCATCTCCCTCAAGTTTTTAATAATCTGGGCACCCTTCTCTCTGTTGAATAAGTTAATCATTCCAGTCTGCATTGTGTAATTGTATCTGCGACATCTGCACATTGTGTGGAAAAGGAGATGATGATCTACACACTACTGGAAGAAAATGTGGTTGTCTATTTTAGACAGGGGTGAATGACATTGAGATTTGTGTCTCTACAGGTGTCTACAACATCTGGGTCTTGAGTAGAAGCCAGAGCCAAGGAACCCTGTGATGTGTTTTTAAGCTCACTCTAACTCTTGAGGAAGGGCTCTTCATGTGCAAGCTCAACCAGCCTGTCAGCAAAACCAGGCCGACCTGCCAGTCACAGGCATTGCAGGACACTTCCTGTAGCCACATTGTAGGCTTTTACTCTTGCTTCAGGCTTCATTTTAAGCAGGACAACTGCCAGTGTATTGATTTCTGTTCTGGGTGTGCTACTGTAGTAAATTGTGAGTGGAACATGGATGAGCACAGAAGCCACAATATGGTGAGTGAGGGGATGCTATGCTCAGATGGGGAGGATGGGATGGGGAGGCATGGGAGTTGAGATGCCAGGCCCTCCAGGTGGCTTGGTGGGAAACTTTGGCCAAATTCAGTGTTCTGTGAGGTACAGTATGGTCTTAGCAACTCCCCATATCCGGGTATTGAAGTATGAATACTTCACACAGTGGAAAGCATTTCATTTCTATCAGAGAGCTCTGTGTAGAAAGACATTGATAGTCAGCACCAGAGATCTTTTGGTGCACAGGAAGGCAAGTAGCCAAACTGGGAGAGGGCTAATTCCTCCAGGGTCTTCTACAACTAATGCAGTACACATTTAATGTTTAGGTACAAGATTCATGTTTAGTTATTTATCTGTATCCTGTAAAAGACATTTTCTTTATTTCTGTACATACTTATATTTATTTATTTTTGATTTTTTGATATAGCTTTTTCCTTTTATTGTTACATATGTATTATTTATTCTTAATTTACATATTGATCACAGTTCAAAGTCCCTCTCTCCCATGCCTCACAATTCGGCTCCCATCCCATTCCTGTCCCTACTCCACAGGGAGGGTGATGCCTTCCAGATGGAGCCAAAAATCTGTCAAGTCATTTGGAGTAGGGACTATGCCCTCCCTCCTGCCTCTAGGCTAAGGGAGTATCTCTGCGTTTGAAATATGCTCCCAAAGTCATTTCATGCTCCAGGGATACATCCTGGTTCCAGGAAGGCAACAAACTTTTTTCTAGGTATAGCATTTGAGCATGGCATGAAAGTTGCTCTGTATAGCAGTCTAGTCCCAAATTCATAGAGATGGACATACCTCTGACTCCTGAGAGTGATATTATAGTCTTGGGACACTGAACATATCCATGTATGGCATTCTTGTGTTGGATTGCACTCCAATACTAAACTAATGTGGAAGAGTACAATTGTTCATATGAAAGACTTACCTATTTGTAGGGATAGTGAGACCCACAAAATAGAATTTAGCTGAGGGAGTGCTGCCTACAAAATAGCTCAAAGATGAGTAGTGTACTAATAAGGCCTGTTAGAGATTAGGGTGCTAAAATATAGATTTGATCTCCAGGATTGTCCAGGATATTTGGCTACAGACCATGACAAAGGAGAAACTCCTCATTCACAAAGATCCCCCAGGCCCATCTCCTTTTGACAAAACAACACTTTTAGAAGCTGCTCAGGGTACATTGCTTGTTCACAGTGAACCATAGGGTCTGTTGTGCCAGAAAGGGCCAGTTTTCTAGAGAAAATCTTAGTAACAACCAGGGGGCTTTGCCTTAAGACTTTTCCATCATGCCCTGAGATATGCAGAATAAAATAGAGCTCCTCCTATAAAACAAGGAAGATGCTTATGAGGGAATGCAGTTGTCTAGGGCCAGGGCCTTTGTGTAGGTGTTATTTCAGATCCTGAGAACACAACTCTTACTCCTACTGACTTTCTAGTGTTCTCCCCTTTCCTCCCATTTCCTCCTGGAAGTAGTAAAGAGGTGTCTATTCTTCATAAGACGTTTACATAGAATAAGACATAAGTTAAGCAAGACCTCTTTGCCCCATGTTTTATCTTTTCTTTGTTCTGCCCTTCCTGTCTTCCTCATCTTCTGGCACATCTGTGTGAGAACCTGTCATTAAAGTGTGACGTGCTGTTGCATGTCACTGGTGTACTATGAAATCATTATGGTATGGTACTGTCTTTTCTGTTGAAGTCTTCCATAGCCTTACTGGCCTGACTTGCAGTTTTCTGACCCTATTTAATTTCTTCAATTTGTCAGCTGGCATCTGACACTGGAAGAACTTAAAAGTGGCAGCAATTGTGGAATGCAAAATATGTTTTATGAGCCAGACAGTGATGATGAATGCCTTTAGTCCAGGCCTCAGATTGCACATGCAGGCAGATTTCT
This sequence comes from Phodopus roborovskii, assembly GCF_943737965.1. NCBI lineage: Eukaryota > Metazoa > Chordata > Mammalia > Rodentia > Cricetidae > Phodopus > Phodopus roborovskii. The sequence continues at coordinate 274,110 of NW_026125770.1, read as the reverse complement.
GTGAGTTTGAGACTAGTGTGCTCTATAGAGCTAGCCCCACTACAACTAAGGCTATAGAACAGGGAAACCGAGAAACCCTGTGTCAAAAAATTTTCTGTTGTAGGCTTTCTCCTCTTTGAACATTAGTGAGAGATGGTTGCATGTTATCATTACAGAGATTTGTTTTTTCTTTTCTTTCCTGTTTTTTTTTTTTTTTTTTTTTTTTTAACCTCTTTGGTCTATGGAGTTTGCATGCTATCATTACAGAGATTTTTTTTTTCCTTTTCTTTTCTTTTTTTTTTTTTTTTTTTACCTCTTTAGTCTATGGAGTTATTTCTCACTGGAAAGGCAAAGTCTAGAACAGCTTTACTCCCAGCATTTTAGAATTAATTTTCTGAGACATGCTTTCTCATTGACCGTGGTTGCTTTGATCCCAGTATGTTGCTTTCCAGGGCAATGTATTGTTTCATCTTAAACACAACTCAGAATACCCTCAGAAGGTAGAAAGATTGTATTTTTTTGTTTTGTTTTGTTTTGTTTTTTTGTTTTGTTTTGTTTTGTTTTTTGGACCAAGCATCTTAAACACCTAATTTGAGGATAGCAATTACTTTTAAGGAGATATTTAATAAACAGAACTCATTAATCTGTAACACTATACATTGATTTAAAATATAATCCACCTCTACATCACAAATGATCTCAATGACAACAAGATAAAAAAGTATGGCCTCATTGTTTTAAAATTGTCAATATGAGTCATGAAGTTGACTGTCCATTGCACTTACAGCAAAAAGATTTGCATGTGGAGCATGGATGCTGCCTTCAGACCAGAATAGAAAGAATAGTTTATTGCATGCACTGCAAGGAGAAACAGGGTGGATATCTGATGGGAGATTTCTTGCTGTATATGTTTCTCATACTGGTTTATGAATAAAGCACTGTTGGCCTATAGGAAAGCAAGGTAGGTGGGACTAGGAGACAAGGAGGAAATAGGAAATAGGAAGGAGGAAGGAGGGGCCAAGATGGAGAGTCGGAAAAAAGCAGTATGCCGGCCGGCTCCTCGGTAAGAGAAATACATAGATCAGCAGAAATGGGTTAATAATTAAGATAGAGCTAGCCGATAAGAAACTAGTAACTGGCAAACAGGATTATATCAAATACAGAGTCTCTGTGTGTTAATTGAGGCTGGTGTGGTGGTGGCTGTACAAGACCAGGCAGCAGGCAGAAAAACCAAACTCCTTACAGATATCAGTTGCTGTATCCTTCATAAAAAATGGCCATGATTGCTGCATTGTGATGGTTTGAATGTGATTGCACCTATAATCTCGTAGGGAACGGCAGTAGTACAAGGAGGAGCTTTGTTGCATTGACTGTAGCATTTTGAGAAGAAGAATATCACTGGTCATGGGTTTTGGGGTTTCCTATGCTTTGGATATGGTCAAGTATACAAGATGTCTTACTGAGGCCTGCATATCAAGATGTAGCCAGCACCATATTCTTCTTCAAATCATGTTCCCTCCTATGATGAAAATGGACTCAATTTCTGACATTGTGAGCCAATCCAATTAAGTGTTTTTTTTTTTTATATATAAAATTTGTGGGGGATCTCTTTCTTGCAAGGAGAGTGATGAGTGCTTCATCCCTGATTGTCACTGGCAAGACTAGGGTTGGAATCTGTGACTGGGAGAGTTGTACCGAGGAGGCAGAGACAGGTTGATCTCTGTGAGTTAGGGACCAGGCTGTTCTACAAGAGCTAGTTCCAAGACAATCTCAAAAGTCACAGAGAAACCCTGTCTTGAAAAACAACAACAAAAATTGTTGTGGTGGTCTTAGAACTTATACACAGCAATACACAGCAATAAAAATCCTAACTAATATATATTCGGTGGTTTTCTTCTTTAAACACTCAGGGTGTATTGAATCATGTCATGTGAATGAAGACAGACCAGATTTGAGGGATAAAATTTGGAAGTTATGTTGAGCTGGGTGTAGCCAATAGTGTGATGTCATTGAGATTTGCATTGATCACAGCTACTCCTGAATTTGCTACCTAGTGTTGGGAAGAAACTCCTACAATTCCTTTAGGAAAAGGCTTTGAGTGTTCATTAAGAAGGAAATAAATGTTCTTATTGACTATTTTCCAATTCCCCTGGCAAATGACCACAGGAATGTGTAAGAATTGAGCTCATTTAAGACCTTTGAAGCTGTTGTATGCACAGTGGAGAAAGAGGTGGGAGAAGGAAGGAACATGTGCAATTTCTTGCTTTCCTTTGGAGGAAATATCAGTGTGGAGCCTATAATCAATTGTAGATGGTTTACACAATGTCTGACTGGCCATTTCTTGGTGTCCATAGACAAGGACAATCAATAATCTTGATAAAGTACTGATGTGATAATTAAACCGAATTGCTGACTTTCGTATAGAAGAAACAATGAAATCCACAGCCCAATAGCATGGTCAGTGTTTAAGCTTCAGAGCCTAGGTGTCATTTCTGCAGGGACAGGAATGGAACATGTGCCCTGTGCTGACCTGGGCAATGGGCCTTTTCCTCTTATCCTCCCTGAGTGTAGGTTCCCTTGGGTGAGTGAAATCTCTGTATCCACACTGGGCTGTGGTGGCACACAACTTTTATTCAAGCACTTGAGAGGGAGAGGCAAGAAGCTCTATGTGAGTTTGAGGCCAGTATGATTTTCAAAGAGAGTTTTAGCATGGGTCCCAAACATAAAGAGACCCACCCAAACCTAAAGAGACACCCTGCTTTGAAAACCAAAGGAAAAAACAAAACAAAACAAACAAACCAAAGGGAAACAAATATTGGTGTTCAATGTGAATGACAAGGTTTCTTTTGGTATGTGTTGGGAACATCCAAGGGAAAAATGGAAAGTTTGCTTATGGAATTTATGAATATTGCATTCCACATTCAGGTTTATCTTTATGTGTCACACACAGTTTATAAACCAGTGGAAATATGTCATTGGAATCATCTTTCAGCAATACATGATCACAGCTCTTTTAATTTTCCACACTCACAAGCTACCATAGCACGTTTCAGGAAAGTTGAGTTCCTGGGAAAAAGGAATTTCTTATCTGCAGTTTTATCAAGTGTGCATGGTGTATAGTGGGTGGATAGGCATTGTACATGTGTTCAGAAGCAGAAATTAAATCATTCTTCTGTATTAATATTTGTGTGGGCATCATGGGGCTGGTTTTGCTTTAAACCACAAGGAGCCTTGCAGAAGCATAGAAAGATATTACCCCCATTTTTAGAGAGAGCTCTAAACCATGAGACATCTCTGTTGGGAAAAATGTCAGTACATGGAGGAACAGAAGCAAAAGAGAGTGAGCATTCTTCTGAATTAATTTTGTGGGAGTTGTGAATTCTTTTTATTTAAGATCTAAACAACTAGCATGATGTGTAGCTGGTTAACATTGTTCAAGATCTCGGTTTTCCTGGCTGAGATTCCTCTGGAATTTTGATAAAAAGTTGATTATATTTTCTACTGTTTTTTCTTGTCGTTGTCTCTGCATCTCCCCTTTATCCTTTCCCAAATATTGTATACTTCTTGATCACCATACATTTGTTGTAAATATTAAGGTCACAGTATGTCAAAGTATGACCTGAACGTTTCCGGGATTTCCTCTGTGTCCATTGTTATGTCCCCATTTTCATTTCTGATTTTGTGAATTTGCATGGTCTCTCTCTGCTTTTTCAATAGCTTGGGTAAAGTTTTGTCTAGCTTGTTGATTTTTTTGAAAAACCAACCCTTTGTTATATTGATTTTTTGCATTGTTTCCCTGGTTTCTGTTTTATTGATTTCAGCCCTAAAATTTATTATTTTCTGGTGTCTACTCCTCCAGTGTGAGTTTGCTTCTTTTTGTCCTAATGCTTTCATTTGGGGTATTTATTCTCTATTGTAACTAGCCTCTGGTTTTTTTTTTTTTTTTTTTTTTTTTTTTTTTTCATATGGGCACATAGTGCAGTGAACTTCTCTGGTACCACTGTTTTCAAGGTGTCCCATTAGTTTGGGTATGCTGTGTCCTCATTCTTGTTGAATTTTAGGAGGTCCTTAATTTCTTTATTTCTTCTTTGACGCAGGTATTGTTCAGTTTCCATGAGTTTGTAGGGTTTCTGAGATTTGTGTTGTTGTTGTAATCCAATTTCTAAAGCATGCTGGTCATATAAGATACAGAGGACTATTCCAATTCTCTTGTATCTGTTGAGGTTTGTTATGCCACCTACTAGTTGGTCAATTTTAGAGAAGGTTTCCTGTGGAGCAGGGAAGAACTTATATTCTTTTGTGTTTGGATGGAATGTTCAATAGATGTCTGTTAAGCCCAACTGAGATGAAACTTCTGTTAATTCTTTTGTTACTTTGTTAACTTTGTGACTGGTGGTCCTGTCTAGTGGTGACAGTGGTGTGTTGAAGTTTCCCAATATAAGTGTGTGAGGTTTTATGTGAGGATTGAATTTTAGTAGTGTTTCTTTTATGAATGTGGTTGCCTTTGTATTTGGAGAATAGTTGTTCAGAATTGAGACTTTGTGTTGATGGATTTTTCCTGTGATGGATACGGAATGACTGTTTTCATCTCTTTTGATTAATTTTGGTTGGAAGTCTAACTTGTTAGATTTTAGGATAGCCGCACCTGCTTGCTTCTTGCGTCCATTTGATTGGAAGATCTTTTCTTAGCCTGAGGTAATGTCTATCTTTGAAGCTTAGATGCATTTCTTGTATGCAGCAGTGAGATGGATTCTGTCTTCATATCCACTCTCTTAGCCTGTGTCTTTTTACAAGCAAGTTAAGACCACTAATATTGAGGGAGAGTAAGGACCATGGATTGTTAATGCTTGCTTGTTTTAGATTTGTTGTTGGCAGTGGTGTTGTGAATTTATTAGTCCTGCTTTACCCTTGATTTGTGGTGAAGTGGATTGTCTTTTGCCTAAGTCTTTGTGAGCATAGTTAACTTCCTTGGGTTGCAGTTTTCCTTCCAAATCTTTCTGTATGGCTGGATTTGTAGACATATTGTGAACATCTGGCTTTGTCATTAAACATTTTGTTTTCTCCATCTATAGTGACTGAGAGTTTTGCTGGGTATAGTAGCCTGGGTTGACATCTGTGTACTCTTTGTACTTGTACAACATCTGTCCAGGACCTCCTCACCTTGAGGCTTTCCATGGAGTAGTCAGGTGTAATTTTCATAGGTCTGCCTTTATATGTTACCTGGAATTTTTCCTTCACTGCTCTTAATGTAATTTCTTTATTTGTATGTTAGATGTTTTGATTATTATATTTTGAGGGTTCTTGTTTGGTGTTTGGTATGCTCATTATACTTTCATGGGCATGTCCTTCTTTAGATTGGGAAAGTTTTCCACAGTGATTTTGTTGAAAATGTTTCGGCACCTTTGAGCTGGGCTTCCTTACCTTCCTCCATGCCTATTATTCTTAGGATTGTCCTTTTCACAGTTTCCCACATTTCCTGGATGTTTTGTGTTTGGGTTTGTTTGATTTTTGATTTTCTTTGGTTAATGAATCTATTTACTCTAGTTTATCTTCTGTGCCTGAGATTCTCTCTTCCATCTCTTGAATTCTGTTGGTTATGCTTGCATCTGTAGTTGCCGATCGTTTGCCTGGTTTTTCTATTTCCAGCATTCCTTCGGTTTATATTTTATTTAATGTCTCCATTTCCGTTTTCAAGTCTTGAACCATTTCCTTCACTTGCTTAATTGTTTTTTTCTGGCTTTCTGTACATTCTTCAAGAAATTTGTTCATTTTTTCCATTTTGTGTTTGTTTTTTTCTTCCATTTCTTTAAGGTACTTTCTCACATCTTCTTTGAGGGCCTCTATCATTTTTTATGGCAGTAATTTTTAATTTGTTCTCTTCTACTTCATCTGCTTTGTTGTTTTCCGGTCTATTTGGTGTAGATTCCATAGATTCTGGTGCTGTTATTCTTGTCATTCTTTTGTTAGGTGTTTTATTGTATTTCCATCTTCCCATAGCTTCTTCCCCAGTGTGTTTTGGTTGGTCAGAAGTTTGATGTCTGTAGCTCTGGGTGGTCCAAGCTCTGTAGGAGTTCTCTCCACAGGCAGGGCCTGGCATTGGGGCTATAAGTTCAGTTTCCAGCTGAAGACTGGCAATGCAAGTTAAAGATTTTGGAGGCTGGGACTCAGGATGTTCCTTAAGCTGATAGGTATTGCGGTAAATAAGGATCAGGATAAAAAAAATAGGCCGAATAGATGTTTATTCAGGGAGAAATAACTTACAACCTAGACAGATGAACACCAGGAAATTCAACCCGATCCTCTCCTGTCCGAGTCCCCCCGAAAGAGAGCGTTTTTTCTGGCCCCCTCCGACCTCCTTCCACAGGTCACTTCGGCCAATGGCTCCACCCCCCAATGGGCGTGGTCAGTGCCATAGAAGGACTATCTCACTACAGATAGGCAGATGTAGCCTGGGCCTGGCACTCTCCAGCTGAGGCCTCTTTGGCAGAGGCCCTACAATGAGGGCCAAGGATCCACCCTGCAAGAACTCAGAGTGGTCCCATGGAGACAGGGACCCGGAAATACATTTGAGGACTCTAGCCAAGGACTGGCAATGGATGACAAATACTGGCTTGATACTCTGGATGTTTCTGCACTGATAGGCAGATCTAGCTGGGACCTGGCACTCTCCAGCTGAGGTCTCTTTAGCAGAGGCCATACAATGGGGGCCCTTTCACTCATTACTTTAACAATTTAAAAAGCCTCATTGAGATTATTGATTTTTTCTAAATCCAATCCTACACATTTGCTTCATATTACATAAAGCAATTCATATTGGAGGAAACTGTTAAGACTTTAAACACCTAAGTACCTGGGTTACAGGAATGAGTGCTCATAATATTGTATATTCACAGGTGAAAATATGTGTGGTTAATGATTTGATTTAATTTTAATTATGTAATACCAGTGCATGGATTTGTGTTTGCTCACTCTTGTTCCCAAGAATGTTAGCCTCTTGAGTTATTCTTGTAGCAGGAACTACCTAATTTTATCAAAATCCTTACATAGGTCCTGGCAATGAACGTTCCATAATTTTTCTTGTCTATATCTCTAACCCTGTCTCTATCCTTCCTCTATCATCTTGATATGAAGTGATAGGGAAGAGCTCATGAAAGAGGAAATCAAAATCATGCAAACAATTTGGTGAAGATTTTAGACATCATACTTTTCTTTAATTTCAGGAATCAATTTTTTTTTTTTTTTTTTTTTTTTTGGAGCATGGTTCTTACGAAGTTCACTAAACCCAAGATAAATGACAAACTGGTCAGCCCTTCTGATGTAATCTGCAACCCAAGAGAGACACAGAGATAGACAGAGAGAGAGACAGAGAGACCGAGAAAAAAATGCACTTTGCATTTTAATTTTATGTGTAAGATCCATATATTGTTAGTTTTCTGCAGATTGTAAAAGGAATCTCCTGTAAGGGTAGCACTTCACTATTGAGCAGTGATGTACAGGAGTAGAATTTGTAACACAAAGGATTTACAAATGCTTTGGCGATATTACGTCTCATAAAGGAGAATTTAACATAGGTATTACTGCCTCTAAAACACACAAAGATAAGGTTATGCTGACCAGTCCTGTTTGAATTTTGAATCCTAGATACACAGTTGTTCACCATGATTTTCCAGACATTTGGCTCCAAACCATTACACAGAAGCTACTCCTGTTTTACAACAGAATCTAGTCCCTTACCCTTATCATAGAATTGCCCCATAACAAGCTGCTCAGAGAAATTTTACAGGGTCACAAGCAACCTTAAAATTTATTACATCATATAGTTCCAGTTTTCTTTTCCAGAAAAAACATAGTTCTAACAGAGTGGCAATAGGACACCAGATTTTAAAAAGTAAACCAATGATGTATGAGTTTCCTGATAAAGCAAAGCTTTCAATTAGGTCCTCATGCAGTGATGAGAAACATTGTTAGAAGAGGTAGTAATAGGCCTTGAAAGATTTAACTAAGGGACTGGTGTATTGACTATAAAATCGAGAACCTTGTCAAAAACCAGGTATTTGCATGGGAGAGCTGGTAATTGTATGGAACAAAGCCTTTGTGGACAGGTTGCTTCAGATCTGTAGATATAAACTACATAGAGCTATGTTTCTAAGTCCCAAGGCCACTGTGGGCATAGTCAGCATTGATCATGAGATTCCCTGTATTTCCCTAGCACTGCATTGTTTTAGTGGTGTTCTTCTGAGTTTGTCCCATTGAATGGGTTTCTACTGACTTCACATAAGTGTCCCCTTTGCTTCCATTTCCTCTGTGGAAATAGTATACAAGAATCTATTCTCCTTAAGAAGCTTGTCATGGGACACATCTCCCCATCCCAGTTTTTTATAAATTTTTTTCTAATTTCTACGTTTACTATCTAATTCTCTATCACCTTCACCTCAGGATCCTATATGTGGAACAGGTCCTTCAGTTTCAGGTATCTGGTGGCCTTTAGGAACAATACTGGGAACACATTTGTTGTGTAATCCTCTCATCTCCCGTAAGTAGCTAGACATGCTGTCTCCAGTCTCTACTGAAATTTTTCAATGTCTAAAATGGAGCTTGAACTTAAAAAGCCATTTAAGAAGGATAGAATATATTAAATGCAAAAATATGTCTAGGCTGGCTCCTGTTCGAGTATTTTCTAAGATGGATACATGTTATGTTAGAAGTATTTGTTTTTATAGATCTCCACTGTGGATGAAGTGATTTTTCCCTGGGAAGGCATATTAATGCTAGAATATATGCAATTTCATCATGTCAGAAGAAGGTTTATGAGACAATCTCTTATGTTGATGTAAGTGGAATTGGTTGCATTCCGTTGCTCTCCAAAGAAATGGCCTTGCTGTCTTCTGTACTATACCTTCAAAATTCTTAAATTACTGTAACACCTCAGAGACTTAAATTTTCCATTAGAGTCAGGTAGGCAACTATCCAGTGCAGTCACAGGAAAAGGATTTGCATATGGAGCATTGCTTCTGCCTTCAGACCAGAATAAGGAAAATTGTTTTCACTGCAGGAGGATTCAGGGTAAGCAATCGGGTGCTGGAGTCACCACTATGAAAAAAGTATATGACTGTGGTAGGTGGAGTGATTTTGTAATTTCCCAGCATGTTTTAATCTATGTCATGTGTTTGAACACAGGCCAGAGTATGTAGGTGTACAGATTATGAAGGTTGTTCTGAGCCAATGAATATTGAATTTGCCAATAGGTAACTCTCTGTTTGCAGATATATTCAATCCTGTATGACACAGTATAATGTCAGGACAGAGGTTTGGGAAGCAGGTCATTGAGTGTAACTATGTGTCAGGTTACACAGCTTATTACAAAATAACAGCATATGGGAAGCATCAGTCTGTCTCTTCTTAGTTAATGTTCTGATATTTTCTTTGTGATCTATCAAATTTCTAAAGATCAGATTACTACGTGGAGTCACTATTTAGCTACATATGTAGTTAAGGGTAAGTCACTAGTTAGCCACAAAAAAACCCACTAGTTAGCCACACATACTAGCTCACGAGTTACTCACACATACCATGCCACTTGTTAGCCACATACTAAACTCACTAGTTAGACACACACATGAAGTCACTAGTTAGACAAACACCAAAACCAATAGTCAGCCGCATACCTCAGTCACTAATTAGCCACAAAAACTAAGCCACAAGTCCATCACACAAATAAAGCAGTACTTAGCCACCCACACTAAGACAATAGTTAGTCACACCCCTAAGTTACTATTCAGCTACATGCCTAAGCAGTAATTAACCACATTGTCTAAGTCACTAGTTAGCCACAAAGCTATGTTACTAGTTAGCCACAGTCACTATGTCTCTAGTTAGCCACACATAATATACCACTACTTACCCACCCATAATAAGTCACTAGTCAGCCACACATCTAATTCACTAGGTAGCCACAAACCCCAAGGCAATAGTCAGCCACACACTAAGATAGTAGTTCTTTGTATGTCTATGTATTTAGTCAGCTACATACCTAAGTCACTAGGTAGCCACAAACACTGTCACCAGTTATCCACACACACTAAATCTGTAGTAAGACACACACACTATTTCACTAGTTAGATACATATTAAGTCTGTCTAAAAGACTCACACTAAGGTGATCCCAGGATTTGGGAATCAGGCCTTTAATCCTAGCAGTAGGGATTTGGAGATAGGAGTGACATGGCTGGACAGAGAGAGGAAGATAACGTAGAGGAACGAGAAGAGCATGACATGAGATGATTTTGTTTGAGTGGTTAGTCTGAGGGATCAAAGTTATAGCAGTCAATCTGAAGAGGCAGTGTGAGGACAGGAATACATCACTTGTCTGAGAATAGGTAGAGATAACAATGCTAGGAGTCAGATGCTCTGAATCTGTGATCCTTCAGTTTTCACTTTCCCCTCCCTGTTAGATTACTGTGAGTTTTTATTATTAAGATCTATTAGAACCTGTGCTGGAAGTGATGTTGTTCTGTGGAGGTGTGATATTTCAAAGTTAATAGAGGTAAAAATTTTAAATTATTAAAGTATGTTAACTTTGTTTTTTGAAAAGTACATTGGTATCTTTTTAATGTTTTTAATTTAAAAAAAAATTATCATACTTATCAAACCACTTCCCTCCAACTTACACCCATCCTCCTTTTGCCCCTCCCAACTTTCCTGGCCCCCAGCCACTCTCCCCTCCCATCCAACCAACACTGTACACATAGGTGAATGCCTTCCAAGAGGGGCCATCTAAATCCTTCAAGTCATTTTAAGTAGACAATAAAATGCCTCTCCTGTCTCAAGGTTAATGAAGTATCCCTCCATGGGGATTTTCCCCCAATGTCCTCTTTGCAATGGGCATACATCCTGGTCCCACTCTCTGAAGACCCTTAGACTGTACAGGCCTCTTAGCTGAGACCCATGTTCAGGGGTCTGTGTCAGTCCCATGTTGGATTCCCAGCTATATGAATGGGGCCGCATTAGCTCCTCATTTTTCAAGTCATCTGTGTCTATGGGTTTCTGCAATGTGGTCTTGTCCTCCATCTCTGCATATGGATTCAATTTTGGCTCAGTGTTTAGTTGTCCAAGGTTGCTTCTGTTTCCATCAGCTACTAGATGAGGTCTCCATGATGGTGGATAAGTTAGACATTGATCTCATTGTCAGCGAAGAGAATTTATGGTAGCCTTTACACTGTTGCTCAAATTGTTAGTTGGGGTCATTCTTGTAGGGCTCTGTACATTTCTCTAGGTTCTGTTTCCTCTTCTAACCTATAATGGCTCCCTCTTTTATAGTCTCATTCTCTCTTTTCTCTCCTCTGTTCTCCTCTCCACTCTTCCACTCTCTTCTCAAGTCTATTCCTTCCCTGACCAAATGTTTCTAGACCCACAATCTTTCCTCTCCTCCCATTTTCCTTGGGCTATGTCCCTCTCCACTCACTACCCACCAATACCCACCCATATGCTCTGAGGACCTTGTCCCTTCCTGCTTCTGTGAGTGTCCTTATATGAAACTCTTAGAATCCTCCTTCTATCCTAGTTTCCCTGGCAGTTTGATTTGTAGGCTGGTGAACCTTTGCAATATGTCTAAAATCCACATATGAGTGAATACATACCATGTTTCTCTTCCTGTGTTTGGGATACCTCATTCAGGATGGTTTCTTCAAGTTCCATCCACTTGTCTGTGAGTTTCAAGATTCCATTGTTTCTGCCCACCTCCACAGAGTAGTATTCCATTGTGTAAATGTGGCAAATCTTCTTTATTTATACTTCAGTTGAGGGGCATCTAAGTTGATTCCAGGTTCTTACTATTATAAATAATATTGTTATGAACATAGGTGAGCACAAGTCTTGTTTGCATGGATTTGGATCATTTGGGTATGTACATGTCCCACTTGGATACTGGTGGAGTCACAATGCAGAAAGGGAGAGGCAGGATGGAAGCTGAGATTTCCTCCTTCAACAGTAGTTGAGGTGAGCAATGTGAAATTAGATAATCATTCCTAGAAAATCCATCATTGTCTCGGTGGGCAGTTCCTTGGATTCCACAGATGAGGGCTATCAAGACTTTGGATAGAAGAGAGACCTTATCATGTATACAAATTGCTATAATTACAGTATTTAGCCAAAACCACCGGTCTGGGTGAACTCTTGGGGCTATGTAATAGGACTATTTTTTTTTTTTTTTTTTTCGTTTGGATGTACAGTGTGAGAGAAAAGGTTTGAGGAATCCTTGGTGTGCTCTAATTGAAACCGCTAGTCTCTGGAGCACATGGCCATGAAGCTATTTTCAGCTTTTCAAAATATTTTTTTTCAGATTATAACTACATCATATTCACATACATACACTTTTCTGCCCACAAGCCCTGCCATGAATACTCAGTGTTCTCTAATTCACAACCTACTTTTCTTAAACAGGAGTTTCACATTAAACACAGTGAATATTGAAAGGTGTCATACATTTGGCTGCAGTATTTCCCATCTATGGCCAGTAACAATGAGTATGTAACAAAATGTGCACACAAAGGACACTGTGATTTTCATAATGAGCAGCTTGACTTCCAGGACAGTAGAAGAATGTATACCAAAACACAAACTTTCTGGATTAGGCCGCTTTCTGCTGGGTGGGTAGTGCAGAGCTACAAGGTCTATGCAATCTGAGTCATTGATTTCTGATTCCCTGGTAGTGGGCTGCAAAATTTTAGGTCCAAGTGGGTGGTCCCAGCCAATGCTGAACTCTGAGAATGCTTCTTTCCATGATTCTCTTTTCCTTATGCTCTATCGAGTTGTAAGGAAGAACACAGGTTACATCATTCTGAGTGTAGGGTTTTCAAAGCAGGTCTGCTCAGATGTCATTTCTGCAAAATTTGTATGGACCATGAGACAGACTGGGGTTCTTTTGTTCCATGTGGTGAACTGGACAGTTACCCTTGTCCTCTGAGCCTTCTTCTCCATGTGTTTCTTGGTTTGGGGGAGACTCTGCAGCCCTGGCATGGGAGGGTGTGTTGCTTATTATATAACTGTCCAGTGTGCATATGCATGCAATGCTGTTGGTGTGCATTGGGGGCCGACGCTGGATAACTGAAGGTCTGATTTCTTGAAGTTCTGAATATTCCATTCCACTTTCAGGTTTGCCTTATAAATATTTTAGAAAGTAGTAAAAAACGGTGATGCGGATGTCTCTCAGCAATACAAGATTATATAATGTTTTTAACTCTCTGCTACCAAGAGTTACAATACTGTGTTAACTGACGTTAAATTCTGGTGTACAAAATGAGTCTCTATTCTGCATAGATATCTCAGATGTGTATGGTTTGGGGTAGGGAGTTAGGTCAGGGTCTTCACCTTGGGCCATAAACCACTTGGCAGGAAATTGATTTTAAATTATTCTCCCATGTTGTTTGTGGAGTGTGCATTAGTGCTGCTGGGTTTACCTGAAACCATAAAGGGGCATAAAGGTCTACAGAGCCATAGCAGAAGATCAGCTCCTTTTGCATGGAGAGCTTTAGAACAGGGATATCCTGTCCTTGGAATAGATATCCATAGCTACATGGACAAGTGTCTAAGGGTCACTTTTAGTTTATTTAATTGGAGTGTTGAAGTCTGTGTTTATTTAATCTCTGTACACATGAATTCATAGGTATTTGGATAACATTGGTCAAGATCACACTTTTCCTGGCTAAGTTTCTTTTGGACTTTATATTAATAGTTGATATTTTTTGACCTTTGCTCTTGGGTTATTCTCTCTATCTCTTTTATTCCTTTACACATATTATACATATTTTGATTGTTGTTGCTTTGTGGTAAGTATAAAATACATATTATGTCAGTTTGTGTACTGTGTTTTCATAATTCCATTGAGTATTCTGAGTATTTCCAAAAAAAAAAAAAATGGTTACTGTGCCTTTGCAATCTGCATTTTGTTATTAATTGTTGTTCATTGTCATTGGATTGTATTCATTTATTGTTACAAACTTACCATGTATAGTATCTTAAATTCTGATACTTCATGTTCTGAAAACCATTATTTAATTCTTTATTTATTTTGGTTTTATTTTTTATCTGTGGAAGAGTTTTGGTTCATCAGATAAAACATGTTGTGTATTTTGGCAAGAGACTCAGCACATCTTTTGGGGATGACCAGAGTTCAGATACTTACACTCAACTTCACATAATTATCTACATCCCATAACCTGTATACTTATACAGACCATTTTCTCTCAAACTCATACATACAAAATATATCAATAAACTTGATAAATTGGTAAAGATTAGTACTATCAATATTATTGCCATAAATTCTAGTCTTGTACACTACAGTTTAGATTTGACACTCAGCACTGGAAATTGTAAAGCTACTTCTAGTTGTTCTTAATCATCAAAACGTGGATTCAGATATGCGATTAATGATTAAAGATCAGAGAAGCAGAGCAGCCAAGCCCTAGCTCTTATTTCTACTGAAGTACTCATACCAAAGGGGCAGGAAATTCTGATAGTAGGAGTCTTCCCTCAGAAAACAATGAACTTTTGTCTTCTTCCTCCTTATATTTCTTTCTCCTCCTAGCCATATCTACCTCCCAATTTCAGGGATAAAGGAATGAGCCACCACTTGTCTCTCTTTCTCTTTTAGACTGGATCAATGTGGTGCAGCCTGGGGTTGCCATGAAATTACAGACATGAACCTGATTATGTCTCCCAAGTGCTAAGATTAAAGGTGTACTCCACCATGGCCTGTCCTCTATGGCTAACCACTGCATAGATCCACATTCTATTCTTAAAGGAAGTTTGTTTTTTATTTATATATGTTTATGGTTGAAGAAGAGAATCATTTCAGTCTGAATTGTGTAATGGTCTTTGCAAGCTCTGCACATTGCATGGAGAGAGTAAGAGAGTTTGAAATTCTCCTCTGCAGGCAAAGAGCTGGGTCATCTACTGATGACATGTGAAAGTGATATTGAAATTTATGTCTGAGTATGCAGTGGTGGCTTTTGCCTTTGGTTCCAGCACTGAGGAAGTAGATGCAAGTGGATCTCTCTGATTTAGAGGTCAGCCTGGTCTACAGATTAAGTTCCAGGAGAGTAGGGCCACAAAGTGAAACTCTGTCTCAAAAATAAAAATAAATAAATAAATAAATATTAGACAGTTAATGAAAAATTCTATTGGCAAACAACAACAAGATTAATATTAATAATTAGGAAGGAATTCACCAGCGCAGTTTACTAAGCAAGGGATAGGATGGCAGGAGCCACACAGGGAAATTCTGTCAAAAAAAAAAAACCCCAAAAACCAAATAGGTTCCTGTTTGTACAGATCTCTGAAATGTCTAGGTCTGGAGTAAAAGCCAGGGCCAAAGGAGGTGCTGGGCTTGGTGTGTCTTTAAGAACACTCTAACCCTTGAGGAAGAGCCCTTGTCAATCAAGCCTCACTAGCCAATCAGGTACACTGAGCAAACCCACCAGTCTCAGGTCTGGTTGGAGACTTCCTGGAGCTAGGCTGCAGGCTTGCTTTTATATCAGAACAGGCACCAGAGGATTGATTGCTTTTCTGTGAGTACTGCTGTGGGGAATGGAGCAGAACAGAAGCTGTGGGGAATGGAGGAGAAAAGAAGCTGCAGCATGGTGAGTGAGTGGATTCAGAGGGTGGGATGGGGAGTCATGAATGTCTGTTCTGCAGGCCTTCCAGGAGGATGCTGAGCTGGAATATGCTGCCAAATTCAGTGTTCTGTTAGGTACATTGTGGTCCTAGGAGCTTCCCCAACCAGGGTGTGGCCCAGGAATACTTTTCCTTGTAGGCTACTTCAGTGGAAAGGATTTCGATTATGCAGCATGGTGAATAAACTTCTTTGTAGTCAGCTCCATTATGCTTTTGGTGCACAGGGATGGCAAGTTACCAAAGAAGGAGAGGTTCAGTTTATCCAGTGCCTTCCAGAAGCTTTGCCCTTCACATCTAACATTTAGGGGTCAGATCCATGCGGAGTTACTATTTTTTTTTTTTTTTTTTTTTTTGCCCTCAAAATAACTTAACTTCTGTTGTTAAGAAATGAATAGAATGATCTTATTTTACATATCATTCCCAGTTCCCTCTTCCTCCCGTCCTATTTCCCCCAGTGACCTCCCCATCCCATCCCACATCCATTCCTCTGGGAGGCTGAGTTCTTTAGAAGGATTCATCAAAATCTGTCAAGACATTTGTGTTTGGCACAGGCCCTCCTCCTTGTCTCTAGGCTAAGGGAGTATTCACACTTGTAGTTAATTTTCTGTATGCTCTAAATGGCATTCTTTTTCTTAATTTAATACACACACACACACACACACACACACACACATATATATGTGGATTTTTGTGTTACAGTATGATCTGGAATTTTCTGTGTGGAGCAAGCTAGCCCCAATCTCATAGAGAACTGCCTGTCTCTGTATCCTAAGTGCTAGTTTAAAACAAAGGGAAAATACACACATCTGTAAATGGCGTTCTTGTGTTGGATTACATTCTCCCACTGAGCTGTGATGTAGAGGAGTGGAACTGTTAATATAAAGGATTTACCAATTCTTGTAATATAGTGAGTCACAAAAAAATATTTACCTGAGATTATGCTGCCCCCATATTAAAAAAAATAAAATGAATTGTGTGCTAAAAAGGCATGTTACAGAATAGGATATAAACTACAATTTTTTTTTTCCCTCAGGATACTCCAGACATTTGGCTCCAAACCATGGCAATGGAGAAACCAATGGTTTACAAACCCCCAAGTTCCACCTCCATAACTTTGAGTAGGGCTGTTACAAGTTATACAAGGGTTCATTATTGGGTTCCAAAGAGAATTAGGTGCTGATTTGCCATAAACATCCATTTTCTTCTACAGAAATAGCTCTGTCATAGGGGCAAGATGATCCCAGGTGACAACTGTTTGAAAGAAAACAGTGATGTGTTGAGAGCTGGACAAAGGAAGCAAGAATTTCTGGTTAGGTCTTCATTCATGGAGAATGAACATATCTCCTTCTGAAACCCAGAGCCAATAGCACCCAGGGTTTCTAGGCTTTTAGGATTTTTCCATCAGGTCCTGCGCTATCGAAAATAAAGTAGAACTCCTCTTTAAAACAAGGAAGATGCTTGGGAGAAAATGCAATTGTCTGGTGCCAGTTTCTTTGTGGAGGGGTTGCTTCAGATCCTGAGAACACAACTCTTCCCACCACATGGATCTGTGGTTATTAGTCCCATGGCTATTGTGGGCTTAGTTGGTAATGTTTTTGGGAATCCCTGTATTCCCCTTGTAGTGCCCTTTTTGAGTATTCTTCTCCTGAGTTTGTGCCATTGATTGGTAACTCCTGTTGATGTCCTAGAGTCTCCCATTTCCTTCCATTTCCCCATGAAGAAGCAATTCCTCATAAGAAATGTACATAGAATATGGCTTAAGCAATAAATCCCTATTCCAGCTTTCGACATTTCTTTGTTCTGCCTTCCCTTCTTTTCTCATCTTCTGACACTTCTCCTTCAGGACCTGCCAGTAAAATGTGACCTGCTGTCTCACATTGAAATAATTATGGTGCTATCTTTTCTGTTGAAAGCTTATATTGCCTTATTGGCCCAACTTGCATTATTCTGTCCCCATTAAATTCCTCAAAAAAAAAAAAAAAAAAACAACAACAACAATAACACCAAATTAACCATCTGTTGCAGGTTTTCTCCTGTTTAAACATTAGCCAGAAATGAATGCAATTTGTCATTACATACACATTTCTTTATTAATTTCTTAAGTCTGTGGGAAATGTCCTTATGCCCTCTTGATCACCCCTTATTACATTAAGTGACTGTATGTACTCAGTGGGTTTTTTGGGACCAAACTTCTCAAAAACTTTATGTGTTGATGCCAATTATTTTTTTCGGATATATTTAATAAATATAGCTCATTAATTTGTAACATTGCTCATTAAATGAATATATAATTTTTTGAACGACAGCAGACTATTAACCCCATTTGCATAGAGATCTAGACAATACAGTGTCTCTCTTTGAAACAAATATCAGTAAATGGAGGGTCAGATGCAGAAAAGTTGAGGCATCCTTTTGAGTTATTTTTGTTAGAGTCTGTGTATTTAAGTACTGAACACATGGAATCATGTGTAGCTGAGTAACATTGCACAAGATCTCAGCTAACTGGATGAGTTTCTCTTGGTTTTTTGAGAAAAAGTTGATGGTATATAACTCTTATTGTTGTTTTCTTTTTCTCTTCCTCTCTGTTGTTCTTTCCCTAATATTGTATACCTCTCAATCACTGCATGGTTGTTGCAGGTATAGAAGCCATGCTGTGTCAATATATATACTATGTTTTTCATAATCCTATTGGGATTCTAACTGGTTCCCATTTGCATGAATCTTTGTAATCAGATATCATTTTAGAGGTTGTCAGGAATTTAGGTTGCACTGTATTTGACTCATGTTGCAAATTTATCTTATTCAGAATAGGCATACTAATGCATCATGTTCTCAATGATTATTGTTTAATTTTTTATTCATGTACTCTGTTTTATTCTTGTTTTTAAATCTGGAAATCACAGTTACCCTAACCCTAAAAAGTACAATGAGTCTTGGAAGGTGACTTATCACATATTCTACTTGGGGATGACCTGAGTTCAGATCCCAAAACCTAAAATTCTAGGCTCAATACAACCTCACCTCCAGATGCAGGATATCTGACAATCTCTACTATGGTATGTAATAAGTACACATGGGAAACATCTCTCACACACAATTTGAATATATAAAACCTGGGAATGAATTTTTGCTCAAAATCCCTGTTACGGAAACAATAATGAGAGCAAAACCAGTCACTTTGTGTGCATGATTCTAATAAAACTTGTTTGTATTTTAATTTTATTTAAAAATTTAGTTTTCATTTTACATACCAACCCTTATCTCCCTATCTTCTTCCCCAAACTCTCTCCCTTCCCTTCAACTTTTAATAGTAAGAGAGGGTAAGGTCCTAATTCAGGACTCAACAAAGTCTGGCATACAAAGCTGAGGAAGGAGCAAGCCACTATGTCTTTTATCTAGACTGAGCAAGGTATCCAACTATAGTGTGTGGGCTCCAAAAACACTGTTCAAGCAACTAGGAAGGGTCCTGGTTTCACTGCCAGGGCCCCCCTAACAGATCAAGTCACGTACTTGTCACTCACATTCAGAGGGTCCAGTTTGTTGCCTTGAAGGTCTCCCAGCTGTCAGTAGATGTGGTGAGGCTTTGTTGGAGAGGGCTTTACCCTGTTACAGGAAGCACATCACTGTAGGGTTAGGCAAAGATGTTTGTTATTCTGTGAATGCTGCCCAGTGTGTCAGAATTCCCTGTTGCCTCTGAGTCATGCTGTAAGGACTCTAACCTCGAGGGCTCCAGCAGCCTCCATTCTGACATGCCCCTGTCATAACAGAAACTCTGAAATATTAAGTGTCACACTTCAATTAAATATTTTCCTTGTAAGTGTTGCCCTGGTCCTGCTGTATCTTTACACAGCAATGAAAACCTAAAAAATGCAGATGTTGGTTCTAGGGCCTGGGTTACTTCTATGATAGGCTCTCCGTATCATACAATTTATTTCTGATGTGTTCTTCTGGTAGCTTGCCTCTCCCTTTATATCTGTTTATTGGGATTTCTTTCTCAGGGCTATATGCTAATTAAACAGCCAAGAAATGATATATGTGGACCTCCTATTAAGTTTAATTCTAATGTGACTGGGTGAGTCCATTATAATGTCTATGTAGAAAATAAGCGAGGGAAGCACCAAGAATTATATGACTATATTGTCAATGAAGATTACATTTACAATGTGAGTATTATACTTCTTTGTCACACATGTATGTGTTATTTTAGGATGCAGTGACCTATGATGATGTGCATATCCACTTCACTGAGGAAGAGTGGGCTTTGCTAAATCCTTCTCAGAAGTGTCTCTACACAAATGTGATGCTGGACACCTACAGGAACCTCACAGCTACAGGTAAGATTGAATTTTCCTTCATGTTTTAAAATAAGAGACCTACTGGTTTTTAATTATTGATACTATTCTGACATTTTGATTGATAAATTGGAAAATTGGTGAGTGAGGTATCGTTCTAAGTTTCATTGAAGTTATTAATTAAATTCTGTACAATTTGCAAGAGTATATCATACATTTTCTGTTATTTCAGGCTACATTTGGGATAAACATAATTTGCATGATCATTGTCGAATGTTTAGAAGACACAGAAGGTAAATTTTCATGTGCAAATTTATGCAATTTTGGCTCTTAAGTTATTTTAATGTATCCTGGAAATTTTATTGAAGAGCCACACTTAAAAAATTACAAAGATTAAGAAGAACAACAGTGAAAATAAGCACAGCTTAAAGTATAGTGATGGTTCCCGTTTCCTCACAACATCATGTACCCTAGTAAAAGGAAGCTCTTCTGTGTTTGCAACACATTCATCTAAAATGAGAAGGAAACAATGCCTTAACAAATACCACCTTTTGAATTGTAGCACCCTGAGATCTATGCTGCAAATAGACCATTCTGTTTAGATTAATATTCAGATATTTTAAACAGTTTACATGTTTCAGAGGTGATAAGTATATGTCCAAGACCTTCTAATTAAAAAGTATAGTTAAGCAGGCATAACTTTTATATTTGTGACTTTGCCATTGATATTGAAATGGTCAGTTCATGAGTGTCAAGAAGGTTGTTGTGGAGAACCCTTAATCCCTATATCATATGCCTGTGAGGAAAAGAAGGTTAAAGTGTGTGCATTCAATGTGTAACCTTTTATTTGTTAATCTTACTTCAATAAATATATTATGTGTTGAGTCAGGTAGTTGTTGCCCATGCATTTAATTCCAGCATTCATGACGAAAAGGAAGGTAGACCTGGTAAGTTTGTGATGAGCCTGTTATACAAAATGAATTCCAGACTAGCCAGGTCTACAAAGAGACATTCTGTATCACAAAACATAAAAAAAAAAAAAAAAATGAATATATATTACTCTAAATGCAAGCCAGGTGAGGTGAACTTAGATTACAGAAAGAATCAACATTAAGTCTCTCTATTCGGACAATGAGAAGAAATGAAAGATAATTTGTAGTCCTTATTTTCAGTATATTTTTTGAGTGAGAAACAAGTTTAAAATTTATCAGTATTTCAACACCATCTGAAAGATATCAAAAAAAAAAAATCACACTGCAGTAAATCCCTATGACCATTGGAATGTGTGAATACTTCTATCTGTACTGGTATATTTAGCCAATGTAGTATGACTAATACTATGGAAATACTGATAAATGCAATAAATATGGCAAAGCCCAGAATTTGTCCAGTTCTTTCCAATTATGTGAGAATTCTCATATAAATAGATGCCATAAATGGGAGCCATGAAATAAAGGCTCTTACTCTGAGTCACAGGTATCTTCAATGAAAACAACAATACCTCATGAGGGAAGCATTATGTAAAACTCAAGATCTGATTCTGGTTTACAATTAGGTCCAAATTATAATTTTTTTATACATGTACTAAGTTTATTTAGTATCATGCATGTGGTAAAGTTTTCCATATGCTACATATCTTTGCAGGAATGAAACCAGCCATAAGGGAGCGAATCCTGCTAATATAGTCAATGAATGGGTGAAAAACTTTGTATGTTACAGACATCTGCAAAGGCATGCAAACATTGAAACTGCAGAGAAACTGTATGGAAGTCTTCAGTATGAAGAATTTTTTGCATGTCTCAGTTTCCTCCAGCTCCATGAAAGAACATACATGGTAGATAAAAACTATGAATGTAGTCAATGTAGTAAAGCATTTGCAAGACATACTATGCTTAAAAGACATATTAGAACACAAGACTGTAATCAATGTGGTAACGTTTTTTCACTCTGCAATCATCTCAAAAAACATAAAAGAACACATACTGGAGAGAAAACCTATGAATGTAGTGAATGTGGTAAAGCTCTTTCACAACACTGGTGGTATCTCTTAATTGATAAAAGAACACATAGTGGAGAGAAACCCTATGAATGTAATCAATGTGGTAAAACATTTGCAAGGGATGGTCAGCTTAAAAGCCATATAAGAACACATACTGGAGAGAAACCCTATGTATGTAATCAATGTGGTAAAGCATTTGCAAGGGATGGTCAGCTTAAAAGCCATATAAGAACACATACTGGAGAGAAACCCTATGAATGTAATCAATGTGGTAAAGCTTTTTCACAACACAGCCATCTGTTATGTCATAAAAGAACACATACTGGAGAGAAACCCTATGAATGTAATCAATGTGGTAAAGCATTTGCAAGTAATGGTCAGCTTAAAAGACATATAAGAACACATACTGGAGAGAAACCCTATGTATGTAATCAATGTAGTAAAGCTTATTCACAACACAGCCATCTGGTATGTCATAAAAGAACACATACTGGAGAGAGACCCTATGAATGTAATCAGTGCGGTAAAGCATTTGCAAGTAATGGTCAGCTTAAAAGACATATAAGAACACATACTGGACAGAAACACTATGAATGTAATCAATGTGGTAAAGCGGATTTGGGTTCACAGCACAGCCATCTGGTATGTCATAAAAGAACACATGCTGTGGTGAAACACTATGAATGTAATCAATGTGGTAAAGCATTTGCAAGTAATTATCATCTTAAAAGACATATTAGTACACATACTAGAAAGAGACCCTATGTATGTAATCAATGTGGTAGAGCATTTTCATGTGTCAGTACTCTCCAGTCTCATCATAGAACACATACTGGAGAGAAACCTGATGTATGTAATCAATGTGGTAAAGCTTTTTCACAACACAGCCATCTGGTATGTCATAAACGAACACATACTGGAGAGAGACCCTATGAATGTAATCAATGTGGTAAAGCATTTACAAGTAATGGTCAGCTTAAATACCATATAAGAACACATACTGGAGAGAAACCCTATGAATGTAATCAATGTGGTAAAGCATTTGCAAGTAATAGTCACCTTAAATGCCATATAAGAACACATACTGGAGAGAAACCCTATGTATGTAATCGATGTGGTAAAGCTTTTTCACAACACAGCCATCTGGTACGTCATAAAAGAACACATATTGGAGAGAAACACTATAAATGTAATCAATGTGGTAAAGCATGTACACGTAATTGTCATCTTAAAAGACATCAGTACACATACTAGAGAGAAACCCTATATATGTAATCAGTGTGGTAGAGCATTTTTATGTGTCAGTACTCTCCAATCTCATCATAGAACTCATACTGGAGAGAGATACCCTAAGAATGTAAATAATGCTGTAAAGCTTTCACAATACATGATGTGCTTAAAAGTCATATAGGAACATATACTGGAGAGAAACCCTATAATGCCATATTCTTTTGCAATTTTTTCCCAGGAGAAAACTTGTTTGCACTATGTCTGTCATGTACAACAATTTTGGGATGGGCTTTTCTGTTTTCTGACTGGTGATTCTTTTCTCCAACAAGGAGTATTTGTGGTGCACATTGTTATTAAACTTTAATAAGCAACACTCAAGGTTTTTTCAGCTTGTAGGGTGTATTCACACCCTCACAGGCTGTGTGTGTGTGTGTTTCTTAGTGTGTATATTTGTAGACCAGAAGACAACATTTGGGGCCTGTTCTCCCCAACATGCATCTCAGACATTTAACTCAGGTCCTCTAGACTGGCTCTGAAAATGATTTTATACCCATTACCCTTTCAAACCTTGCCTGACTGTATCTTGATACTTTGTTGAGTTCATTATTTAATAACTTTTTAATACAAATATTTGCTTTCCTTATGTGAATTTTGTATACAATGCATGTGACTGCTTGCAGCAGCTATAAAATGGCATTGGATTACATGGAGCTGGAGTTATAGGAATTTATAAGCCACCAGGCATGGACACTCGGATGTGAACACAGGTATTTGACAATAGCAGTAAATAATCTTTGCCTCTGATCTAGCTCTACTGCTCCCAATTTAAATTTTTAATTAAAAGATTTTTTCTTGTGTAGATTTAATTACATGTGTGTGGTTTTTTTTTTTGTTTGTTTTGTTTTGTTTTGTTTTTTTTTTTGTGATCAAGCACATTCCTGTAAATATATGCTATTATAGAGATTTTAACAATCCAAGGAAACTCTGAGGAGTTGCTTCTAGCTTCTTTTACTTGGTGAGTGGAATTTAATTCAGTTTGTACAGTTTGGTATAAAGTGCCACTTCCCAATGATATACCTCAATGACCATTAATTTTAAGTTTTAGTGTTACTTTATATACAGAATATTGGGTTTCATTGTGGAATCTTTATATACTTGTGATTATGTGCTTTCCTTGTTTAATTTCTTCCCATACGACTCTCCTATTTGACCCTCCTCATCTCTAGCTGATTCTATTGCTTGTAGCATTTATTTCTAATATGTATTTATTAGTCTTTACAAGTAAGCTTCTTGAGCGTTTTTCGTATCTACCAATATAGGCTTCAAACAAAAATTAATTAAAAGAAATGGGGAAAAACAATCCATATTCAAAGGAAAACACCAATCTGACATGTCAATTCTTAATATCTATGCCCCAAACACATAATGAGGAAACATAACCCAAGAGGATTAGACAGGAAGAAACTATCCAATCATGGTTAAAATAGATGTAGAGTAAAATAAAATTATTGAATGAAAAACATATTCGATTTTTGTGAGAAAATCAACCATATAGACAAATAAATCATTATCAAAACTAAGAGACAGAATATAACAATTAAAAAAATGAAAATTTAAAAGGAGACATAACAACAATCAACAAGGAAAACCACAGAACTATAAGAAATACTTTAAAATCACTTCATTCAATGAGATTAGGAATATTAAAGATGAATATATATATACATGTATATATGAATATATGTATATATCTTGATATGTACCACTTACCAAATTTCACCACATGAACAATTTGAATATAGACCTATCTACCATATTGAAATAAAATGAATCATTACAAGCCTCACAAACAAAAATAAGTAAGTATGTAAATAAACAAATAAAAAAACAAAATTTGAGTGCAAGATTCTTTTACCATTGGAATTTACCAGTCATTCAAAGAAGTTTTGGAAATGTTACTTGTGAACTTATTCCATGATATAAAAACACAAGGGACTTTACCCAATTTATTTTATGATGACACAGGTACATAGATTTCCATACAGTCAGGTTTTTTTTTTTTTTCAAATAATCATACGTATTTTATGTCAGATACTACTACATCATATACCTTTAACCTGATACAGGGTGCAGTGGAAATTTGGGTTTCTGGCTCTTAACAATCTAGCTATTGCAACAGGTTGTTGACAGACTCTGGGGATTCCAATTTCAAGAATTCAATTGATCATAGCCACTCTGCCTGATGACCTTGAGATCATTAACCTTACACAACATGGACTTCTTTTGTTGTGGGTATTATAAACAGAATTAGAGACCAATTTTTCACGTGAATATAGGTGAACAAATACTCAGTAAAATCCTCATGAAGAGATTCCAAAACAGGACAAAAGACCATCCAAACCAATAAAGGAGACCCCATTGCACAGAGGGAGTGATACTACAACACAAAAAATCAAGATATATAATGCACAATAAAAATAAACTTAAAAAAAACATAAGTATTTCTTTCATTTTACATATTGATGCCAGTTCCCTCTCCCTCCCTCCTCTCTTCCACCCTCTCATTCCCCATGACCAACCAACCCTCCTACCACTCCACACTCCACATGTAGGGGGATGCCTTCCAGGAGTGCTCATGTAAATCTTTCAAGTCATTTGGAGTAGGGACTAAGAAATTTCTTTTGTAACTATGTTAAGGGAGTATCCCTCCATGGGGGATGTGATCCCAAAGTCCTTGTGTGCACCAGGGATATATCTTGGTTCCACTGTCCAAGGCCGCTTACAATGTCCAGGCCTTCTATCATAGACACATGTTTAGTGGATTTGAGTCAGTCTCATCACGGATTCCCAGCTATCCCTCTGGTGGCCCATTAGCTCCTCTTTGTTCAGATAAGCTGTCTCTATGTGTTACTGCAGCCTGGTCTTGTCCTCCCTCTCTGCATCTGGATTGCAGTTATGCTAAGTGTTTAGTTTTGGATGTTTCCTTCTGTTTCCATCAGCTACTAGATGAGGGCTCTATTGTGGTGAATAAGTTACTCGTAAATCCCATTATAAGGGAAGGCCATTTATACTAGCCTTTACACTGTTCCTCAAATTGTTAGTTGGGGTCAGTCTCGTAGATCTCTGGACATGTCTCTCAGTTCAGTTTTCTCTTTAAACTTATAATGGCTCCACCTTTTATGGTTTCTCTCTCTCATTCTCTCTCTCCCTCTTTCTCTCTCTCTCTCTCCCCCCCCCCCCCCCTCTCTCTCTCTCTCTCTCTTTTTTCTCTCATCTATTCCTTCCCTGACTCAATCTTCCCAGTGGTTTCCCTCTCCTCCTCTTCATTTATCCTAGGTCCCTCTGTACTCATTGTCCCCACCAACTCCCCACATGCTCAGGAGATCTTGTCCCTTTGCTATTCTGTGAGGGACCTTATATAAATTTCTAAGAATCCTCCTTGTATCCTAGTTTCTCTGGTGAAGTGAATTATACACTGATGATCTTTGCACTATGTCTAAAATCCATATATGAGTGAGTACATACCATGTTCCCTTTTTTCTGACTGGGTTACCTCACTCAGGATGGTTTCTTCAAGTTCCATCCATTTTCTTGTGGATTTCAAGATTCCATGATTTTTTTTTTGTCCCACAGCATTTTATTCCATTGTAGAAATGTGCCCCATCTTCTTTATACATTCTTGAGTCGAGAGGCAATTAGGTTATTTCAATGTTCTTGCTACCACAAATAATGCTGCTCTGAACATATGTGAACTCATGTCTTTGTTGCATGGATGTGGATTATTTGGCTATATTCCTAAGAGGGGGGATTTCTAGGTCTTATGGTAGAGTGATTCCCATTTTCCTGAGGAAGTGACATACCGTTCTCCAAAATGGTGCATGTTTGTATTCCCACCTGCAGTGATGGAATGTTCCCCTTTCTCCACATCCTCTCTAGCATAAGTTGTCATTGTTGTTTCTAATTTTAGCCATTCTGGCTGGAGTAAGATACCTCAGAGTTGTTTTGATTTTCATTTCCCTTATTGCTAAGGATGTTGAGCATTTTCTTAGGTGTCTTTCAGCCATTTTGGATTCCTTTATTGAGAATTATTTCTTCAGTTTTTTATACAACTTTTAATTGGTTTATTTGGTTTCTTGGTGACTAGATACTTGAGTTCTCTGTATATTTTGGAGATAAGCTCTCTGTCAGATGTACAGTAGGTCCTGTTTGCTCTTGTCCAGTAAATTGTGTTAACTGACCCAAAAACCTGATGTTTTTTTAAACATCCCATTACATTATGATAAATCCTTTGACAAAATCAAACATTATAAAACTGTTATGATGTATATATGAGATGCATATATACACATAATTAATAATATTTACAGCAAGCCTATAGACAACATAAAATAAAACAGAGAGAAACTTAAAGTAAGTCTGATAAAATCTGGAAAACAAGACAAGGGTGTAAACTCTATATCTACTCATCATATTACTTGAATTACTAGTTAGACCAATAAATCAACTGAAAGATATCAATGGAGTATAATTTGGAAAGGAAGATATTAAACTATTGTTGCCTGTAGGTGCACTTGAATGGTATTAAAAACTCAGCAGAAAAAGAACAGGTGATAAACAATTTCAGTAAAGTGATGGGGTAGTAGAGTAAAATGAAACCAAAAACCAAACAAACAAACAAACTGTAGACTTTCTATATAAAAACAGCAAACAGACTGAGGAAGAAATAAAGAAAACAGGACTCATCACACCATCCTCAAGCAATATAACATATGTTCAAGAAATTCTTAACAAACAAGTAAGACAATGTATGATAAAAACATTTAAGTATAGGAAGAAAGAGTTTGAAGAAGATATGAACAGATGGAAAGTTTTCCAATACTCATGATCAGTAGCATTAACACAGTCAAAAGGACATCCCTCTAACAACAATTTGTAATTCACCACAATACCCATAAAAATTACAACACACTTCATCAAAGACTTAGAAAGTACAGTTTGCAACTTCATATGAATAACAAAAAAAGATAGGTAAAACAGCAGTTAAAGAATACCATGGCACTGGCAGTAAAACAGACATGTTCAACAATGGAATGAAATTAAAGACTCAAGCCTCAATCAAAACACAGGTGCACACATGATTTCTGATAAGGAAATTCAGAAATAAAAAATGGGGAAAAAAACACAGCACCTTCAACAAATTGTACCAGTGAATATGAATTTTTGCCTGAAGAATTGAAATAGATTCATATAGATCCCCCTGCACAACACTCAAGTCAAGTGTGTGAAAGTCCCCAACAGAAAATCAGACACACTGAAGCAGAAACAAGACCCAAGTGTGGAAAAGCCTTGAATACACTGGCAAAGAGAACAAGTTTCTGAATAGAAAATCCATTAATAAATGGTACCCCATGAAACTTTCAAGGATTGTGTAAGACCAAGGACACTCAATCATGCAAAGGGTCAGCTTAAGAAATGGGGGAAAATTTTTAACAACTCCATATCCAGTAGAAGTCAAATTAAAAGTATATAAAGAACTAAAATAATCTAGATGTTGTATGCTGTGGAAAAAGTCTTCTGTATAATATTAATTTGTTTTATGCTCAGTCATTAAAACCAAGCTCAAAATACTATTGCAGGGCATGAAGAGTTTGGTGGCCGGAACAAGCTAGGATAATTTAGGGAAAAAGGGTGGAGTCAGTGAAGTCATGAACCAGACAGAATGTTAGCTAGAGAAGATGAACAGCCTAATGTCACAAACCCTGGGCAGCACATAAACTAATAGAAATGGGTTAATTTAAGTTAGAAGAGCTAGTTGGTAATAAGCCATAGCCATTTATAATTGATATACGCCTAAGTACCTTTGTTGGAGAGCTGCAGGTAGAACAAAACACCTGCCTACATTTAAAAGTCTAAATAATCCAAATAAAAAATGGGTATGGATATATGCTAAGAGTTCTCAGCAGATATATGACAAGTAGCTAAGAAACACTTAAAGGAATGTTTGACACAATTAGCCATTAGAGAATTCCAAATGTAAACTACCTTTTGATTCCATCTTAGAACTTTGAGAATGGCAAATATTAAACTTGTAATTGACAGCTCATGCTGGTAAGGAAGGTAAGCAAGGAGAACACTCCACCACTCTTTGTAAAAGTGCAATTTATTACAGACTTTATGGAAATAAGTATCATCATTTTTCAGAAAACTAAGAGTCTATTTATGTCAATGCCCAGCTATACCACCCTTAGTCATAAACCCAAAGTTTTTTCCATTCTACCACAATGATCACCAAGGTTTTATCCATTATAACCATAAACTGGAATGAGCCACGAATTCCGTGAACTGAAAACCTGATTTTAAAAGACATGGGTTACATTTACATAATATGATATTTACTCAACTGTAAAGGCTCTGGCATAAAAAAAAAATGATTGCCTCATTTCTCAGTGCTAATGCCAACTACCATAAAAGCAGGGAATCAGAACTCCTTCTTACCCCTCCCATTTTGTTCTGTTACCACTACTGCCTTACATTTGGTCATTCATACACAGGTCCATCTTCATGGGTAAGTCCACCATAAAAGCTGGAGGGATTGGAAGAAACAGGTTCACTGTGGTCTTTTTTCTTTTCACAGAATAATCAAAGTCCTGCCTGGAAGCAATGCAAACTGTCTTCCCAGGAGTAAGCAGCTGTATAAAATTACAAACAACTCCTCAATTAAATTGTGTGAGGCTGGTCTGAGTCCTAGGACTCATTAATCTAAACAACTGGTTCCCTAAATTCCTAATGCTGTGTCACTGTAATGCAGTTAGTTATTCCTTTTCTAGAGACCTAACAATTATAAAATAGCTTTCACTACTACCTCATAACTATAATTTTGTTACTGTTATGAATCATAAATATCTGTGTTTTTTGACTCTAAATATCAATACAGGAGACCACCCTAATCAGAAACTGAACACTGAGTAGAGAAAGCTTCCCTCCCTATATTGTACACACACCAATTCTGTGCTTTCATTCACATGGAAGGCATGAATACGGGGGGGAGGGGAATAACACAGAAATCCACTCAACCTGCAGAATATGCCCTTCTTTTAATGGAGACCCATGCATCTCACTGTGTAGCAAGATAGTCCTTCTTTGGCACTGACCACGCCCGTTGGGGGGTGGAGCCATGGGTGGACATGACCTGTGGAAGGAGGTCTGAGGAAGAGCCGGGAAAAGCTTTCTTGCTGGCAAGACTTGGACAGGAGAGCATCCGGTGGAAATTGCTGGTGTTCATTTGTCTAGGTTGTAAGTTATTTCTCCCTGAATAAACATCTATTCGGTCTATTAGTTTATACTGGTCCTTATTTAACCACAATATCACTGCCTTAAAATACAAGTTGTAATCTCACCATTGCCTAGAGTGTTTTTCTCTGAAGTGTATACAGTGCACTATTTTTCTTCTTATGGTCTAAAGTAAGAAGCCATGCTCCACATGCAAATCCTTTTTTATTTTATGTACTTTTTTTTTTTTTTTTTGGGTCAGGGCCTTTGACACAGCCTTATGTGGCATAGACTCATAATTTTAGAACTCTATGGTGCTATAGACATGCAATCCAAGAATTATGGATGTTTAGTCAAGAAGATAATGAGGGCAATGTCCTGTTATGCTACAGACAGGGTTCAAGTGACATCAGTCAAAATACCAGACCTTTCCTTGAACCCGTTTTTCAAAAAAGCTGGAGATAAACTGTTATAGAATAAATATACCTTTCATTTACACCAGGATTTATTGTTTGGTTTGACCCTGTTATGAACCTTGAACAGCAATTTAGAGTAATGTTCTTTTATATTATGTTGGCATTTCACTGGTTGTAAAATCAGGATTTTCTCTTTCATTATGGAAATGCAGCGTAAATCCTGCTAATCCTGATGAACAATCATTTACATCTTACCATATCAATTTCTGACAGGTGTGGTAAGCATATAGGTCAAATAAATATGGGCTATTCAGGAAGCAGCCCTAAATCAGCTAAATTATATTTTACGTGACTTAATGTCTCTCTCCTAAGATATGGTATGTTTTTATGACATCAGATATACTCTCTACAAAACACTTTAGTAATGGATTACTACTGTACACATGAGATACCAGTTACAAGCTCGATACAATTAACTCCAGATAAATCCTGAACGTAAATGTTCAATATTAAAAGTGCAGGACTTCTGGAACATACTAGAGAGATGAGAGCTCTTTGAAGTTGGCACATATGTCTTCCATGATGACAATGCAAGAAAAACAGGTATCAGTAATTCAAAGGAATGTCAATATCAGCATATTCTAAGCACAGTCTGGCTACAGATGCTCTGCTATGACACTATGAACCGGCAAATTTCTCAATGTGATGTGATCAAAGGCTGCTGCCATGCACAATGGAATTTCAAGGAAGAAAAAGGACAAGCATATAAAGTACACACAGCACCAGGCAAGAAGCAAGCTCAACCAGTTTCTGGCTGCCGGTTCACACCCAGTTGGGGGGAGGAACATCTCCCTGGTCTCAGCATCAGCTGCTGCAACTCTCAATCTGGTAACATGGGAATCTCACACACCTTTCCAAGCCACTCTTTCCCTTCTAGGAACAGCTGATCATATATTACCATAGGAGGTTGTGGGGATTTCAAGCACAAAACCCACATCCAAGCCCAAAGAAAAGTGCACAACACAACTTTAGAACACTTCAGGGAAGAACACTCTAGGCAATGGTGAGATTACAACTTGTAGTTTAAGGCAGTGAGATGCATGGGTCTCCATTAAAAGAAGGGCATAATGGTGCAGGTTGAGTGGCTTTCTGTGTTATTTTCCCACATGTATTCATTCCTTCCATGTGAATGAAAACACAGAATTGGTGTGTGTACAATGTAGGGAGGGAAGCTTTCACTACTCAGTGTTCAGTTTCCAATTAGGGTGGTCTCCTGTATTGATGTTTAGAATCAGAAAACACAGATATTAGAACTCTTTAGAACCAGTGGAATTAAGGCACAACCCTGGCTCCGAGAATAATCCTTCCTTTAGTTAACAGATCTTCCTGAGACATGAGAGACAGGACATGGTGTGCAGAAATTACAAGATAGCATGTTTCAAAACCCGTCTTCCATGGGAAGAAGAGATTTATCTCAGATATATCCCAGATTGGTTGCAGAATTGTGCCACATTCAACAGCAAGTCCGTTGCTAATGTGAATGACTGGATTTGGTTATTAAAGGAGGTATACAAATGTTGAAGGAGGCTAATCAGACAATAATGCACAAGAGGAATACAGCATAACTCAAGAACATTGTGAACAAAATCCACAGGGAGTTTAGGACCGAATACCACCATCCCAATCTTGGGCTATCATGAAATTACTAATGCTGCGCCCTTCTGGACCTTTTCCATCATGGTAAGTCCAGCTGCTGATTGCCTACCATTCCCCCCTGTAGTGTACACAAGAAAGTAGTCTTCCTATTTGGATTTGAATGCAGGAGACATGCTCCACCAGAATTCCTTTTCTGGTAACTGCAATGGATAGTTGACTACAGGACTCAAAATTGTAATTTGAAAATGCAGAGGTGATACAGCCCATTTAATGTATGGTTTTAATTTGCAAATTATGATGTAAGTAAATTCATTGACCTGGGAAACATACATAAAACCCTCCCACATTCTCAGTTCCTGTTTTTCCT
Source organism: Phodopus roborovskii (assembly GCF_943737965.1). NCBI lineage: Eukaryota > Metazoa > Chordata > Mammalia > Rodentia > Cricetidae > Phodopus > Phodopus roborovskii. The sequence goes on along the minus strand of NW_026125770.1, from coordinate 241,231 downwards.
ATAATGTGGTCAGATAAGAAGTCAATGTTTTTTTTTAATACAGATGTTCTCATTTGGAAGACATGAATCTTTTTCCACAATGAGTTTCCTCAGGAAATTAGAATTTCATGATTACCAAGATAGATTCCACAAAGTTGATGTCCAGTCTACAGACAAATGCCATTGTCTGAAAACCTGCAGTTACATTACAGACACATAAAACAGCTATTTTTGCTTTGGTTTCAGTAAATTTTTTTTTCTTTTCTTTTTTCTTTTTTTTTTTTTTTGAAGGTTTTATTTCCTTTATTTATAGACTTTAGTGAAGAAACTAAAACAAACTTGGTCTCTGAGGAAAGAAAACATTTGCAGTATGATTTCTCTTTTAGGCATGTGATGGCTCCACCGGCTGGCTAACTGAAAGTAAATGGTAATTCACAATAAGCAAATTACATATTGGGTTCTCTATAAATGTAGGGTGTGAGGCACTAGAAAAGACATGTTTAGAGTGTAAGAGACTTCTTTATTTAATTTGAAATGCCTTTTTAATAGGATTTGAGCCAAGTCAACTCACTGCACAATGCTTCTTTAAATTTGAAATTCCTTTAAAGATTCAATTAAAAAATTAATTACACTATGGTTAAGATAATCCATTATCCCCAAAAATTCATATTAAAATTGAATAAGTCTCTCTGTACTAGAGAACTTAAGATAACATTTTGCGTATATTTGTAATAGTGATCATTTCTAACTTGAGTTAACAAATCAGTGTGCAATGAATGATATATTCAGTCATACTTTGTTTGAAATGATCTAAAATTTTTCCTGCATTTCATCTTTCTTCAAAGAATAAAAAGCAAACTCATTAATTTTTTTTTATTCTGCATCTGTTGATGAACAAACAATGGCTATGTACTGTAGTCAATGGTGAATCATAGTGTAAACGTCCTTATTTCTATTTTTTCTAACATGTTAACCCCCCTCAAAAAAACTATAAACACTTAAAGAAAATTGTACTTCTTTAAAAGTAACAAATTATAACGGATGTCCTGGAAGTGCAGCTGTTGTCTATAGAGCCTGTGACTTCATGTTGTATCATTTGGAGAGAAGCAAAGTCTGCCTTAGAACAATGGGAGTTGTTAATTTCATTGACCAGCTGGATTTTGTTGAACTGAGGAACTGAAAATTCTCGAACCTTGGTATCAACTCTAAATAACTGACTCCAACACATTTTAGCAAACCCGGTAACTAGCTGAAGCCTTTTTCCTGAGACAGAGATGTCTCAAAACACACCTCCAAGCTGATATGTATATTATGCAAAGTTTATACAAACTCAACTTTCTGAGTATTTGTAGAACCCTCTCCCAGTTCTGATTACTCAACTGTCCTCTTTTGTTTCTTTCACCCTAGTTGTACAATGACCACTGTTAACCATTAATTGCTTGGAGTGGTTACTTTCTATCTTAATATGTGATGATCCATGTTCCTTCTCTGCCTTGAAATGCCAAGGCAGCTGCTTCCTCCCTTCTGCTGGCCTAATTGTATTCTGTGGCATCCACTTTGTGTCCCCATATGTAGTGGACATCTCTCTCTCTCTCTCTCTTTCTCTCTCTCTCTCTCTCTCCTCTCTCTCTCTCTCTCTCTCTCTCTGTGTGTGTGTGTGTGTGTGTGTGTGTGTGTGCATGCGTGCATGTGTTTGTGTGTGTATTTAGGCCCAGGCTATCACCTTGTTTTCCTAAAACTTTGCTACACTGTGACTGGGGTGTGTGTAGGGAAGGGGGTACATTTGGAGGGGAGGGGAGAGCTATGAAGAGTCAGTCTCTCCTCTCATCTTTACAGGAGTTTTAGAAATCTAATTCAAGCTGTCAGGCTTCTATGGCAATCATTTTTTCTCATAGGGATAGTTTTCATCATCTATCTGTCTATCTATCTATCATCTATTACTCATCTGTCTATAATCATCAATTATCTCTACTATCTATGTACCTATGTATGTATATATCTATCTATCTAACTATCTATGTAACTATCAATCATCTAACATCTATCTTTTAACTCCCTAGACACATAGCCTCAAAAAGAAACAACCAGCCTAGAAGCACTGGCTGGCTGCCAAGCAGGCCCCAAACATCTCTACGTACCAAGTGTGGCATTACACATGTGCAATATTGTCCCTGCCTTTTAGTGGCACTGCATAAATAGGATTGTACTTAGAGCCACATGCTTCTGCAACAAGACATTTACTGACTGATCTGTCTGCCTAAGTTCATATTCCATTTTTAATTTTTAGCTTTTAAGTACTTTTGCTATAAGTGTTAGTATTTGGGCATCTGTGCTGACCAGCTCTTGGGGTTCTGACATGCTATGTGCACAGCGACAACCACCAAGAGCACCACCTGTGCACATTCACTATGTTCCTTTTTTAAAAGGTCCTGCCCAGACAACCAATTTTGGTTTTCTTGCTGGAATACATTGACATTCACACACATTTTGAAGACACTGCTGTTAACATGCTGCCTTGCTGTGTGCAGTTCATTTTCCTAGTTTCATTGTGATCCCTCTATCCTCAGCCTGTCCATCTATAGGTTGTCAGTGTAGAACTCATCTGTTTTAGTCTGTCATAGAAGAAGTCTGATTGGCTGGAAGCAATGGAGAGAATATTAATTTGCTTCCTCTTTTACACCATCATTCCCTGTATCCAAGATTCAGATCTAGGTATTGAAGCGTTTTCAGATTCAACTGGTTTATTTCTCAGCTTTCACACTGCTGTCTAAAATTCAGCTGTTTAAGGGGCAGGGAGTGGGCGGATGTGGGAGAGTAAGCTAAGTTCTTAAGCATTAGTCTCTTTGCTTTCTATTATCGATTTTTTTTTTTTGTGACCTGAATATGGGTGTCAGTTGGTGAGGGAAATGGGAAGACAGGAGGGAGAGGGAATCGGGAATGGTATGTAAAATAAGATTGTTTTCAATTTAAATAAAAAATAATAAAAGAAGAAAACAGCTGCTGACAAAAATAAATAAATAAAAGGTCCTGCCCACCTTCCTCTTTCTCTCCTACATATATATATATATATATACATACATATATACACATATATATATATACACACATACATACATACATATATATATATATATATATATATTCCTCTCTCTCTCTGCTTTTCTGTCTGTTTCTCTGTCTACTATCCTTCCTCCACCTTTATTTTCTACTGCTCCTGTCCCCAGAGGCCAGTTGCTCCCCCTCCCTTCCCCCATTTCCCATTGACTTTCCCCTAATTCAAAAAAAAACACCTCCACATGAGCTTTTTCTTTTTTCTTTTTATTTTACATATTGATCGATGTTCACTCTCCCTTCTTCCCTTCATCCCTCCCTCTCTCCCTCCATTTTTCCCTCTCTCCCCCCTCACATGCACTGGGACCAAACTCCCCTCCAATCCCCCCTCACTCCACATGTAGGGTGATGCCATCCAGGAGGGGTCATCTAAATCTGTCAAGTCATTTGAAGTGGGGAAAAGGACTTCTGTCCTCTCTCTATGTTAAAAGAGTATACCTCCATGGGGCATGTGCCCACAAGTTCCTTTTGTGCACCAGAAATACATATTGGTTCCACTGTCTGAGGTCCCTTAGACTGCTCAGTCCTTCTGGCTCAGACCCATATTCAGGGGGGTCTGAGTTAATCCCATGCTGGATTCTCAGCTATCAGTCTGGGGGCCTATTAACTCCTCCTTGTTCAGGTCAGTTGTCTCTATGTGTTCTTGCAAACTGGTCTTGTCCTGTTTCTATGTATCTGGATTCTATTTTGGCTCAGAGTTTAGTTGTGGGTGTTTGCTTCTGTTTCCAACAGTTACTAGATGAGGGCTTTATGATGGTGGATAAGTTAGTCATCAATCTCAGTATCAGGAAAGGCCATTGCTTTGGAGAGACTCAAACTGCAACTAATGCCACCTGCATCAACATAAGAACTTGCCTCATGAATATTCTTCTAACAGGTGAAAATTCATCTGTTCTAGCATTAATATGCCTTCCCAGGGAGAAATCAATTCACCCACAGAGGAGATCTACAAAAACAAATACATCTAACATAACATGTATCCATCTCTGGAAAACACTCAAAGAGGAGCCAGTCAAGACATATTTTGCATTTCATATATGCTATCCTTCTTAAATGGCTTTTAAGTTCAAGCTCCATTTTATGCATTGAACAATTTCAGTAGATACTGGAGACAGTATAGCTATTTAGGGAGATAGGGGGATTACACAGCAAATGTGATCCCAGTACTGTTTCTTAAGGACATCAGATACCTGAAACAGAGGGACCTGCTTCACATATAGGATCCTGAGGTGAAGGTGTTGGGGAATGATATAGATAGGAAATGTAGAAGGTAGAAAAGATTTATTTAAAAAAAAAAAGCTGGGATGGGGAGATTTGTCCCATGACAAGTAAGCTTAAGGAGAATAGACTTTTGTATACCACTTCCAGGGAGGAATTGGAAGGAAAGGGTAGACTACCTTGAAAAACTACCTGGGACAAACTCAGGAGAACACCAATAAAACAATGCAGCACAAGGAGAACACAGGGTATCTCATGATTATTGCTGACTAAGCCCACAGTGGCCTTGGAACTGAGAAATATAGCTCTATGCAGTTTAGATCTACTGTTCTGTAGCAATCTATCCACAAAGGCTTTGTTCCATACAATTACCAGCTCTCCCAAGCAAATAGCTGGTTTTAGACAAAGTTCTCTCTTTTATGGTTAATACAAAAGGCCCTTAGGAAAAACTCCCAAGGCCTAGGACACAGGCTGTTACTATCTACCAAGAATGTTCCACTTCCTGCCTGAGAGCCTAAATGAAAGGTTTGCATTACCAGGCCACTCATATATCATAGGTTTACTTTTTAAAATCTGGTGTCCAATTGCCACTCTAGAAGAACCATGCTTTTCTGGAGAAGAAAATTGCAACTATATGGCATACTAGGCCTTAAGATTACTTTTGACCCTGCAATATCTCTATGAGCAGCTTGTTATAGGCAAAGGACTAGATGCTGTTGTAAAACAGCAGTGGCTTCTTTGTAATGGTTTGGAGTCAAATGTTAGGAAAATCATGGTAAACAAATGTGTATTTGGGATTCAAAATTCTATTAGGACTTGTCAGCGTATACGTATCTTTGTGTGTTTTAGAAGCAGTCCTACCTCAGTTAAATTCTACTTTTTGAGACATATTATCTCCAAAGCAATTGTAAATCCTTTGTGTTGCAACATCTATTCTTCTACATCACTGCTCAGTACTGAAGTGCTATGCTTACATGGGGTGCCTTTTACAACCTGCAGAAAATTAACAATAAATGGATCTTACACATAAAATTAAAAAGCAAAGTGCTGAATTTCTGTATGGTATTGAACTAAAAGGCCTCTGGAAGTTTGTTGGCATGCTTTCAGTGGGTGCACCAAAAGTATGTAGAAGTTGACTAAATAGATGCTTCTACACACACCTTCCTGTTCCCAGTGCTCAGAGCAGATAGAGCCCACAGAGCATTTATTTAGAGGCCTGCCTCTTCCTTCTGGGAATTGCAAGGACTGCATGACAACTCAGGACACAGGTAGTCTGGCTATAGCTTCCCACCTGGACCCAGAGAATACCCACCACACTGGATCCAGCACCTCACTGTCTCCCACTACACATCTGAGAACATCAGCCCCTCGCTCACCATGCTGTGGATTTCCAATTTTCCCTTCCTCAAAGCACAGTACACAAAACCACTGGCTCCAGTTTCCCTTCAAATCCAGACCAAAAGGGCCCTGCACTTCTGACAGCCAGGTCACCTAGGGGCCTGATTGTCTAGTAAGGCCTGAGTGATAAGAGCACCTTGCAGATTTTTGCAGAGTGCTTAAGGACACATTACAATGGATCCTAAATGCCTTCTACCCCTGTCAAAGACTTTTATACATTAGCAGAGATGTGCATTTCTATAGCACTCGTCCTATGGCTGACCTCTGCTATGTTCCTGCATTCCACAGGCATTTTCCTTTCTTCATTCTAGAAAAGTGTGGCTAGCTAACTCTCCTTACTTAAGTGGGTTGAGTTATTCTTGGTGAAAAAGTTCTAAGGTGGGGGTCAGAATATTTATTTACTACACAGAGATTTAGGGATACAAAAAGTGATATTTGATATTTGGTTTAACACTGAGTTTAGGTGAACTAAAGTTGCTTTTTACCTTGTTGTCATGGGATATTCAGACAATCAGGAAAGAAATGCTGGAACCAGATCTCAAAAAAGATAATAGGTCATTCTCTTGTCAGTAAGATGGATGATGGCTCCATGGATGTAGATTCTTATCCCTGAAACTCAGAGCAAACACTAAGCAAATGCATAATAATGAGAAGAGTATTCTTCATGGAAAATTGTATATTTAGAGAGGAATTGAACTAGGAAGTATGTATTTGTGAGCACTATTGCAGCCAATACATCTTCAGTGAGCAGATAAAAAACAAAACAAAAACCAACGGTATTATTCAAGGTTCTCTACAGGAAAAGTAATATAGGATGAATCTCACCATATATGTATAAAGTGGATTTATTAGACTTCCTCACAAGCTGTGATCTAGTTAGTCTAACAATGGTTCCCTACCAATAGGAATCTGAGGAGTACAGCAGGTTTTTTAGTTTATCAGGATGGATGTGTCAGCTGGCCATTATACAACAAAATTCCAAAGAAGTAGGCTGTGATAGCATTAAAGGAATAAATTTGGTAGCTAGATCATGGGTTAGCAGCCAAAGCTGGATAGCTTTCTCCTTCAATACCCTGTATACATGCTGGCTACCACTAGAAGGTGGAACTCATGCTTCCTTTATCTCATTTGTTTTTTTTTTTTTGTTTTTCATTTTCAAATTATAGTTTATCTGTACAGCCCTGGAACTCATTCTGTAGACCTGGCTGGCCTCAGAAATTCAGGCAGCCTCCTTTGTCCTTGGATTAAACATATGCACCACCAACAAGCATTTAAAGGTAGATCTCATCATCTACTTCCTTACAAGGCTTCTGTGTGGTTTTGGCAGTCCTGGAATATATTCTGCCAGTCTAACTTTCTCAACCCATATATGGGTATGCATTCCAACTTGTCATGAGTTCAAAGAGGTCAGGTAACTCCTATTGTCCTTAAGACATTCCCTTTCCTGGAACAGGATGCCTGTGTCTTGATGATAAATGTCTCCTATATAAATAACTATACATTTGGCCTAGACAGGTTTGCACACACCCTGAAGGAAAGGAGTAAGAGCAGCTATTGGGAGACTGAAGGCAGATAGTATATGCAGTTATGAAGGGCCTTTAGCATTAGAGGAAGTAATCTCTGTTTTCCCTTCATATTGTAAGACCGTCAGAATGAGGAGTCTTCGAGGTTCAGTTGACCAGATATTGAGGTAAATAAGGATCAGGATAAACAAATAGGCTAAATTGATGTTTATTCAGGGAGAAATAACTTACAACCTAGACAGATGAACACCAGGAAATTCAACCTGATCCTCTCCTGTTCGTGACGCCAGAAAGAGAGTGCCTTCCTGGTCCCCTCTGACCTCCTCCCACAGGTCACTTCCGCCCATGGCTCCACCCCCCAATGGGCTTGGTCAGTGCCACAGAAGGACTATCTCACTACAAGTCGATACCCCAAGAACTCAACGTCCAGTCCAGTTGCTGCAAAACACAAGAGGCTTTAATGAACAGGAAACGTTTGCGCAAACCGGCTCCTCCAGCAGGAAGGCTAGAGAGAAGCCCCCTCCGCTGGTCCCAGGTGATTTTAAAGGCAAACCCACTATCTTATGGAGGTGGTGGGACCCTCTGTCCATTGAGGCCATGACCCTTGGAGGCCAGAAGGTCTGCTATTAGGGTCAGCAGACCTTAGGGCCTCAGGGTGTGCTAATTAATCTTGTCTGGACAAACCAGAGTTATAGCTATCTCTTTGTTTCCTAAGGACCCTACTTACCACCTGTTGACTCACAGGAAAGGAAGGGGCAGTGTGAATTCTTCTAATCTCAGGGCCTTGTGAGAGGAAGTTAGCAAATTCCAAGGAACAGATATTGGTTTCCAGGTCAGTCCATCATTAACATTACATTTTAGGTCTTTCAATATTAAAAGAAGCCCCCTTCCAATGCCCCACCTTTGTTTGAGTTCTTAAGTTAAATATCCTCTGGGGATTGACCTGTACCATAATGTTCCTCAAGGGGCCTCGTGTTTTTCAGCAAAATCTTGAATAAATATTCATTGATGTTTTCATATGTTTTTCTATACTCCTGTCAGAATGGTTAAATCAGAAACACCATGAACAGCTTATGCTGGAAAAGATTCAAGGAAGGGGAACACTCCTCCACTGCTTGTGGGAATGAAAATTATACAGCCATTGTGGAGATCAGTATGACAGTTCCACAGAAAAACCAGAATCATTCTACCACAGGACCCAGTAATTCCCCTCTTAGGCATATATCCAAATGATCAGCAAAGACATCAGTTCAACTACTTTCATAGCAGCATTTTTTGTAATAGCAAGAATCTGGAAGCAATATAGATGCTCCTCAAATGAAGAAGCTATGGTACATTTACTCAATGGAATAAACTCAATGAGGAAAAATGGAATTTTGAAATACTTTAGTGAATGAATGAAACTTGAAATTCCTGAGTGAGATAACTGACTCACAAAAAGCTCAACATGGGATATACTCACTCATATGAGGATTTTAGACATAGAGCAAAGTATCACCAGTCTACAATTCACACCACTATAGAAATTAGGATAAAGGAGGAAACTATACAAGGGAATTTTACAACGTCCCCAACAGAAGGAGAAAGCATCATCAACTTCCCAGCATGTCAGGAGAATGAGGGGACAGTGTGTAGAGAGAAAGATAAGGGAGAGAAGGGTAGGAAAGGAGAACATGTGTGACCAAGATGGTTGAGTCAGGTGTGGAATAGATGAAAGCAAGAAAAGAGATATCACAATAGAGGGAGACATTATAGGTGTGAAGAGAAAATTGATTCTAGAGAAATGTTCAGTCTTACAAGGATGACCACAACTAAGAAACTGAGAAACATTGGAAAGGATACTTTAAATACCAATTCTTGATAATGAGATTTTTTTATATATTTTTTTTATTTTTTTATTTAATTTTATATAACAAAGTCCAATTAAATGAAAAAAAATATTTATACACAATATTTGGGAATTTGGGCGTCGTTCTTTCCAAACTACTTCCTGCTGGTAAGGGGCGCTGTCTTGGGGGATTTGAAGAAGATTCAGATATCCTAACTGTAGTCTGTAGGGCTGTTTTGTCCAGCTGTTTGGAATGTAGGATCAACTTGTACTCTGTTTCAGGCGGTCTGGCGTGATCAAACCACATTAGTCTGGAAGGAATCCACATCTTTTCATTTTCTGTGGAAACAAAAATAGAAATCCTTTTCCCCAGTAACTTGTTCTTCAACTTAAATTTTGGAGTCAAAGCGTTTTTTTTTTTTTTTTTTTAATTTATTATTTTACATGTCGATCCCAGTTCCCTCTCCCTCCCTCCCTCCCTCCCCCCCAGTCCTCCCTCCCTCCTTCCCTCCCTTTTGCCCTCTCTGCCCTCTCACATGCACTCTAAACACCCTCCCCTCCCAACACCGCACCACAATACCATATGTAGGGGAATGCCATCCACTTGGGGTCATGTAGATCTGACAAGTCCTGTGAAGTAGGGACTAGGGCTTCTCTCCTATCTCTAGAATAAGGCAGTTATCCCTCCATGGGGCATATGTTTGCAAAGTCCTTTTGTGCACCAGGGATACATCCTGGCTCCACTGTCTGAGGTCTCTTAGACTGCTCAGACCTTCTGGCTGAGACCCATATTCAGGGGGGCCTGAGTCAGTCCCCTGCTGGCTTCCCAGCTATCAGTCTAGTGGCCCTTAGCTCCTCCTTGTTCAGGTAAGCTGTCTCTATGTGTTTCTACCGCATGGTCTGGTCCTCTCCATCTGCTTCTGGGTTCTAGTTCGACTCAGTGTTTATGTATGGGTGTTTGCTCCTATTTTCAACAGGCATTAGTTGAGGACTCCATGGAGAAGTTAGTTGTTGATCTCACTCTCCGGGAAGGGCATTTATGATAGCCTTTCCACGGGAGCTGAGATTGTTAGTTGGGAGCAGTCTTGTAGTTCCCTCGACCTTTCTTTATGTTCAACTTTGTCTTCAAACCAATATTGGCTCCCTCTTTTATGTTCTCTCTCTCTGTCTCTCTCTCTCTTTCCTATTTTCCATTCCTAACCAGGCTCAGTCCTCCTGGTCGCACATGCCTTCCTTTCCTCCCCCTCATTTTCTCCTACTTCTCTCTCCATTAGCTGTCCTCCCCCACTTTACCTGAGGTCTGGAGGACTTGTCCTTTCCCAGTTCTGTGAGGGACTTTATATGAATCTCTTAGAATACAACTTGTATCCTAGTTCCTCTGGTGACGTGAATTATAGGCTGGTGATCATTTGATCTAGTTCTAAAATCCATACATGAGTGAGTACATACTGTGTTTCTCTTTTTGTGACTGGGTTACCTCATTCAGGATGGTTTCTTCAAGTGCCATCCACTTGCCTGCGAATTTCAAGATACCAATATTTTTTTCTGCAGAGTAGTATTCCATTGTGTAGATGTGCCACATCTTCATTAACCATTCTTCAATTGAGGGGCATCTAGGTTGCTTCCAGGTTCTTGCTATTACAAATAGTGCTGCTATGAACATAGTTGAACAGATGTCTTTGTTGCATTGATGTGAATCCTTTGGGTATATGCCTAAGAGGGGGATTGCCGGGTCCTGTGGTAAACTAATTCCCATTTTCCTGAGGAACCACCATACTGATCTCCAAAATGGCTGTATGAGTTTGCACTCCCACCAGCAGTGGAGTGTTCCACTTTCTCCACATCCTCTCCAACATAAGTCATCACTGGTGTTTCTAATTTTAGCCATTCTGGCAGGGGTATGATGGTATCTCAAAGTTGTTTTGATTTGCATTTCCCTGGTAGCTAAGGATGTGGAGCATTTTCTTAAGTGTCTTTCAGCCTTTTTGATTTCCTACATTGAGAATTCTTTCTTCAGTTCTGTACCCCATTTTTTAATAGGGTTATTTGGTGTTTTGTTGACTAGTTTCTTGAGTTCTTTGTATATTTTGGAGATCAGCCCTTTGTCGGATATAGGATTAGTGAAAATCTTTTCCCAGTCAGTGGGCTGCCGTTTGGTCTTGTCAACTGTGTCCTTTGCCTTACAGAAGCTTCTAAGTTTGAAGAGATCCCATTTATTAATTGTTTCTTTCAGTGTCTGTGCCCCTAGAGTTATGTTCAAGAAGCGGTCTCCTATACCAATTTGTTCAAGGTTACCTCCTACTTTCTCTTCTAAGAGGTTCAATGTGGCTGGATTGATGTTGAGGTCTTTGATCCATTTGGACTTGAGTTTTGTGCATGGCGACAGACATGGGTCTATTTGCAGTCTTCTACACACCCTCATCCAATTGTGCCAGCACCATTTGTTGAAGATGCTGCCTTTGCCCCATTGTATAATTTTAGCTGTTTTGTCGAAAATCAGGTGTTCATAGGTGTGTGGATTAATATCGGGATTTTCAATTCCATTCCATTGGTCTACCTGTCTATTGTTATGCCAATACCAGGCTGTTTTCAGAACTATAGCTCTGTAGTAGAGCTTAAAGTCAGGAATGGTGATGCCTCCAGAAGTTCTTTCATTGTATAGGGTTGTTTTGGCTATCCTGGGTCTTTTGTTTTTCCATATAAAGTTGATTATTATCCTTTCAAGGTCGGTGAAGAATTGTGGTGGGATTTTAATGGGGATTGCACTGAATCTGTAGATTGCTTTTGGTAAGATTGCCATTTTTACTATGTTTATCCTACCTAACCAAGAGCATGGGAAGTCTTTCCATTTTCTGGTATCTTCTTTAATTTCTTTCTTTAGAGTCACAAAGTTCTTATTATATAGATCTTTTACTTGTTTGGTAAGCGTTACACCAAGATACTTTATGTTGCTTGTGGCTATTGTAAAGGGTGATGTTTCTCTGATTTCTTTCTCTGTCTCTTTGTCGCCTGAAAAAAATAGGGCTACTGATTTTTTTGAGTTTATCTTGTATCCTGCTAGTTTGCTGAAGGTGTTTATCAGCTGTAGGAGTTCCCTGGTAGAGTTTATTGGGTCACTTATGTAAACTATCATATCATCTGCAAATAGAGACAGTTTGACTTCTTCCTTTCCAATTTGGATGCCCTTGATCTCCTTTTGTTGTCTTATAGCATTAGCTAGAACTTCTAGTATGATATTGAAGAGATATGGAGAGGACAGCCTTGTCTTGTTCCTGATTTTAGAGGAATTGGCTTAAGTTTCTCTCCATTCAGTTTGATGTTGGTAGTTGGTTTGCTGTATATTCAGAGTGGATTCTTGATGATCTATGCATCACCTAGAGTACTAGGGATACTGGATGATTGAGTCCAGAAGATCCCTTGGTGCCCTCCGAGAAGTACAAAGACTTCACCAAGGCAGGCACGGTGGTCTGGGTGTTTGACTCCCTGCTCCTCCTCCGCATCTTCCCATCAGTTGTGATCTAAGATGAGAAGAAGTAGTGGCACCGGGAGTTCAGCACCATCACTGAGACCTCACAAAAGGAAGACGACCCAGAACAGGGAAGAACTGCTCTCTCCCAGCTCTGCTGGTGATGCCCCTGCTGCGGCCATCTTTTCAGCTGGTATCAACATGTTAGCTACTGCTGCTACACCAGGTATGGGCCCATCATCTCAGGACCTGCTGCACCACAACAGAGATTCAGGCCCTGGTGATTATGTCAGCCAAAACAGTTCATCAGGCAAGACAGTATTGTTATCGGATTATTAACTTATGGAATTTTAAAAATATGTGAAGACAGCATATTTTATCATGTCTGGCATTTCTGCCCAGGAAATGATGACACAAAAAAGGTCAATGACTTACATATTTAAAGTTGTAATTGTTACATTGTTTCATTATATAATCTGTGAACCCTGAATTTTGGTGCTACCTGTGAGATTCAAGTGTGACAGACGATATAACTATCAGATTATTTCATTATTCAAATCTGTCTTTTTCTACCCAAGGAAGAGTGGAGTCTGGATCCACCTTGTTGTTGTTAATTGTCTCTTGTGATTTCATTATTTATTTATTTAAATCAATGTTGATATCGTTTTGTTATCTCTCCAGGGTTGCATTAGGAGAAATTCTCTCAGCATTCATTGTTTGTTCAAATATATGATTAAAATCTCAATGATCTCTTAAGTTTTGAACAATATTTTAGGAGTCACCTATAGAACACCATCAATCTACTTGTGTAATTATATTCATTTAATTATGAAAAATCTGTCATTATAAATTCAGCGATCACTGTAGTTTTGAGCCTCCTTATGGGAGTCAGTCATGCCAGACCATCACATCATCTGATATACACTTACTTATTTAACTGTAAAATTAGGAAATTAAATAATAATTCATCATTTAATTAGCGTATTTAAAATAAAGATGATGTTATGGTCCATAAGTCCCTTTTGGAGTCAGATTTTGGGAGTTCACGATGTAACCTCATCTCATTACTTGATTATTTTGCTATTTAAATAGATCATTACATCAGCCATAGTTTTACGACTTTGGTGTCATCTTGTCAGAATTAATATAAAATGCCAACTAATTAATTATCAATTTAATTTTTAAAATAAATCATTATTCGAGATAGGGTTCAGTCTGACTTTTCCATGTGGGACTGAAGTATGCACCACCATGTCATTATAAAATCATTTTTCATTATATATTTATTATTTAAATCGATGAATATGTGGTCCTTCATGACTGGAGTCTGGCCATTCCTCCCAGGTAGGCATTATTTACGTATCTAAGTATTACTTCCTTGACAATCACTGGAGTTTGGTTCCATCTCATGAAAGTTAAGTATGCAGGACTTTCCAATTATCATCCCTGGCATTTCTGCCCAGGAATTGATGATACAAAAAAATTCAAAGACATTTATATTTTAAGATGTAATTATTAAAATGTTTCATTATATAAACAGTGATCCCTGAAATTTGATGCCACCTTGTGGATTAAAAGATAATAAGACTCACACTTACTCATCATAAGATGAGTTTTCCATTGCTAACTTCCTTCAAGATGATAATAATCCATGTGTTATAGTACACTTAGGGATTATTGGATTGCAGTCCATCTCTTTTGAGGAAGCTGTCCAACATTAAATATGTGATACCATCTAAAACCCTGCTTGCGCAATGACATTTCAGTATTTACACATTTTACTACTAAACTCTAAGGTTAAATATGGGATAAACCGGGGAGTTTCACACAATCTTGTGGGAGTCAATGGAGAGACAATTGTGTCGAGTATGGCAAACCATTACATCAACTGATGATGTTATTATTTAATTATAAAAATAGGACATTTGACTATCAATGCTCAGGGAATTATGGTACCACGATGTGGGAGTCAAGTATTTTAGACCATCTAAATATTAATTAATTAAAATATTTGAATTAATCATGACAAAAATATTCATGAGTCTGGAATGGAGCCACCTTAGGGAAGTGGATGATGTGAAATGAACACAATATTTGATTATTTAGTTATATAAAACAATGATTATATCATCCATGACACCTGGAATTGGTGCCAAAGATCCTCTAATTACATAATTAAATTATATAAATTGACAGTTCATGTTAAGACCCAATACAATATAAATATTTGTATACATATGTAAGCCAATTATCCTCTATTCCAAGAAGAGACCTGTAAAGCTCCCTCTTGGGATGTCAAAATGCAATATCATCACATTTTATGATTAATTGTTTCAATAGATGATGATGACATCCTTCCTGACTGGAGTCTGGACATTTATCCCTGCCAGTTAAATGCTATATCACCTCTTCATTGTGACAGTTAGCTATTACTGACTTATCTAATTATTTAAATTATTTAAACATCAGGCAATGACATCATCAATTATGATTAGGGTGCGAATATCTGTCAGGGACAAGGTTAGGAACATTGTAGACATGGACACTGCAGTTCCTGAATGATCTATGCATACCCCAGAGTAGTAGGGATGGTGGATGATTGAGTCATGAAGATTCCATGGTGCCCTCCGAGAAGTACAAATACTATACCAAGGCAGGCCTGGAGGTCTGGGTGTTTGGCTCCCTGTTCTTCTTCCATATCTGAAGATTGGGTGTGATCTACGCTTAGACGAAATAGTGGCACAAGGAAGTTGGCTCCATCATCAAGACCTTGCAAAAGGATGACGGCCCAGAACATGGAAGAACTGCTCTTTCTCAGCTCTGCTGGTCATGTTCCTGCTGCATCCATCTTTTCAGCTGATATCAACATTTTAGCTACTACTGCTACGCCAGGTATAAGCATATCATCTCAGGTCTGATGTACCACAACCGAGATTCAGACCCTCGTGATGATGTGAGGCCAGCATATTTCATCTGGCAAGACAGTATGATTATCTGATTATTGACTTATGGAATTTTAAAAATCTGTGATGAAAACTTACTTTATCATGTCTGATTGCTAACGTATGGAATTTTAAAAATCTGTGATGACAGCTTACTTTATCATGTCTGGTATGTCTGCCCAAGAATTGGTGATACAAAAAATTTCAACAACTTACATATGTAAAGGTGTAATTATTATATTCTTTCATTTTATACATTGTGAACCCTGAAGTTTGCTGCCATCTTGTATCATTCAAGTGTCACAGATGATCTATCTATCTGATTATTTCATTACTCAAATCTGTCCTTTTCTACTCCAGGAAGAGTAGAGTCAGGATCCATTTTGTTGTTGTTCATTGTCTCCTGTGATTTCATTATTTATTTATTTAAACTTATGGTGATATCATTTTGTTATCCCTCTAGGGGTGAAGTATGAAAATTTGTCTCATTATTCATTCATTTTTTTTTGTTAAAATCTATGATTAAAAACTCAATGATGTCTTCAGTTTTGAGCAATCTCATAGGGGTCACGAATAAAACACCATCCACTTGTTTAATTTTTATTCATTTTATTATGAAAATCTGTCATTATGTATTCAGTGATCACTGGAGTTTTGAGCATCCTTATGGGAGTCAATCATGCCAGACCATCACATCATCTAATACTACACTGACTTATTTAACTATAAAATTAGGAAGTTAAATTATAATCCATCATTTAATTAACATATTTAATATAAATGTGATGTTATGGACCATAAGAGCCTTTTGGAGTACGGTTTTAGCAGTTGATGATGTAACATCATCTCATTACTTGATTATTTAGCTATTGAAATAGATAATTACATCAGCCATAGGTTCAAGAGTTTGGTGCCATCTTGTCAGAGTTAACATAAAAGGCCAATTAATTGATTGCCAATTTAAGTTTTTAAAATAAATCATTATTCCACAAACAGAAGAGTCTGACTTCTCCATGTGGGATTTAAGTATGCACCACCATGTCATTGTTCAATTATTTATCCTTATATATTAATCATTTAAATCGATGAAGATGTTGTACCTCATGACTGGAGTCTGGCCATCCTCCCTGGGAGTTAATCGTGTGGCAATATTTAATTATCTTAGTAATACTTCCTTGACCATTGCTGGAGTTTGGCTCCATCATATGAAATTTAAGTATGCAGGACTATGGAATTATTTACTTATTTCGTTATGTAAATAATGATGGTGTCATCCATTGTGGGTTTGGCTGGTGTATGATTGACACATACAGGAGATTGGTACCAGAAGCAGTGCCCAGAGAATGAGGGACACTGGGTTATCTAGTGATTACTGATTATGTAATAATATTATTTTTAATGATCGAATGATTAAACGATTTTAAAAAACTGTAATATTTCGCATCCTAACTTTCTGAGAGGTTGCAACAGAAGTGACCCATGAAGGACACTGTCAATACCGATTTTAAAAAATCATTTGATAATCTCATGATCAGAGAATCTTATCTAATGAACTAGGTCGTGCTGATAACATGGCACACCACCAACAATAAATAACTCAAAATAACCATATTAGAAAGCGGGTACAGGACTATATAGAGAACTATCAATTGAGGAATCCAAAATGACTGAAAGAATAATAAAACAGTGCTCACAATCCTTAGTCATCAGCCAAATAAAAACCTAAACAACTTTGAGAAACCATGGGATCAAGCTCCTCTAAAGGTCAGAGAATGAAGAGGAGTTTATTTTATTTTCAATAAAGAGAAGAAGATTATGGTAGAGGCAATCCATTGTTTTGTTTCCATTCTAGAAATGAGAAAATTGAAACACAAAAATTGATGGAAATACTTATCAATTTACTTGAATGGCATAATGATGCTTTCGTTTTCATGCTTATATTACTATAGGCAGGTTTTAGCTTGAGAGACTCGTAAATATGTGTAAATCAAAAAAAAAAAAAAAAAAAAAAAAAACAGGATCCAGCTTTGTTTTTGTTTTTGTGAGAAAATCAGTGAGTGACGTTAAGTTTAGTCTATGGGTGGGTATGCTATTTTTAGCATGTAGAAAGTGCTCTAGAATGTGACAGAATGTTTGATCATAAATATTGTCTGGAAATCCTGCTTGCATTCTATATCCTGGTATCATGGGCCATGGACCAGAGAGCAGCTTAGATAAAGTGTTATCATGGCACACTACAATCTCCCAACAACACTATCCCCTAAATTTTTTAATGATGGCATGTGATTTGCCTCAGTAAGTCATAGCCATATCACTGAAAGTTGGCCAACATTTTTTACTGGTTACCCATTTCAAGATTACCTAATATAAGAGAACATAGTCCGTGGAGAAACAGTTCAAAGACTTCTGTTTATGAATGGTCTCTCTCTCCTAAGAAGTAATATAATGGTTTAAATGATAATAAGACTCACAATTATTCATCAAAAGGTGAGTTTTCCATTGTCAACTTCCTTTAGGACGGTGATAATACATTTGTTAGAGTAGACTTAGGGATGATTGGATTGCAGTCCATCTTTTTTGAGGCAGCGTTGTTCCCGAGTCTGGTTTGGAGCCACCTTAGGGACGTTAATGATGTTACATCAACTCATTGTTTGATGGTTTAGTTATATAAAACAATGATTATATCATCCATGACACCTGGAGATTGTTGCCACCTAGTGGGGTCAAGTGTGGCAGATCATCTAATTACATAATTAATGTATTTAAATTGACAAATCCTGTTAATACCCAAGATAATGTAAAGATTTGTATATTTATGTAAACCAATAATCCTCTATTCCTTGAAGAGTCCTGTAAAGCTCCCTCTTCAGGAGTTATAATGCAATATCATCATATTTTATGACTGATTGTTTGAATTGATGAAGATGACATCTTTCATGACTGGAGTCTGGCCAGTCTTTCCTTCCAGTTAAAGGCTATGTCACCTCTTTATGGTGACAGTTATCTATTACTGACTTATTTAATTATTTAAATCATTTAATTGATGGACAATGACATCATTGATTCTGTTTAGGGTGCAAATTTCTATCAGGGACAAGGATATGAAGGTTGTAGACATGGACTCAGCAGTTTCAGGATGACCTATGCATGACCCAGAGTACTAGGGATGCTGCTGTGCAAGGTGTGGGCCCATCATCTCAGGTCCTGCCACAGAACAACAGAGATTCAGGAGCTGGTGGTGATGTCAGGTCAACAGAGTTCATTAGGCAAGACAGTACAATTATCTCTTTATTATCTTATGGAATTTTAAAAATCAATGAAGACAGCATACTTTATCATGTCCAGCACGCCTGCCAGGAATTGATGAGACAAAAAAGTTCAACGACTTACATCTTTAAATAAGTAATTATTAAATCATTTCCACATATACTCTGTGAACCCTTGTTTGGTGCCACCGTGTATGACTCAGGTGTGACAGACGATCTAACTATCTGATTATTTCATTATTCAAATCTGCCTTTTTCTAATCCAGGATGAGTGGAGACTGGATCCACCTTTTGGTGGTAATTGCCCCTTGTGGTGATTTCATTATTTAGTTATGTATTTATTTTAGTGAATGGTGATAGCATTTTGTTAGCTCTCTAGGAGTGTGTTGTCTCTAGGTTTGTTATCAAAATGGGAAGAATACCAACAACAGCCATGGTGCAATGCATTCCCTCCAACAGCTTCAGGCTTGCTCAAGTTTCTTTGGGTCTTACAGTTTTCCCTTTCTTTTAATATAAACTAATACCTGCCTTATTTGGAAGAAGACGTCAGCATAATTACTTACCCGTCATTGGAGAGGTCACCCAGGCCCATAACCTTCCTTTCTTAGGTTGGATATTTGCCCCCTCTCCCTTACTGTCCCTGGTGAATAGTTTGTTAGCCTCATGTGGGCAGAGGCATTTTACCTCGAGCCAAAGACAGATTCTGTCTTGTTAGAAAGTTGGCCTGGGCCTGTTTAGTGCTGTGGCAAAGTAGACCAAATGCAAGGGCTACAAACCCCCAATAATCTGCTTACAAGTTGAAGTCCTTGTAAAAGGCCTTCTGCATTGGCAAGTGTAATTAATGTTTCATACATGTTAATGATCTTCATGGCTAAAGCATGTGTATAACTGAAAAACTCATCACTCCAGGATTTCTGGAGAAAAATGATGAATTAACACAGATATGTGTGAAAGACAGAAGAAGAAGCTGTATGAGTTTCTCACAAAAATTCAAGTGTTCCTACAGGAGATTAGTTTGTAAATTTAGTTTAAAAATGCCAATTTGTACTAGATAATATAGTGTGCTTTGGGTAGCTAAGGCTTAAGCCAAATCACCTGATAGTTGATCCACTGTGCTTGCAGTATTTACCGATTGGCAGAGGGCTATGGTAGAAACTGTAGCTTCAGGGGTGAAGGCAGCACTGGAAGCCATGTTCCCAGAATATGCTTTCCTCTCTGCTGCACACCTGGGTACGTCCCCAAGACAGCTGTTACAGTCGGCAGAGCTGCTGAGAACAATTGAAACTTTCTCCAAAATTATTAGCATTGTTTACAACAATAAGAATGGAACCAGAATACAGTGCCTGAGATGAAGGTGAAATTCTTGTCCTTTGGATAAATGTGTAAATTTATAGACTCTTGATTCAAACTATAATTAGTGGTTAGGATGCAAGGCCACATATAGCTACTCAGACATGCAGGCATCAGGATGGGTAGATTCTTGAGGACCCATCGGACATTCTTTCTGGCTGTTACAATCACCTTCCCTCCTCACATGGCGAATCAGCCACTCAGGCACCCAAACAGAGTTATCTTTGTCTTGTGAAAAGACACAAAATGACTCTCGGGCCCATACTAGAACTGAGTTGGGGGCCACTCCATTTTCCTTTAGTTACATTCTTCCAGATAACTGAGCCATAGTCAGATGACCAAGGGTGCCAATGCCAGTCGGCTGCAGATCGAGCAGCACCATGAATAGTTAAAAAATTTAAAATATAAAGGACCAAAGAAATGTTATTATGAGGATACCCTGTAAACTCCCCCCCCCTTTTTTTTTTGTTTTATATAGACAGGCTTTACTTGTGCGATGTACACGCTCTACCATGGCCTGGCCCTGAGGGATGCCTGTCTTATGTGTGATTAATTTTTTTTTTTTTAAAAAGGGTTAAAACCATGACGAGTATAAGCTGGTCCATTATCAGTTTTTAATTGTCTGGGCATTTCCATATAAGCAATGGATGTAAACAATGGCTCTTAACATCCTTAAGCCTTTCTCCAGTATGAGTAGAGGCAAATATGGGTTGAGAATGGATATCCACAGATATATGTACAAATTGTAGTTGGCCAAAGGAAGGAACATGAGTAACATCCATCTGCCAGTTATCATTAGGCCTGACACCACTGGGGTTAACTCCAAGATGTGGAACAGGTAAGAACTCTGCACATAAGGGACAATCCATACTGGGTTATCAGATTTCCAGATACTAAGAATGGGAACAGGCTGCACAGCTATAGACCCTGGGGAAAATTTTCCAGCCTAGAGTTATTTCCAGCTCTTTTAATAATAAAATTTTTACATAAAACAGTCTGAAGTTCACCTTGGAGTTATTCACCCAGTTTTCTTCCTTGTACATAACCTTGGTCAGCCAGCATATTTTTCTCAAGTTCAAACTGCCTGTGAATCCAGGACTCAGATGGGTAATATGGTGAGACAGCCAGATTTTGAATCTGGGCTATGCAAAATAGAAAGACTCTTTCAAATACAAATTAAAAAACATAATGAGGGTAAGAGGCTAAGTGAAACACATTTACCCCCCCCTCCCCACCCAACACTTAGGAGGTAGAGGCAGGATTATCAGTCCTGCAAGGTTCTCTTTTGCAAATAGAGAGCGCAAGATGAGTGATCATTATAAGAAATCTTGCATATGGAAGGAAAACATCCACAGAGAGGCACAAATATTGCAAAAAAAAAAAAAACAAACAAATCATAACCGTATCATTTTTGATACCGATAGTTAGTCACTAGAATTTAGCAAACAGTAACCTACATACTTTGAAAAACTAAAAATATTTCAAATTGGTGAGTATTTTCTGACTGAAAAAGTAAAGCTACAAGGGCATTTTTAAACAAGAAAGGCATATTTAAGAAACATATACATTCACATAGAGGAAAATCCTTTAAAAGGTTGAAGAAAAAAATGAAACACTAACTATGACATGCGTATGAATAGTATCATCCTGTTCTACAAGTTCACCTTACAACTGGGTAGTGGAGTACCGCTAATCATGATCCAGCAATCCCAGCTACAACAGGGAATGAGACAGTTAAGTTTGCTACTATATGCCCAGGAGTTCCAGACCAGCCATGGCATCAACACAAGTAGTAAAAGAAAATTTAAAATTCAGGTCAGCACTTTGGATATCAGTCAGGCAAAGAGTTGAATCCCCACATCCTCCCTCTACTAACAATTGACTTTTAAAATAGACAGATATAATGGAGAAATATGTTGCCCCACATTACAGCTGAACCACCACTATGTAAATTCAGTTATGTCTACTCAGTTATCTTTGGGTACCAGTAGGGTGAATATCTCATGACAATGACCTCTTGCTTCAATATTAAGATAAACTTAATGGTGGTCCTGCATGGAGGACCACTGCAGATTCCATGGAAGGAGAGGGTGACTAAGGTGGGGTACAAACATGCCAGGCAGCCAGAACTTGAGTGAGAAGTTTTATTAGTAAGGGGAAAAAATGGAATCAAACAAAAAAAGAGATAAAGACAAACAGACACATAGACAGGTGACAGGAGAGAATGGGAGACAGGAGCACAAAGAGATGAGAGGGGAGAGAGAAGAAATAGCAGCAAGAGAACAAAGAGCCTGAAAGAGAGAAGAGGGAGGGAGTGTAAGTGGGCAAAATCTGTCTTTATAGGGATCTTGGGTCCTGTGGGCACACTAGTATTCATGGAACTCTGGGCTGAGCAGAGAAAATTCTTCAGTGGACTCTCCCATGTAACAGAGTCAGGTTACCATAATGCCTGAGTCTTACAAGTTGATTAGAGGCTAACAAGATTTTGCATCTAGTAAACAATCCTAGCCATTGATTTTTCCAATAAGTAATGACACCAAGTCAAACACCAGAGTGGCTGCAAAGTAGGTATGAACTTAATTTCTAAACTGCCAGCAGCAACTGCTGTGTCATGAGCTCATTCCATCTTCTGGGTCTCCTTGTGCTAACAGTGAGAGAGATGCAAGCTGAAACCAATCATCTGACTCAGCAGCTCATTCCTACATTAAGGAGGATAGAGACAAAGAGCTTCATAGAAGTGTCTGGGAGTATATATTCCAGAGAGTAGTGGTGGAAAGGAATTGGAGGCAGGTAGGCACCTCCAAAGGTGAAAGCTTCTTTAGAGCAGGAGAGATTGAGTGACTAATTGAAAGAAGTGAGAAAATCAATTGGAAAGTACAACACAATGGAAACGCTCTCTCATATCTGGAGGGCTGGACTATTTGATTGGAGTGAAATGTGTGGTCAAAGAATCCAGGGAGCAACAAGAATTCTGTATTGGTTCTGTCATGTGGGCAGGAGCATAAGAGCAAAGACCCCTGTAAACTTAATAATCCTGGTGAGTGGAAAGGAAAACTGAAACCCAGAGTTTCTGATGCAATGCTTCAATAATACTGAAATAATGAATCCATACTTAATCAGAGCATAACTGTCCTGGGTTTCCCTGGAGAATAGAAAACAAGGGATCAGGTGGTGGATCTAAAAGTGGATGCCTTTGCATCTGCTCCACATCCCGGTTGAGCCTCTAAAGGCAGCTTTTTAAGGGCAGAATCTGAACTGAGGTGAGTTCAGATGAGGGTTTGAATTAGGTACACTGAGGTTGGGGATCAGAATGGTGTTACCTGCAACTCACTGTTATGGCTGAAACTTCACTCAACCCTCCTTATCTACCTACTCAAGGAACAGATGCCTAAGGTCTCCAGACTTGCAGCTAAGAGAAAACTTCTCAACACACATCTCCTGCTGAGTCCACCAACACCTGAAAAGTCCACCCCACATTGTCTCTTGCCAGCAAAAAGAAGCCGGGCACAGACCAATGACCCCACACTCAGGGTCTCAGGGTAATTTAGGTGGAAGCCCTGTGGGCTTCTATGTGTATACAAATGGTGGGATTATTTGGTTGCCCTGTTAGAAATCCCACTCTCAAGCAGCTGTGTATCTTCTGCTTGCCTGGTCCTGTCACTTTAGGCTATAAGAACCAATCAGAACCTCTAGTGGACCGGTCATTTAGAGGGGAGGGTGTTCTTGTGAATCCAGGCTTTCTGCTCAGATCATCTCATGAAGTTATTTCTTATGTAGTGCCTTTGGTTCTGTGTATATGAACAGAAGATGGAGAACCCTGGGGTGGATCTCTCTCCTTCACAACCTGTCTGTAACTCTCTCACTCCCCCTCCATCTATTTCTCACTCCCTTTCCATCTTTCTGTCTCTCACGTTGCTCTCCCATGTTGCAGATCAAATCAGAACGGCAGGGAATGGACCCTTCTAAGCTGGAACTCCTCCGTAGTTATTTATTATCATCTGTGTAAGTTGTTCCCCAATAATAACTCATTTATCATTTTTCTTGGGTGTAGTGAACTTACTAATGGACCATATCCACATGAATAAATTTTATTTATTAAGATTAAAGTCAAGTATGATGTCTAACATGTTCATAAAATTGTTTACATGATGTGGGTTTCCTCTTCCATGAATTCTTCTCTATTATCTGTTTTCAAGATGACAAAACAGGATTTAAAATATGTACATGTTTAGAAATGTGGATGAACAAATTTATGGCAAGTTCATTGCCATGGCCTATGTCAGTTTTCTGAGAACATACTGTAGTTCCTCCTACAGGAATGCTCAAGTGTGTAATCTTCTTGTGAGAAACCATGAACAATCACAAACCCACACACTGAAATCATATGATTAAAATTAAATCAAATCTCTAAACAGATTTCCATATTTGAATATTTTCTCTAAATGAGTACTCAATCCTGTAACCATTGTGTTGAGGGTTCTAAAGTCTTCAAAGTTTTCCTGCAACATGAATTGCTTCATGTAAAAGAAAGTAAGTATGAAGGATTGGGCTTAGAGATAACAATCCATCTGAATGAGGTTTTTATGTAAATAAAGACAAGGGTTACCATGAAACATGGTTCCCTTACCAGTAAATTTCCAGGACTTTTTTCCACATGAGTTTGCAAGTGAGAACAAAACAGAGACATTGTAGTGATTGAACTGATTGTTCACAATTGTCAGATATTTTTCTCTCCAGCAAACTATGTAACTCGATGTGTGTTGAATGAAGATCATACCACATCCTTTCTAGGAAGATTCCTTTCTATAAGGGTTTTCCTAGGCTCACAAAAATTATTGGGATAAGCAAAGTGCACAGCATTACTACAATGGTTACGTTATAGAGGTTCTATGCACTATGATTTTTTTTTTGTGATTATAAAGACTAATGATACACAGAGAGGCTTTACCACATGGGATACATTCAGTATCTTTCAAGTATACATTCTTTTATGACTTAAGAGAATGCTGGGATGTGCAAAGGCTGTATCATATTCATGGCATCCATAAGGTTTCTCTCCAGTATGTGTTCTTGTATGACTTTTAAGCATATCATATGTTGTGAAAGCTTTACTATATTGACTACATTCTTAGGGTATCTCTCCAGTATGTGTTCGTTTAAGACGTACCAGATGGCTGTGTTGTGAAAAAGCTTTACCACATTGAATACATCCAGAAGGTTTCTCTCCAGTATGTGTTCTATGATGAGACTGGAGATTACTGGCATGTGAAAACGCTCTACCGCATTGATTACACACATAGGGTTTCTCTCCAGTATGTGTTCTTATATGTCTTTTAAGATGACCATTACTTGCAAATGCTTTACCACATTGAATACATTCATAGAGTTTCTCTCCAGTATGTGTTCTATGATGAGATTGTAGCTTACTGACTTGTGAAAATGCCCTACCATATTGGTTACAGACATAGGTTTTCTCTCCAATATGTGTTCTTTTATAACATACCCCATGACTGTATTGTGAAAAACATTTACCACATTGATTATAGTCTTGTGTTTTCCCTCCAGTATGTGTTCTAATATGTCTTTTAAGCATAGTATGTCTTACAAACATTTTACCACATTGACTACATTCATAGGTGTTTTTTATCATGTGTGCTCTTTCACTGAGAAGAAAATGGTGACATGCAAAGACTCCACCATACTGTAGACTTCTATATGGTTTCTCTCCAGTATGAATTTTTTCAAGCCATTGAAGATACCTGTAACCCACAAAGTTTTTCACACATTCATTGCGTATATTCACAGGATTCACTCTCTTATGGCTTCTTTCATTTCTGCAAAGATAATTAGCATATGTAAAACTTTACCACATGCATGATACTAAAGAAAGTTATACATGTATTAAATAAAGTTATAATTTGGCCTAATTGTAAACAAGAATCAGATCTTGAGTTTTACATTCATAATGCTTCTCTCATGTGGTATTGTTTTGTTTTCATTGAAGATACCTGTGATTCAGAGTAAGAGCCTTTCATGGCCTTCAATTATGGCATCTATTTACATAAAATCTCCCACATAATTGAAAAAACTGAAAGAACTCAGAGCTTTGCCATATTTATTCCATTTATCAGTTTTTCCTTCATATAAATCATACTACATTGGCTAAATGTACCAGTACAAATGGAAGCATTCAGACATTCCAATGGTCATATGGATTTACTACAGTGTAAGTTGATGGTATCTTTCTGATGACTTAGGAATACTGATAAATTTGAAAGTTGTTTCACACTCAACAAATATCCTCAAAGTGGGGACTACTAAATACCTTTCATTTCTTCTCACTGTCATAAGAGAGAGAGGTACATTGCCACATTCTAAATTCACATGGCTTGTATTTAGAGTAACCTAAATTCTTTTTTTTTTTTTTCCCTACATTTTCTAATACAGAATGTCTCTGTGTAAACCCAGCTATTGTGGAACTCACTTTGTAGACCGGAGTGATCACAAACTTAAGGGATCCACCTTGCTCTTGATCATGAATGCTGGAATTAAAGGTATGGGCCACAACTACTTGACTCTACATATGATATGCTTATGATATGCTTAAGAAAACAAATAAAAGGCTTCCATATAGCATTCCCCCTTTGACTTTCTTTAAGTCAACTTTAAGGTTTCTACATAACAACCTTCTTGACACTCATAAAATGACCCTTCCAATATCCATAGCAAAGTCACAAATAGATAAGTAATGCCTTCTTAACTATAGACTTTTTTGTTATAAGGTCTTGGACATATACTTATCACCTATGCAACATGTATACTGTTTAAAATATTTAAAATATCTGAATAGTATGAAAATAAACAGATTGGCATATCTACAGAATAGATATCTGGGTGCTATAATTCAAAGGGTAGTATCTGTTCAGACATAGTTTCCCTTTCATTTTACACCAATGCCTTGCAAACACAGAAAAGCTACCTTTCACTGAGGTACAGGGGTTTGTGAGAAAATGACAATCATCACTGTACTTTAAGCTACACTTATTTTCACTGTTGCTCTTCTTAATCTTTTTAATTTTTTAAGTGTGACTCTTCAATAAAATTTCCAGGATACATTAAAATATCTTCAGAGTCAAATTTGCATAAATTTGCACATGAAAATTTACCTTCTCTGTCTTCTATCAGTTTGACAATGATCCTTCGTATTATGGTTATCCCAAATGTAGCCTGAAATAATAGAAAATATATGATGTATTCTTGCAAATTGTACAAAATTTAAGTAATAACTTCAATGAACCTTAGAACCATGCCTCACTCACCCAATTTTCCTTTTTCTTAATCAAAATTACAGAACAGTATCAACAATCAAGAAATATTTGGTCCCTTATTTTAAAATATGAAGGAAAATTCAGTCTTACCTGTAGCAGTGAGGTTCCTGTAGGTGACTAGTATCACATTTGTGTAGAGACACTTCTGAGAAGGATTTAGCAAAGCCCACTCTTCCTCATTGAAGTGGATGTGCACATCGTCATAGGTCACTGCATCCTAAAATAACACATACATGTGTGACAATGAAGTATAAGACTCACATTGTAAATGTAAACTTCTTTGACAATATAGTCATATAATCCTTGGTGCTTCTCTCACTTATTTTATACATGTACATTATAATGCATTAACCTAGGCACATTAGAAGTAAACTGAATAAGAGGACCGCATGCACCATTTCTTTGGCCGTTTAAGTAGCATATACCCTGAGAAAGAAATCCCAATAAACAGACATAAAGGGAGAGGCAAGCTACCAGAACAACACTACTGAGAACACATCAGAAATAAATTGTACGATAGGGAGAGTCTATCATAGAAATAAACCAGTTCCTAGAACCAACTTCTGTCTTTGTTAGGTTTTCATTGCTGTGTAAAGACACAGCAGGGTCAGGGCAACACTTACAAGGAAAATATTTAATTGAAGTGTCACACTTAAAATTTTAGAGGTTCTCTTATGACAGGGGACATGTCAGCATGGAGGCTGCTGCAGTCCTCGAGGTTAGAGTCCTCACAGCATGACTCAGAGGCAACAGGGCATTGTCTGACACACTGTGCATCATTCTGAGAATAAGAAACATAAATGCCTGACCCTACAGTGATGTGCTTCCTCTAACAGGGTAAAGCCCTTTCCAACAAAGCCACACCACATCTACTATAACTAGTGGGAAGTATGGACTGACAGCTGGGGCACCTTCAAGGCAATAAACTGGACCCTTTGAATGTGGTTGACACTTAGGTGACTAGATCTGTTAGAGGGCCCCTGGCAGTGAAACCAGGACCCATCCCAGTTGCTTGAACAGTGTTTTTGGAGCCCACACCCCATAGTGGGATATCTTTCTCAGTCAAGATAAAAAATAGAGAGGCTTGGTCCTTCCAAAGCTTTGTATGACAGAATTTGTTGACTCCAGAATGAAGACCTTACCCTCTCTGACTACGCAATGTTGAAGGGAAGGGCGAGTGGTTGGAGAAGAAGACTGGGAAGGAGGGATTGGTAAGTGAAATGAAAACAAATTTTAAAAAAATTAAAATAGAAACAAATTTTATGGGAATCATCCACAAAAAGAGGCTGGTTTTGCTCTCATTGTTGCTTTGTAAGGATGGAAAAACTTAGCCTAATATTTCCTAGACTCTGCCCCGTAGCAGTGAGAAGGCAAAATGTCATTCTTGACTGTTTACAACAAGGTGGTTTACCAACAGCATCTGTGAGTGAATGAGAACAGGAAATGGACCTCGTCACACTACCCAGAAGCCCTAGTGAAAGCAGATTTCCTGGGCTAACTGCAGGCTTGGATAGTTCAAATTGATTGGTCTGCACTGGATGCTATGAGATGATTGGTTTGTGATGTGCGGGCTTTGTTTTAACCCTATAAAAGCTGTATGAACCCTGTACCCAGGATTCCTACTCCTCTACCCCACATGGAGTATGGCTGTGGACCCCAGTGCACTGGAATATAAAAGACCTCATGCTTTTTCATCAAGACCACTTCTCATGAGTTATTTGGGGGGACACCTTTCCTGAGTCGGGGTGTGAGGGTCCACTCCCTCAGCGGGTCTTTCAGTTTCAGTAACAAGGATTTTGAAAACAAATTCTTTCCCAGTTTTTATGTATTCAGAATGTGTGTGAAAGATGTTTCCCATGTGTAATTATTACATACCATAGTAGAGATTGTCAGATATCCTGCATCTGGAGGTGAGGTTGTTTTGAGCCTAGAATTTTGGGTTTTGGGATCTGACTCAGGTCATCCCCAAGTAGAATATGTGCTGAGCAAAACAGTAAATGTGATTTCCAGATTGAAAACAACAAGAATAAAACAGAGTACATAAATAAAAATTAAACAATAATCATTGAGAACATGATGCATTAGTATGCATATTCTGTATAAGATAAATTTGCAACATGACTCAAATACAGTGCAAACTAAATTTCTAACAACCTATAAAATGATAATTGATTACAAAGATTCATGCAAATGGGAACCAGTTAGAATCCCAATAGAATTATGAAAAACATAGTACATATGTTGATACAGCATGGCTTCTACATCTATAACAACCATGCAGTTATTGAGAGGTGTACAATATTAGGGAAAGAACAAAGGGGAGGAAGAGAACAAAAAATAAGGGGTAAATACCATCAACTTTAAAAAAAAATAAATAAATACATAAAAACAAGAGAAATTCATACACGGAACCTGAGATCTTGTGTAATGTTATCCAGCTACCAATGACTCTATGTGTTCAGAACTTATATACACAGACTCTACCAAAACTAATGCAAAAGTTCACCTAAACTGTTCTGCTTCTGACCCTGAAGCGACTGATATTTGTTTCAAAGTGAGACACCCCATAGTCTAATTTTCTCTATGCAAATGGGGGTAATATTCTGCCATCATTCATATAATTATATTTTAATGAACAATGTTATAATTTAATGAGTTCTGTTTATTAAACATATCCCTATAAATAATTGGTATCCAGAAAAAAAAATTTTTAAGAATCTTGGTCCCAAAACACCCACAGAGGGCATACAATCAGGTAGTTTAAGAAGGGGTAATCAAGAGGACATAAGGACATTGCCACAGACTTAAGAAATAAAGAAATATGTTTGTATAGACAAATTGCGTTCATTTCTGGTTAATGATCAAAGAGGAAAGAACCTACAACAGATGGTTATTTTTGTTGTTATTGTTTTTTTTGTTTTGTTTTGTTTTTTGTTGTTGTTTTTTTTTTTTTAAGACAGAGTTTATCTGTGCAATAAATAGCCTTAGTTGTTTTAGGAACATCTCTGTAGACCCTGCTGGCCTTGGTCTCATATAGCTCTACTTTCCTGTGTCTCCTGAGTGCTGGGATTACAGGCGTGAAAAACCACAATCTCGCTCCTAAAACATTTTGCATTCCACATATGTTGCCTTCTTTAAGTTCTTTCAATGTCTGACCCCAGCTTATTCTTTGAGGAATTTAAATAGTGACAGGATACTGCAAGTTAGGCCAGTAAGGCAATATAAGCTTTCAACAGAAAAGATAGCACCACAATTATTTCATAGTACAGGAGTTACTTTGAATAGCAGATCTGGAGGAAGAAGTGTCAGAAGATAAGAAAAGTAGGGAAGGCAGAACAAAGAAAAGATTAAAGCTGGGACAGAGAGTAATTGCTTAAGCCATGTGTTATTCTAAGTAAGCTTCTCATGAGGAATAGCTTCTTGTATACTATGTCTATTGGGAAATGGAAGGAAATGATAGACTTCTAAGAAGTCAGCAGGTATTACCATTTGATGTGACAACCTTAGGAGAAGGCTACTCAAGCAGTGGAGTACAGGGGGGGAAACAGGCAATCCCATTAACATTACTGACTAAGGCCACAGTGTCTATGGGCCTAATAAGCATAGCTCCATGTGGTTTCAATTAGAGCACACCAAGGATTTTTCAAACATTTTCTCTCAGACTGTACATCCAAAACCACAAAAAATATCAGCCCTGTTACATAGTCCACAATAGTTCACCCAGACCAGTTTTGGCTGAATACTTTAACTACAGCAATTTGTATTCATGATAAGGTCTCTCCTCTATCCAGATTCTTGAATGCCTTCATCTGGTGATTCCAAGAAACTGCCCACCAGGAAAATTATGGATTATGTAGGAATGATTAACTGATTCCACATTGCTCACCTCAACTATCATTGATGGAGGACATCTCAGCTTATATCCTTCCTCTCCCTTTCTGCACTGTGACTCCACTAGTATCCAAGTGGGTCATGAACTCAATCCTTGCACAAATCCCTCTTCATATATAATTCCCCACACTAATCAGAGATCTTGGGAGTTCACTCAATTTCTGGTCTATTTTCCTTCTCACTGACCAGTCAATGGCCAGGCAGGAAGAAAGTGTAGGTGTTTCTTCCCAGCACTGTATGTGAGACGCATGATTGGGAATTCAAAACAATTCTCAATTATACAGCATAAGACAACCCAAAGTTACAAAAGACTTTGCTCTACTCGGAAATCAATAATAAACATCACTTGAGAAAAGGAATGGAATAAGTAAAATCTAAGAAACATAGGAGAGCAGCAACACAGAGATACAAGCAGTAATGTGTTTAAAAAATACATGTAAAAAGATGCCAATAGCCGGGTGGTGGTGGCACATGCATTTAACGCTAATGCTTAGGAGGCAGATGGAAGCCTATCTCTGTGAGTTCAAGACAAGCCTGGTATACAAGATATAGTTGTGGGACAAGTGGCAAAGTCACAAAAAAATGGGGTCTCAAAAAATAAATAAATAAATAAAAATTAAAACTAAAAAAGCTAGAAAAACAGACACCATCCTTGGCTAGAGGCCTCACTTGAAGAATGCCAGGCCATGGCTAGTTCCACGTATCAATGCCACCATCCTGAGTCCATGGTGCTGGATGCTTGCCCCCCATCGCTGGGTCTCTGCTAGAGAGGATTCAGAAGGAGAGTGCCAGGCCCTGGCTAGATACGCCTATCCATGCAGGAACATCTTGAAACACTGTGTACCAGGATCTGTAACCCCCATTGCCAGGATTCTGCTAGAGGTGAGTCCCGGAAAAATTTGCATGAAATTCCCCCCACAACCTAACCTGGAAATTCCCTGGACTGCCTCCAGATCATGCTCTGCCTGTGGCATGTCCACAGCTCAAAAACTCATAGGAAATAGATAATCTAACTTCAACAGAATTGAAGGGAAAAGCAGGGAAAATATATACACAAACCACTGCCAACATCAAATCATAAACAAAAACCATTAATAAAAAATGTCCCTTACTTTCCCTCAATGTTAATGGTATTATCTCACTAATAAATAGAGAAAGGCTAACAGAATTAATATGGAAACAGGATCCATCCTTCTGCTGCACACAATAAACACATCTAAGCTTCAAAGATAGACATTACTCAGGGTAAAGGGCTTGGAAAAGATCTTCCAATCAACTTGACCCAAGAAGCAAGCAGGTTTGGCTATCGTAATACCTAACAAGTTAGACTTCAAACCAAAATCAATTAAAAGAGATGAAAACAGTCATTTTGTATCCATCACAGGAGAAATCCTAAGCACAAAACCTCAATTCTGAATCTCTAAGCCCCAAATACAAATACACACACATTCGTAAAAGAAATGGTACTAAAACTCAAACCTCACATAAAACTACACACACTTAGAGTGGGAGACTTCAACACCCCACTCTCACCACTACACAGGAATGCCAGTCAGAAACTTTACAAAGAAACAAAAGAAATAACAGAAGTTATGTTTCAATTTGGTTTCACAGACATCTATTGAACGTTCCATCCAAACCAAAAAATATATAAATTCTTCTCTACTCCACATGGAACATTCTCTGAAATTGACCATATACGAGGTAACATAAAAATCCTCATCCGATACAAAAACATTTGGATATTACCCTGTATCTTATCAGACTACCATGATTTATAATTGGAATTCAATAAAAACAACAACAAATCACAGAAAACCTACAAACTCATGAAAACTGAATAATGCTCAATTTCATCATATTTGGGTCTAAGATGAAATAAAGAAATTAAGGAATTCCTAAAATTCAATGAGGTTGTGGATACAACATACATGAATTAATGGGACACCTTGAAAGCACTGCTATGAGGGAAGTTGATTGCATTAAGTGCCCATATTAAGTAAACAGATGAGAGACACATTAGAGAATTAACAACACAACAGAAAACCTTAGGACACAAATGAAGCAAACTCAACCAACAGGAGTAGGCCCCATTATCAATTTTTGGGCTGAAAATAATAAAGTAGAAAACAGGAAAACATTACAAAATAAATAATTGCAATAAAGAGTTGTTTTTTTTTTTCAAAAAACTAACAAGTTAGACAAACCTTTATCCAAACTAAACAAAAAGCACAGAGAGAACATGGAAATTAACAAAATCAGAAACAAAAAGGGGTACAGAACAATAGACACTGAGGAAATCCAGGCAATTTTGAGGTCATATTTTGGAAACATATACCCCACAAAATTTGAAAATTCAAAGGATATGGACAAATTTCTGGACAACTCTTACTTTACAAAATTAAATCAAGAATAGACAAGCAACTTATATTGACCTATAACAACTAACAAAGTAGGAACAATCATACAAAGCCTTCCAAACATAAAAAAAATCCCAGAGCCAGATGTCTTTTTCAGTGAAGAATTCTACCGAAAATTCATGGAAGAGCTAATATTAATACTCTTGAAACTGTTCCACATAATAGAAAAAGTAGTTTCATTACCAAACACATTTTTTTAGGCTACAATCACCTTAATACCCATTAACACAAAGACACAACTTAGAGAAAATTACAGACCAATATCCCTCCTGCACATTGATGCAAAAATGCTCAAGAAAATACGGGAAAACCGAATCCAAGAATATATCAGAAAAATCATCTACCATGATCAAGTAGGCTTCATCCTTGGGCTGCAGGGATGACTTCCCATATGAAAATATATCAAATATACCACTATATAAACAAACTAAAAATGAAAAAACATATGATCATCTCCCTAGATGTAGAAAAAACCTTTGACAACACTCAACAACCTTTCATGTTAAAGGTCTTAGAGAGATCAGGGAAAACAGGAATTTATATTTATATAAACGTAATAAAAGCAATTTGTAGTAAACACAGAGCAAATATCAAGCTGAATGTAGAGAAGCTTAAGGTGATTCCTCTAAATTCACGACAAAGCCTAGGCTGCCCTTTGTCTCCACATCTCTTCATTATTGTATTTCAAGTGCTAGATAAAGAAATAAGACAAGAAAAGGATATCAAGAGTATACAAATTGAGAGGAAGAATTCAATCTTTCTCTATTTTCAGAAGATATGATAGTTTAAATAAGCAACCAAAAAACTCTACCATGGTACTCCTACAGCTGAAAAACACATTCAGCAATTTATCAGCATACAAGATAAACAACAAAAAAAAAAA
Organism: Phodopus roborovskii; assembly: GCF_943737965.1. NCBI lineage: Eukaryota > Metazoa > Chordata > Mammalia > Rodentia > Cricetidae > Phodopus > Phodopus roborovskii. The sequence goes on along the minus strand of NW_026125770.1, from coordinate 206,628 downwards.
AAGATCATAGCCAATCTATATTCAGACAACAAAGGAGCTGATAAAGAAATCAGAGAAACACTGATTTCAACAAACTCAACGTGGGCACTGAGTCTCGTGTTTGTGTTTCTTAGGCATTAGTTGCACAGCAAAAGAACAACATTGGTGCTGAAACCCAGGCAGGCTCTCCTTGAGGGTCACTGGCAGCTGTCTGCTGGTGGGCGGCCTGCCAGAGACACTCGGGATCCTGTTTCCGATACCAGTAGTCTGCCTCCACACCCCCACCCCCCGTTTGCTGGAAATACCACCCCACACAGGCTTCAATTAGGTAAGGTAACCTTTTAAATTTTAACCCATTTCCTTAAGGTCTGGTACATTCCTCAGGGGTAGAAGACATACCACCTAGGGTGGTATATCTGCTCTGCTCTCGAACTGCTGAGTCCTTCTGGCTTCTATTGGCCCTGGCAACGTTTTCAGGCTGACCAGCTTCAAATAACACTCTGCCATTCTCGCTTATGGTGTGGCCACGCTCTTGGGCTGGCGAGTTCCAAGACTACCTGGTCACCTTCCTCTCTACCCATGGGGAATAAACTGACTAAGGAAATATCCCCCACCACTCTAATGGGATGCCTGATAGAAAATTTAAAACCCTTTCACTTAATGCCACTTGTTAAGGCACCCAGACTTCTTTACCTTTGTACTAAAAAGAGGCCTAGATATCCCCTAGAAAATTCAAATTGGCCACATAACAGCTCTCTAGATCCCGATATTTTACAAGATCTTTCAAATTACTGCCAGTGCACAGGTAGATGGAATGAGTTTTTTCTATCTCTCTATTAAACAATCTCTTTCCCTAAACTTGGTTCTGTTCTCTTCCCACCACACTAAAACTCTCCTGCCTGCCGCAGCTGCAGCCTGTCTCAGGGCAGTAGGCTGGGCTGAGGCAGCATCTACTCAAGACAAAATTGAATCGCAAAACTTTATGATTTCTGCCAGCTTTTGGGGATATGTTTATGGCAGCTGCCGTTTTCACATTGTGGCTGAGACTCACCCACACATGGTTCTTCCCTCTGCTACACCAGCCACGTAGGCACAGAGAGTCTAGCCAGCTTCTGCCACCAACAGAACCTGTAATTCATTTACCTTTTGCTTTTATTCTTTTATTTGCTTTATTCTTTATTCTTTGTCTCTAATTTCTATTTTCACTATGTCATACATAGCTTCACATTCTAGTATCGTGGTAAATAAGGATCAGGATAAACAAATAGGCTGAGTAGATGTTTATTCAGGGAGAAATAACTTACAACCTAGACAGATGAACACCAGGAAATTCAACCAGATCCTCTCCTGTCCGAGTCACGCCAGAAAGAGAGCGCCTTTCCTGGCCCCCTCCAACCTCCTTCCACAGGTCACTTCCGCCCATGGCTCCACCCCCCAACGGGTGTGGTCAGTGCCAGAGAAGGACTATCTCACTACATTCTAGTCCTCCTCAATTTTACACAGTCCTGTTTAATATATCTGTACATTTAACTTAAATTTAACTTTATGTAAATGTAAGATAACTTCATGCAACTTAAATTCAACTGTACTAAGTCTCAAATATTTCTAAATTGTTATGTGCCTTTTAATGGTGGTAAATATTTAAGGTTATAAATGTCTATTTCAAGCTAACAAAATATCTATGCCACCCAGTCTTTCCTGTGAGCTGTTTATTAAGGTTAAGCCTCTATTATCAAAGGGAGTTTTTCTCTACCTCTTTGTCCTCTATGGTTATAAGTCTAACCTACTAAGCTAAAACCAGTTACAGACAGGCTGCAGGGCCCTGAGTAAAACACAATAAAAGCAAGGATGTAAAAAGTCTGTCTTACCCTGACTTGGCAGGGTTCAGCAGTCAACAGTCTTCTAATGACTGAAATCTACTCAGCATTCTTTCTTTGAGTATCTCATCTTGAACCACAAAACTTTCTAGAGACTTCATTGAATCAGTATGTCTCTTGCTTTCTACAACTACAAATGATTCCATATTTTTAATATTTTCATTCTTAGATATTATCTGAATGGCATGTAAACTGCCTTCCAGAAACAATGTTCTATCTGATAGCTTTCCATTATCCTCAGACATGGAACGGATTCTGCTAGTCTTTCCATCGGATGTTCCAGTTGTTTAACCTTATTAGCAGCTTCGTTCACTCAGGAATTAGCAGTTTGTGACAGCATGTTAATGCAGTGCACTGTTTCTGTTTTGGTTATTGAAGCATTTGACATAGAAAAAATTCTGTTTTCTAGTTGGTCATTTTTATGTTCCATGTTTTCTATTCTAGATGCCAGCTCTCAATTTGCATCTCTAATATTCTGAATCTTTTTCTCATCAGGTTCATACCCATTGCCTTTGCAAAAAAATAATAATAATGCATATATTGGTTAAGCCATGATTTTCTTCTGTTAAAATACCTTCTACATATGAAGTAAAGTAATTTCTAAAGTCTTGCATCATAAGATTATCCATCCTAGGTTTGGAACAATCGATCTATACATTTTATCGTCTAAAATTGCGAAGAATATTGCATTTACCTTAGGTGTAATTCTGCTGTCCTTGAACTTTGACAGGTTTAGTTATTGCACTCAGCTTGTGGTGGTAATGCCTGTAGTTTCCCCACCAAATCGCATCTGGCAGCAGACAATTCGTCTGATGTTGGTCCCTGAAGAATAGCTCTTAACAAACTAAGGCAAGCAAAATTTTGTTAAATGAATGAGTGAAAGGAGCCTTGAGCAAATTTTGGGGACCCCAGGACTAACAGGTGTTGCCTCTTACTGGCACATTTGAGCTGCAGGAAACACACCAGCTGGACAGGCGCCATGTGTGCCACAGCTGCAAATGCAAAGTGGGGAATTGGCAAAAGATAAGAAGCAGTATGAGCTTTCTCAGGGCTGAGGTGGGGGGGTAAAGTTGTAGGACAGCGGCAAATGTCCCTCAAGCTGTGGTATGGCCACCTGGTTAGGCAAGGAACCCTGCCCATTCTGGGATGGTGTGGGAAGCGAGCAGTGTCTGCTGCCTTGGTGAAAACCAGGTTCGGTAAAAATCCAGATTCTGCTTCTGACACCAGATATTGATGTTCGGTAAGGATCAGGAGAAAAAAAATAGGCTGAATAGATGATTATTCAGGGAGAAATAACTTACAACATAGACAGATGAACTCCAGCAGGTTCCTGGTCCCAGGAAGCTGTTCCTGTGCTGTAGGCAAGAGATCTCTCCCAGTATCCTCCTCAAAATTAGTTCCCCCGGGTCACATCCAGCACTGTCTCCACCCCCAATGGGCGTGGTCTATGCTGCAGGCAGGGACAAGGTAATTATCTCACTACAAATACTGAATGTTCCATTTAATTCATATGTCAAACTTTAGTCAACCAATGGTGGGGCAATGGTAGAGGTGTTCTATTAATATGTCTAAAGAGCAAATAAGAATTGCTTCCCCTAATACTAAAGACACTCCATAACTGCACATATGTAATTGGGATGAGGGGATGGAAAGGGAGGGTCATTAGAGTGCTTGTGAGAGGGCAGAGAGGGTAAAACGGAGGGATGGAGTGAAGGTGGTTGGGAGGGATGGAGGGGGAACTGGGATCAATGTGTACAATAATAAATTAAATTTAAAAAAAGGTTTTGACACCAATATTTAAGTTCAAGTACAAGTTACTGTGGAAAAGGATTTCTATTTTTGTTTCCACAGAAAATGAAAAGATGTGGATTCCTTCCAGACTAATGTGGTTTGATCAAACCAGACCATCTGAAACAGAATACCAGGTGATCCTACATTCAAAACAGCTGGACAAAGCAGCCTGACAGACTACAGCCAAGATTTCTGACTCTTCTTCGAATTCCTCATGACAGCGCCCCTTACCAGCAGGAAGTAGTTTGGAAAGAACAACGCCCAAATATTGTCTATAAATGTTTGTTTTCATTTAAATGGACTTAGTTATATAAAATTAAAAAAAAAAAAGATGAAAGAAACAAACCAAGCTAAGAATGGGCATGCATAACTAAGAAAATAAAACAAAAACAAAAAAGAATAAAGTCAAGTATGATATCTAATATGTTCACAAAATTATTTACATGATGTAGGTTTCCTCTTCCATGATTTCTTCCCTATTACCTGATATCAAGATGATAAAACAGGATTTAAAATACGTACAGGTTTAGAAATGTGGATGAACAAAATTGTGGCAAGTTCTTTGCCATGACCTATGTCAGTTTTCTGAGAATATACTGTAGTTCCTCCTACAGGAATACTCAAGGGTGTAACCTTCTTGTGAGAAACCATGAACAATCACATACTCACACACTGACATCACATAATTAAAATTAAATCAAATCTCTAAACAGATTTCCATATTTGAATATTTTTCTCCAATGAGTACTCAATCCTGTAACCATTGTGTTCAGGGTCTTAAAGTATTCAAACTTTTCCTCCAATAATAATTATTTCATGTAAAAGAAAGTAAGCATGAAGGATTGGGCTTAGAGATAGCAATCCATCTGAATGAGGTTTTTATGTAAATCAAGTCAAGTGTTACCATGAAACATGGTTCCCTTACCAGTGAAGTTCCAGGACTTTTTTCCACATGAGACTGCAAGTGAGAACAAAACAGAGACGTTGTAGTGCTTGAACTGATTGTTCACACGTGTCAGATATTTTTCTCTCCAGAAAACTATGTAACTCAATGTATGTTGAATGAAGATCATACCACATTCTTTCTAGGAAGATTCCTTTCCATAAGGGTTTTCTTAGGCTCACAAAGATTATTGGGATAAGCAAAGTGCACAGCATTACAACAATGGATACATGTATAGTGTTTTTATGCACTATGATTTATTTCTTTGATTATAAACACTAATTATACATAGAGAGGCTTTACCACATGGGATACATTCATTATATTTCAAGTATAAATTCTTTTATGACGTAAGATATTGCTGGGATATGCAAAGGCTTTATCACATTCATGGCATCCATAAGGTTTCTCTACATTATGTGTTCTTATATGACTTTTAGGCACATCATATGTTGTGAAGGCTTTACTACATTGACTACATTGTTAGGGTATCTTTCCAGTATGTGTACGTTTATGACATACCAGATTGTTGTGTTGTGAAAAAGCTTTACCACATTGATTACATCCATAAGGTTTCTCTCCATATGTGTTCTATGATGAGACTCGAGATTACTGGCATATGAAAACGCTCTACCACATTGATTACATATATAGGGTTTCTCTCCAGTATGTGTTCTTATATGTCTTTTACGATGACCATTACTTGCAAATGCCCTACCACATTGATTACATGCATAGGGTTTCTCTCCAGTATGTGTTCTATGATGAGACTGGAGATTCCTGGCACGTGAAAACGCTCTACCTCATTGATTACATACATAGTTTTTCTCTCCAGTATGTGTTCTATGATGAGATTGTAGCATACTAACTTGTGAAAATGCCCTACCACATTGGATACATACATAGGGTTTCTCTCCAATATGTGTTCTTTTGTGACATACTATATAACTGTATTGTGAAAAACATTTGCCACATAGATTATAGTCTTGAGTTTTCCCTCCAGTATATGTTCTAATATGTCTTTTAAGCATAGTATGTCTTGCAAATGTTTTACCACATTGACTATATTCATAGTTGTTTTTTACTATGTGTGCTCTGTCATTGAGAAGAAGGAAATTGTGATATGCAAAGACTTCACCACACTCTAGACTTCTATACGGTTTCTCTCCAGTATGAATTTTTTTTCAAGCCATTGAAGATGCCTGTAACCAACAAAGTTTTTCACACATTCATTGTGTATATTCACAGGATTCACTCCCTTATGGCTTCTTTGATTCCTCAAAGATCATTAGCATATGTAAAACTTTACCACATGCATGATACTAAAGAAAGTTAGTACATGTATAAAATAAAGTTGTAATTGGCCTAATTGTAAACAAGAATCAGATCTTGAGTTATACATTCATAATGCTTCTCTAATGTGGTATTGTTTTGTTTTCATGGAAGATACCTGTGGATTCAGAGTAAGAGCTTTATTTCATGGCCCTCAATTATGGCATCTATTTACATAAAATCTCCCATATAATTGAAAGAATTGAAATCACTCAGAGCTTTGCCATATTTATACTATTTATCAGTTTTTCCTTTATAGAAATCATATTACATTGGCTAAATATACCAGTGCAAATGGAAGCATTCACACATTCCAACGGTCATATGGATATGCTACAGTGTAAATAGATGGTATCTTTCAGATGACTTAGGGATACTGATAAATTTGAAAGTTGTTTCACACTCAACACATATCCTCAAAGAGGGGACTACTAAATATCTTTCATTTCTTCTCACTGTCCTAAGAGAGGTACGGTGCTTCTTTACACATTCTAAATTCACATGGCTTGTATTTAGAGTAAACTAAATACTTCCCCCCCCCCTGCATTTTCTAATACGGAATGTCTCTGTGTAATTCTAGCTATCTTGGAACTCACTTTGAAGACTGGGGTGATCACAAACTTAAGGGATCCACCTTGCTCTTGATCATGAATGTTGGGATTAAAGGTATGGGCCACAACTACATGGCTCTACATATGATATGCTTATGAAACTAAGAAAACAAATAAAAGGTTTCCACATATCATTCACACTTTGACTATCTTTAAATCAAATTTAAGGTTTCTCCATAACAACCTTCTTGACACTCATAAACTGACCCTTTCAATATCCATAGCAAAGTCACAAATAGATAAGAAATGCCTGCTTAACTATAGACTTATTTCTTAGGAGGTCTTGGACATATACTTGTCACCTATTGAACATGTATACTGTTTAAAATATCTGAATAGAATGAAACCAAACAGACTGTCATATCTACAGAATAGATATCCGGGTACTATAATTCAAAGGGTGATATATGTTAAGACATAGTTTCCTTCACATTTTACACAAATGCCTTGCAAACACAGAAGAGCTACCTTTCACTGAGGTACAGGGTTTTGTGAGAAAATGACAATCATCACTGTACTTTAAACTACACTTATTTTCACTGTTGCTCTTCTTAATCTTTTTAATTTTTTAAGTCTGACTCTTCAAGAAAATTTCCAGGATATATTAAAATATCTGTAGAGCCAAATTTGCATAAACATGCACATGAAAATTTACCTTCTGTGTCTTCTATCAGTTTGACAATGATCCTTCGTATTATGGTTATCCCAAATGTAGCCTGAAATAACAGAAAATATAAGATGTATTCTTGCAAATTGTACAAAATTTAAGTAATAACTTCAATGAACCTTAGAACCATGCCTCACTCACCCAATTTTCCCTTTTCTTAATCAAATTACAGAATAGTATCAATAATCAAGAAACAGTTGGTCCCTTATTTTAAAACATGAAAGAAAATTCAGTCTTACCTGTAACAGTAAGGTTCCTATAGGTGTCCAGCATCACATTTTTGTAGAGATACTTCTGAGAAGGATTAGGAAAGCCCACTCTTCCTCAGCGAAGTGGATGTGCACATCGTCATAGGTCACTGTATCCTAAAATAACACAAAGAAGTATAATTCTCACATTGTAAATGTAAACGTCTTTGACAATATAGTCATATAATACTTGGTGTTTCCCTTACTTATTTTACACATGAACATTAGGATGCATTCACCCAGTCACATTAGAAGTAAACTGAATTAGAGGTCCACATGCACCATTTCTTTGGCCATTTAAGTAGCATATACCCTGAGAAAGAAATCCCAATAAACAGACATAAAGGGAGAGGCAAGCTACCAGAACAATACTACTGAGAACACATCAGAAATAAATTGTATGATAGGGAGATTCTATCATAGAAATAACCCAGGTCCTGGAACCAACTTCTGTCTTTGTTAGGTTTTCATTGCTGTGTAAAGACACAGCAGGGTCAGGGCAACACTTACAAGGAAAATATTTAATTGAAGTGACACACTTAAAATTTCAGAGGTTCTGTTATGGCAGTGGACATGTCAGCATGGAGGCTGCTGCAGTCCTAGAGGTTAGAGTCCTTACAGCATGACTCAGAGGTAACAGGGCGTTGTCTGACACACTGTGCATCATTCTGAGAATAAGAAACATAAATGCCTGACTCTACCATGATATGCTTCCTCTAACAGGGAAAGCCCTCTCAAACAAGGACACACCACACCTACTATAACTAGTGGGAACTCACAGAGTATGGAGTGATAGCTAGGGCACCTTCAAGGCATTAAACTGGACCCTTTGAATGTGGTTGACACTTAGGTGACCTGATCTGTTAGGTGGCCCCTTGCAGTGAAACCAGTACCCAACCCAGTTGCTTGAACAGTGTTTTTGGACCTCACACCTTATAGAGGGATACTTTTCTCAGTTGAGATAAAAGATAGAGAGGCTTGGTTCTTCGTCAGAGTTGTATGCTGGACTTTGTTGACTCCTGAATGAGGGCCTTACCCTCTCTGACTATTAAAAGTTGCAAGGAAGCGAGAGTAGTTGGGGAAGAAGAGTGGGGAGGAGGGATTGGTATGGAAAATGAAAACAAAAAAAATTAAAATAGAAACAAATTTTATTAGAATCATCCACAAAAAGTGACTGGTTTTGCTCTCATTGTTGCTTTGTAATGATGGAAAATCTTAGCCTAATATTTCCTAGGCTCTGCCCCCTAGCAGTGAGAAGGCAAAGGTCATTCTTGACTGTTTATAACAAGGTGGTTTATCGACAGCACCTGTGAGTGAATGAGAATAGGAAATAAACCTTGTCACACTACCCAGAAGCCCTAGCGAAGGCAGACTTCCTGGGCTAACCCCAGGCTTGAATAGTTCAAATTGATTGGTCTGCACTGGATGCTATGAGATGATTGGTTTGTAATGTGTGGGCTTTTTTTTGTAACCCTATAAAAGCTGTATGAACCCTGTACCCAGGGTTCCCAGTCCTCTACCCCACATGGAGTATGGCTGTGGACCCCATTGCACTGGAATATAAAAGACCTCATGCTTTTTCATCAAGACCGCTTCTTATGAGTGATTTGGGGGGACTACCTTTCCTGAGTTGGGGTGTGAGGGTCCACTCCCTCAGCGGGTCTTTCAGCTTCAGTAACAATTATTTTGAAAACAAATTCGTTCCCAGTTTTTATATATTTGGATTGTGTGTGAAAGATGTTTCCCATGTGTAATTATTACATACCATAGTAGAGATTGTCAGATACCCTGCATCTGGAGGTGAGGTTGTTTTGAGCCTAGAATTTTGGGTTTTGGAATCTTACTCAGGTCATCCCCAAGTAGAATATGTGCTGAGCAAAACAGTAAATGTGATTTACAGATTGAAAACAACAAGAATAAAACAGAGTACATAAATAAAAATTAAACTATAATCATTGAGAACATGATGCATTAGTATGCATATTCTGTATAAGAAAAAATTGCAACATGACTCAAATACAGTGCAAACTAAATTTCTAACACCCTATAAAATGATATCTGATTACAAAGATTCATGCAAATGGGAACCAGTTAGAATCCCAATAGGATTATGAAAACCATATAGTACATATATTGATACAGCATGGCTTCTACACCTACAACAACCATGCAGTGATCTAGAGGTGTAAAATATTAGGGAAAGAACAAAGGGGAAGAAGAGAAAAAAAATAAGAGGGGTAAACACCATCAACTTTGTGTCAAAAAAAAAAAAAAACAAGAAAAATTCATCCACGTAACCTGAGATTTTTGTGTAATGTTACCCAGCTACCGATGACTCTATGTGTTCAGAACTTATACACACAGACTCTTACAAAATTAACTCAAAAGGATGCCTAAACTGTTCTGCTTCTTACCCTGCAGTGACTGATATTTGTTTCAAAGAGAGACACCACATGGTCTAGATTTCTCTATGCAAATGGGGGTAATATTCTGCCATCGTTCAGAGAATTATATTTTAATTTAATGAGCAATGTTACAAATTAATGAGTTCTGTTTATTAAACATATCCATATAAATAATTGGTATCCAAAAATAAAGTTTTTAAGAAGCTTGGTCCCAAAAATTCCACTGAGGGCATCCAATCATGTAGTTTAAGCAGGGATAATCAAGGACATAAGGACATTGCCATAGACTTAAGAAATAAGTAAATAAATATGTCTGTATAGACAAATTGTGTTCATTTTTGGTAATGATCAAAAAGGAAAGAACCTACAACAGATGGTTATTTTTGTTGTTATTGTTTTTTTTTTTTTTTTGAGACAGAGTTTATTGGTGCAATAATAAATAGCCTTAGTTGTTTTAGGAGACAGATACTGCATGTCGGGCCAGTAAGGCAATGTAAGCTTTCAACAGAAAAGATAGCACCATAATATTTCATAGTACAGGAGTAACTTCGAACAGCAGATCTGGAGGGAGAAGTGTTATAAGATGAGAAAAGTAGGGAAGACAGAACAAAGAAATGATTAAAGCTGGTGCAGGGAGTTATTGGTTAATCCATGTGTTATTCTAAGTAAGCTTCTCATGAGGAATAGCTTCTTGTATACTACATCTATGGGAAAATGGAAGGAAATGATAGACTTCTAAAAAGTCAGCAGGATTTACCATTCGATAGGACAACCTCAGAAGGCTACTCAAGCAGTGGAGTACAGGGGGAAAACAGGCAATCCCATTAACATTACTGACTAAGGCCACAGTGTCCATGGGCCTAATCAGCATAGCTCCATGTGGTTTCAATAGAGCACACCATGGATTTTTCAAACCTTTTCTCTCAGACTGTACATCCAAAACCACAAAAAATATCAGCCCTGTTACATAGTCCACAATAGTTCACCCAGACACGTTTTGGCTGAATACTTTAACTATAGCAACTTGTACTCATGATAAGGTCTCTCCTCTATCCAGATTCTTGATAGCCCTCATCTGGGGATTCCAAGAAACTGCCCACCAGGAAAATTATGGATTATGTAGGAATGATTAACTGATTCCACATTGCTCACCTCAACTATCATTGAAGGAGGAAATCTCAGCTTATATCCTTCCTCTCCCATTCTGCATTATGACTCCACTACTATCCAAGTGGGTCATGAACTCAATCCTTGCACAAATCCCTCTTCATATATAAGTCCCCACACTAATCAGAGGTCTTGGGAGTTCACTAATTTTCTGGTCTATTTTCCTTCTCACTTACCAGTCAAGGGACAGGCAGGAAGGAAGTGTAGGTTTTTCTTCCCAGCACTGTACGTGAGAAGCAGGATTGGGAGTTCAAAACAATTCTCAATTATACAGCATAAGACAACCCAAAGATAAAAAAAAAAAAAAAAAAAACTTTGCTCTACTCAGAAATCAATAATAAACATCACTTGACAAAAGGAATGGAATAAGTAAAATCTAAGAAACATAGGAGAGCAGCAGCACAGAGATACAAGCAGTAATGTGTTTAAAGAACATATTTTAAAAGATGCCAATAGCTGGGTGGTGGTGGCACATGCATTTAACGCTAGTGTTCAGGAGGCAGATGGAAGCCTATCTCTGTGAGTTCAAGACAAGCATGGTATACAAGATATAGTAGTGGTACAAGCAGCAGAGTCACAAAAAAATGGGGTCTCAAAAAATAAATAAATATTAAAAAGAAAAAAGCTAGAAAAACAGATACCATCATTGGCTAGAGGCCTCACTTGAAGAATGCCAGGCCCCAGCTAGATCCACATATCATTGCCACCATCCTGAGTCCTTGGTGCTGGATGCTTGCCCTCCATTGCTGGGCCTCTGCTAGAGAGGATTCAGAAGGAGAGTGCCAGGCCCTGGATAGATCCGCCTATCTATGCAGGAACCACTTGAAACTCTGTGCACCAGGATTTATGACCCCCATTGCCAGGATTCTGCTAGAGTGAGTCTGGGAAAAATTTGCGTGAAATTCCCCCCACACCCTAACCTGGAAATTCCCTGGATTGGCTCCATATCATGCTCTGCCTGTGGCATGTCCACAGCTCAAAAACCCATAGGAAATAGATAACCTAACTTCAAAAGAATCCAAGGGGAAAGCAGAGTAAATATATACACAAAACCACTGCCAACATCAAATCATAAACAAAAATCATTAACCAACAATGTCCCTTAATTTCCCTCAATGTTAATGGTATTATCTCACTAATAAATAGAGAAAGCCTAACAGAATGAATACGGAAACAGAATCCATCCTTCTGCTGCACACAAGAAACAAATCTAAGCTTCAAAGATAGATGTTACTCAGGGTAAAGGGCTTGGAAAAGATCTTCCAATCAACTGGACCCAAGAAGCAAGCAGGTTTGTCTACCTTAATACCTAACAAATTAGACTTCAAACCAAAATCAATAAAAAGAGATGAAAAAAGTCATTTTGTATTCATCACAGGAGAAATCCTAAGCATAAAACCTCAATTCTGAACCTCTATGTCCCAAATACAAACACAACGAGATTCGTAAAAGCAATGGTATTAAAACTCAAACCTCACATAAAACCACACACACTTAGAGTGGGAGACTTCAACACCCCACTCTCACCACTAGACAGGACCACAAGTCAGAAACTTTACAAAGAAACAAAAGAACTAACAGAAGTTATGTCTCAATTGTTTTTCACAGACACCTATTGAACGTTCCATCCAAACAAAAAAGAATATAACTTCTCTCCTCCACATGGAACATTCTCTGAAATTGACCATATACTAGGCAACATAAAAATCCTCACCCGATACAAAAACATTTTAATATTACCCTGTATTTTATCAGACCAACATGCTTTATAATTGGAATTCAATTAATACAACAACAAATTACAGAATCCCTACATATTCATGGAAACTGAATAATGCTCAATTTCAACATACTTGGGTCTAAGAAGAAATAAAGAAATTAAGGAATTCCTAAAATTCAATGAGGTTGTGGATACAACATACATGAATTTATGGGACACCTTGAAATCACTGCTAAGAAGGAAGTTGATTGCAATCAGTTCCCATATGAAGAAAATGGATGAGAGACACATTAGAGAATTAACAATACAACTGAAAACCTTAGGACACAAATGAAGCAAACTTAAACCTCAGGAGTAGGCCCCATTATCAATTTTTGGGCTGAAAACAATAAAGTAGAAAGCAGGAATACGATACAAAAAAAAATCAATACAATAACGAGTTGCTTTTTTTTTTTTTCAGAAAATTAACAAGGGAGACAAACCTTTATCGAAACTAAACAAAAAGCAAAGAGAGAAAATGGAAATTAACAAAATCAGAAACAAAAAGGGGTACAGAAGAGTAGACACTGAGGAAATCGAGGCAATTTTCATGTTATATTTTGAAAACTTATACTACACAAAATTTGAAAATTCAAAGGATATGAACAAATTTCTCGATAACTCTTACTTAACAAAATTAAATCAAGACTAGACAAGCAACTTATATTGACCTATAGCAACTAACAAAGTAGGAGCAATCATAGAAAGCCTTCCAACATAAAAAAGTCCCAGAGCCAGATGTCTTCTTCAGTGAAGAATTCTACAGAAAATTCATGGAAGAGCTAATACTCTTGAAACTGTTCCACACAATAGAAACAGAAGTTTCATTACAAAACACTTATTTGAGGCTACAATCAACTTGATACCCATTCACTCAAAGACACAACTCAGAGATAATTACAGAACAATATCCCTCCTGCACATTGATGCAAAAATACTCAAGAAAATATGGGAAAACAGAATCCAGGTATGTATCAGAAAAATCATCTACTATGATCAAGTAGGCTTCATCCTTGGGTAGCAGGGATGGCTTCACATATGAAAATATTTCAAATATACCACTATATAAACAAACTAAAAATGAAAAAATTCACATGATCATCTCTCTAGATGTAGAAAAAACCTTTGACAAAATTCAACATCCTATCATGTTAAAGGTCTTGTAGAGATCAGGGATAACAGGAATTTATATAAACATAATAAAAGCAATATGTAGTAAACACAGAGAAAATATCAAGCTGAATGTTGAGAAGCTTAAGGCAATTCCTCTAAAATCAGTACAAAGACTAGGCTGCCCTCTGTCTCCATATATCTTCATTATTGTATTTGAAGTGCTAGGTAAAGAAATAAGACAAGAAAAGGATATCAAGAGGATACAAATTGAGAGGAAGAACTCAATCTTTCTCTATTTTCAGAAGATATGATAGTTTACATAAGCAACCAGAAAACTCTACCATGGTACTCCTACAGCTGAAAAACACATTCAGCAATGTATAAGAATAGAAGATAAACTAAAAAAAATTGTAGCCATTCTATATTCAGACAACAAAGGGGCTAATAAAGAAATCAGAGAAACATCACCCTGTACAATAGCCACAAACAACATAAACAACCTTGGGGTAACACTTATCAAACAAGTGAAAGACCTATATAATAGTAATTTGTGTATTTACAAAATGAAATTAAAGAAAACACCAGAAAATGTAAAGATCTCCCAATCTCATGGATAGGTAGAATAAACATAGTAAAAATGGCAACTTTCTCAATGGCAATCTACAGATTCAATTCAATATCTATTAAAATGCCAGCACAATTCTTCACTGACCTTGAAAAGATAATAATCAATTTTATATTGAAAAACAAAAGAACAAGAATAGCCAAAACAACCTGTATAATAAAGGAACTTCACGAGGCATCATCATCACTGACTTTAAGATCTACTACAGAGCTATAGTTCTGAAAAGAGCCTTGTATTAGCACAAAGATAGACAAGTAGCTCAGTGAAATTTAATAGAAAATCTTGGTATTATCCCACACACATATGAGCACCTGACTTTTGACAAAACAGCTAAAAGTGTACAATGGGATAAGGAAAGCATCTTCAAAAAGTGGTGCTGGTACAAATGGATGATGGTATATAGAAGAATGAAGATAGATCTATGTCTATAGCCATGTACAAAACACAAGTACAAATGGATCCCTCCATGAATACATCCAAACTGAACCTCTTAGGAAAAAAAACATTAGAGGTACTCTTGAACTAATTGGTACAGGAGACTGTTTCCTGACAATAACTCCAGAAGCATAGACACTGAGATCAACAAATAATGAATGGGACCTATGGAAACTTAGAAGTTTCTCTAAGGCAAAGAACACAGTGGACAAGACCCAATGGCAGCCTACAGACTGGGAAAAGATTTTCACCAATCTTACATCCGACAAAGGGCTGATCTCCAAAATATACAAAGAACTCAAGAAACTAGTCAACAAAACACCAAATAATTCTATGAAATGGGGTATAGAAATGAATAGAGAACTCTAAATAGGGGGAATGATGAAACACACTTAAGAAAGTGTTCAATATCTTTGGCTAACAAGGACATACAAATTAAAACAACTTTAAGATACCATCTTACTGCTGTCAGAATGGCTAAAATTGGAAACAGCAATGACAACTTATGCTTTGCAGGTGGATCTGTAAACTTGAAGAGCCATTTTGCAGACTAGCATGGCTGTTCCTCAGGATAATGGGAATCAGTCTACCACAGGACCCAGTAACCTAACTCTTATGCACATACACAAATGATCCACATCCATGGAACCAAGACTTGTGCTCACATATATTCATAGCAATATTATTTATAATAGCAAGAACATGGAAGCAACTTAGATGCCCCTCAACTGAAGTATGTATAAAGGAGATGTGCCACATTTACACAATGGAATACTACTCTGTTCCTGGGGGGGGGGGACAACGAAATCTTGAATCTCACACACAAGTGGATGGAACTTGAAGAAACCATCCTGAATGAGGTATCCCAGTCACAGAAAGATAAACATGGTATGTATTCATTCATATGTGGATTTTAGACATTGTGCAAAAGATAACCACCGTACAAATTACACTGCCAGAGAAACTAGGATACAAGGAGTATTCTAAGAGTTTCTTATGAGGTCATTCATAGAAGCAGGAAGGGACACGGTCCCCAGAGCATATGGGATTTGGGGGGTTTTGAGTGGAGAGTGAACTAGCAAAAGGAAAGAAGTAGGAGAGTAAAGAACATTGGACTAGGAAGATATGGTCAGAAAAAGAATGGACATGAGAAGAGATGAGAAGAGAAGAGAATAGAAGAGGATAGGTAGGAGAGGACAAGAGAGATAGAGACTATAAAAATGGGAGCAATTATAGGTTAGAAGAGGAAACTGAACCTAGAGAAATGTCCAGAGTCCTACAAGAGTGACCCCAACAATTTGTGCAACAGTGTAAAGGCTACCATAAATTCCCTTCCCTGACAATGAGATCAACGACTAACTTATCCACCATCATGGAGCCCTCATCTAGTAGCTGATGGAAACAGAAGCATACATGCACAACTAAACACTGAGAAAAACTGGAATTCAGATGAGGTAGGACAAGGCCACACTGCAAAAACACATAGACACAGCTGACCTGAACAAGGAGGAGCTAATGGGGCTCCAGACTTATAGCTGGGAATCCAACATGGGACTGACACAGACCCCTGTGTAGTGAGATAGTACTTCTGTGGCACTGAACATGCCCATTGGGGGTGGAGCCATGAGCGGAAGTGACCTGTGGAAGGAAGTCGGAGGGAGCCGGTAAAAGCTCTCTTGCTGGTGTGACTTGGACAGGAGAGGATTGGGTTGAATTTCCTGGTGTTTATCTGTGTAGTTTGTAAGTTATTTCTCCCTAAATAAACATCTATTCGGCCTATTTGTTTATACTGATCCTTATTTAACCACGATATCTTGTGTCAGAAGTGGGATTTTATTTAGATAGAAAAGTGACTGCAGATGCAAGATGGACATTGCTATAGAGTTCCTGCTTCATGGAAGAGTCTGCCAGACAGTCTGCAGGACACAGAGGAAAATGACTGACCAACTGCCATACAAAGTTTCCTGGTTTGCTGAAGAGTCTGCCAGACACACGATGGCCTATGGGCTGAAGATGAAAGATTACAAAAGAACTTTGGGTGACCAGGCATTCAGTTGTCTCTATCATTTCTAGAGCTTATATATTATCTTTCTGTGGTCTTTGAAGGAGTTGAAGACGGATAGTTATGGTTGTAGTTTTACTTAGGATTAAAGATAAGTTACACATAGGGCTTTAGACTCACAAAGATAGAATAGAAGATGGAATATTTTCTTAAATCTTACTAAATGTTAATGGACTAAATATTGTCAACTGTGATTCTTATTTAATAACTGTTATGTTATATATTTTCTATGTTAAGGTTAAAACCCTTCCTTTTATTTAGACAGAAAAGAGGAGATGATGGGAGTCATTCTGTATATGTTTCTCATACTGGTTAATAAATAAAGCACTGTTGGCCAATCGGAAAGGAAGATAGGAGGGACTAGGAGACAGGTAGGAAATTGGAAGTAGTAAGGAGGAGTCAGGATGGAAAGCCTGGAGAGAATAGAACCGCCAGCCGCCTCTCCCTGGTAAGACCACATGGAAATACATAGAAATGGGTTAATAATTAAGACAGAGCTAGCCGATAAGAAACTAGCACCTGGCAAACAGCATAATATCAAATACAGAATCTCTGTGCGTTATTTGGGGCTGGCAGCGTGGCAGCAGGACAAGACCAGGTGGCGGGCAGAAAAACCATACTCCTTACAAATGATGCCCACGTGACTAGTAAGAACTTCCACTTAAAATTTAACAAAAGCTGAAAAAAGGGTTTTAGAAACAAAAGAACAGAGACAAGCAAGGTTTCTTGGTAGCAGCATTTTTCTCGGTTGAACTCTGCTTTGCAAGAGACAAGCAGATATTCGTGCTGCTCCTTTAAGGGAAGATTCCTAACTCAGCATAAGTGGCAAAAAAAAAAACCGCACAGCTATGAAGAAGCACTGCTAACAATTTATTGGTGTGTATGAGAGCTTCCAATGGCAGTGACCACATCTCCAAGCTGGCAGCATTTAGACTAAGGCAGTGAGCACAGTTCTCATTGCTGGCAGTAAAATACTCACCACCATCTTTGATAACTGCTGCAGAAACAACAAAGACTTTCATTTTAACAATGTTTTTGTTTAACAGATAAAGATTCATGGCCAAAAAAAGATAAAGATTTACAGTAAAGACAGATTCATATTAAGAAAAACCTCTAAAGGTTTAAAGTGTTTTAAAATATATGCAGGCTTGGGAAAAAAATGGTTTTTAAGAGACAAAGAGGAACTGGGTGTGGTGGCACACACCTTTAATCCCAACACTTGGGAGACAGAAGCAAGCAGATCTCTGTGATTTCAAAGTACACCTGGTATGCAGAGTGAATTCCAGGACAGATAAGAGTTACACAGAGAAACCCTGCCTCAAAAAATAAAAAGTAAAAGAAACGGAGTAATAATAAAGCCACGTAAAGATGAAAAACTCAGAGAGAATCTGGATACTGTATGGTATTACACTGTCTTTGCATTATTTGACTGCTGAGGAAACAATAACTGTTAAAGGAAATACTGGTGGATTAATTCAATTTATATATTTTAAAAATGCTTTGACTCAAAAATTTAAGTTCAATGACAAGTTACTGGGGAAAAGGATTTCTACTTTTGTTTCCACAGAAAATAAAAAACTGTGTATTCCTTACAGACTAATGTGGTTTGATCAAGCCAGACCCCCTGAAACAGAGTTTCTGGTGATCTAACATTCAAAACAGCTTAAACAAAGCAGCCTTGCAGACTACAGCCAAGATTTCTGCATCTTCTCAGTATCCCCCATGACAGCGCCCTCTGTCAGCAAGAAGTAGTTTGGAAAGAACGATGCCCAAATTCCCAAATATTGTTTGTTTTCATTTAAAGGGATTTGGTTATAAATGGTTAATGATCACAACCAATATCTTTTTAAAGGTAAAAAGGGGATTATGGTATAGATATGAATACTTCATTTTGGAATGGATTTTCATTTATTGATATAATTTAAGATCAATGTTGTGATATGTATATTTCTCTTCTTGTTTATGTATTGTGTTTATATAGCTCATTTAAAAATGTAATGTATAATTTAGTACAGATTTTACATAGTTACCTATAATAGTCAAAACTTATAGAGCTTATATATTATATATATAATTATATATTATCCTTCTGTTGTCTTTGAAGGAGTTGAAGACAGATAGTTATGGTTATACCTTTCCTTAGTTATGCTTAAAGATAAGTTACATATAGGACTTTAGACTCACAAATTTAAGATAGATAATAGAATAGTTTCTTTTAATCTTGCTAAATGTTAATGGACTAAATAGTGTTAACTGTGATTCATATTTAATAACTGTTGTGGTCTGTCAAGTTCTCTTGGCCTTAGCCAAAACTGGATGTACCTACGTTGCTGTGAGACCTAGTGTGACTGTTCAGGTGGGTTGCTGTTTCTGTCCTTGCTGCACCTTTTGGAAGTTGTCCATGCGCATTTCTTGTCTACTCTAGTATTGTTAATTTCCTTCTCAGGTCTTGATGGGGTTGAAGATTAAACTATCACAACTATTATTCTCTCTTCTTAGTTAAATATATTAGGTACTAGACTTACATTTTCCAGCTTAGGACAACTCTGTTGTAAACTCCATTATGCCCTTACCCTAGGACTAGATATGTAGGTCATTTTGTACTCGATTTTCCTTTTCTTAGAGCACACTTGTTATTCACTGTTTTGTATATAGTTTTGTATTAAGCCTAAATCTTTTCTTTAGACTAAAAGGGGAATTGTAGTGAGATAGTCCTTCTGTGGCACTGAACACGCCCATTGGGGGGTGAAGCCATGGGCTGAAGTAACCTGTGGAAGGAAGTCGGAGGGAGAGCCGGTAAAAGCTCTCTTGCTGGCGTGACTCGGACAGGAGAGGATTGGGTTGAATTTCCTGGTGTTTATCTGTGTAGTTTGTAAGTTATTTCTCCCTAAATCAACATCAATTCGGCCTATTTGTTTATCCTGATCCTTATTTAACCGCGATACCCCTGAACATGGGTCTAAGCTAAATGTCCTGTGCAGTCTAAAGGACTTCAGACAGTGGAATCAGGAAACATCCCTGTTGCTAAAAAGACTTTGGGGGAATATCCCCATGGAGGTATAATGCATTAACCTTGAGACAGGAGAGATATTTTAGTCCCTACTTCAAATGACTTGAAAGATTTATATGACCTCTCCTGGAAGGCATCACCCTATGTGTATAGTGTCCTTGGATGGGAGGGGAGAGTGGTCGTGGGCTCGGGAAGTTGGGAGAGAGGGGAAGAAGGAGGGTGGGGGTGAGGTGGAATGAACTGGTTTGATATGTTTAATTTTTTTAAAAAAATTAAAAACATTAAAAAGATACCAATGTAATTTTCAAAAAAATAAATTTAATATTTTAATAATTTAAAATTTTTACCTCTATTGACTTTGAAATATCACACTTCCAAAGAGAGAACATCACTTCCAGCACAAGTTCTAATCTTACTAGTAAAAACTCACAGTAACCTATTAGGGAGGGAGGGGTGAAAACTGAAGGATCACAGATTCAGAGCATCTGGCTACTAGAGTTCTTTTTCTCTACCTATTCTCAGACCAGCCATGTGCTCCTGTCCTCACACTGCCTCCTCAGATTGACTGCTATCTCTTCGATCCCTCAGGCTAATTGCTCGAAAAAAATCATCTCAATGCATGTTCTTCTGTCTCCTCTACCATATCTTCCTCTTTCTGTCCATCCATGTCACTCCTATCTCCAAATCCCTACTGCTGGGATTAAAGGCCTGATTCCCAAGTCCTGGGACCACCTTAGTGTTAGCTGTTTTTCTTTTAGACAGACTTAGTATGTGTCTAACTACTGACATAGTGTGTGTGTCTAACTACTGATTTAATGTGTGTGGATAACTAGTGACCTAGTCTTTGTAGCTAACTAGTGACTTAGGTGTGTAGTTGACTAAATACATAAAAATACATAGGAGAATGGCTAACTACTATATCAGTGTGTGTGTGGCTGACTATTTTCTTGGTGTTTTTGGCTAGCTAGTGAATTGGCTGACTAGTGACTTAGTATGGGTGGGTAAGTATTGATATATTGTGTGTAGCTAAGTAGAGACATAGTGGCTGTGGCTAAGTAGTAACCTAGTAACCTAGATATCCCATAGAAAATTCAAATTGGCCACATAACAGCTCTCTAGATCAAGATATTTTACAGGATCTTTCAAATTACTGCCAGCGAACAGGTAGATGGAAGGAATTTTTTCTATCTCTTTGCTAAACAATCTCTTACCCTCAACTTGGTTCTGTTCTCTTCCCGCCACACTAAAACTCTCCTGCCCGCCGCAGCTGCAGCTTGTCTCAGGGCAGTAGGCTGGGCTGAGGCAGCATCTACTCAAGACAAAATTGAATCCCAAAATGTTATGATTTCTGCCAGCTGTTGGGGGTATGTTTATGGCAGCTGCCATTTTGACAACATGGCCTATCCTCACCCCCCACCCCATGGTTCTTCCCTCTGCTACACCAGCCACCTAGGCACAGGGAGTCTAGCTAGCTTCTGCCGCCAACAGAACCTGTAATTCATTTACCTTTTGCTTTTATTCTTATATTTGCTTTATTCTTTATTCTTTGTCTCTAATTTCTTTTTTCGCTATGTCATACATAGCTTCACATTCAAGTCCTTCTCAATTTTACACAGTCCTGTTTAATATATCTGTACATTTAACTTAAATTTAACTTTATGTAAATGTAAGATAACTTCATACAACAACTTAAATTCAATTGTACTAAATCTCAAATATTTCTAAATTGCTATGTGCCTTTGAATGGTGGTAAACATTTAAGGTTATAAATGTCTATTTCAAGCTAACAAAATATTTATGCCACCCAGTCTTTCCTGTGAGCTGTTTATTAAGGTTAAGCCTCTATTATCACAGGGAGTTTTTCTCTACCTCTTTGTCCTCTATGGTTATAAGTCTAACCTACTAAGTAAAAACCAGTTACAGTCAGGCTGCAGGGCCCTAAGTAAAATATCCCTCCACAGCCACTCAGCTTGGATCCAGTTTTCAAAACAGATTAATTACAGGGATATTTTGAATACTAAGGTATGCTAAACAGTCAGACAGCCCTCAAATGCTCAGAGATCTAGAAAATATGGCATTTAAAATGTCTCATTAAAAAGATTTTTTAACAGAGACACAGGCCAGCTGCTGGCACCACCCATTTCCTCCAAGATGACTGATGGACACTGAAAGAAGCTCCACCCACAAAAGTGGCAACACTAGCCACTGAGCAATCCTGCCTTTTATTTCATACCTCACAAACTGTACACCTACTTACTCTGGTCTGTGTTCCAACACATGACAGATAAAAACATGCTGGGAAATAACAAAATCACTCCCCTTACCACAGTCATGTACTTTTTTCATAGTGGTGAATTCAGCACCTTTTTGCTTACCCTGAATCCTCCTGCAGTGTAAACAATTTTCCTTATTCTGCACTGAAGGTAGAAGCAATACTCCACTTGCAAATGCTTTTCCTGTGTCTGCACTGGATAGTTGGCTACCTGACACTAATGGAAAATTTAAATCTCTTAGGCGTTACAGTAATTTAAGAAATTTGAAGGTATATTACAGAAGACAGCAAGGCCATTGTTTGGAGAGCAACAGAGTACAACCAATGCTACTTGCATCAACATGAGGGATTATCTCATAAACATTCTTCTAACAGGATGCAAATGCATCTGTTGTAGCATTAATATGCCTTCCCAGGGAAAAATCAATTTGCCCAAAGAGGCGATCCATAAAGACAAATATTTCTAACATAACATATATCTATCTCTGGAAAATATTCAGAGAGGAGCCAGTCTAGACATAGTTTGCTTTTCATATATGCTATCCTTCTTAAAAGGCTTTTAGTTCAAGCTCCATTTTACACAGTGAACAATTTCAGTAGAGACTGGAGACAGCATGTCTAGCTACTTAGGGAGATGGGAGGATTACACAGCAAATGTGTTCCCAGTACTGTTCCTAAAGGCCTCCAGATACCCGAAATTGAAGGACCTGTTCCACATATAGGATCCTGAGGTGAAGGTGATGGGAAATGTGATATATAGGAAATGTAGAATGTAGAAAAGATTTTTTTTTTAAAAAAAGCTGGGAGAGGGAGATGTGTCCCACGAAAAGTTTCTTAAGGAGAATAGACACTTGTATACTATTTCCACAGAGGAAATGAAAGGAAAGGGGACACTTATGTGAAGTCAGTAGAAACCCATTAAATGGGACAAACTCAGGAGAACACCATTAAAACAATGGAATACAGGATATCTCATGATCATTGCTGACTAAGCCCACAGTGGCCTTGGGACTGAGAACCATAGCTCTATGTAGTTTATATCTGAATATCTGAAACACCCTTTCCACAAAGGCTTTGTTCCATACAATTACCAGCTCTCCAATGCAAATACCTGGTTTTTGGCGAGGTTCTGTGTATTATTGTCAATACACCAGGCCCTTAGGAAAAGATTTCAAGGCCTAGGCCCCTGGTTGTTACTATCTCTTCTAAGAATGTTTCTCTTCCCTGCATGAGGACCTAAGTAAAAGCTGTGCTTTATCAGGCCACTCATACATCATTGGTTTACTTTTTAAAATCTGGTGTCCTATTGCCACAGTGGTAGAACTATGCTTTTCTGGAGAAGAAAACTGCAACTATATGATATAATACAATTTAAGGTTGTTTATGACACTGTAATATCTCTCTGAGCAGCTTGTATTGGGGAAGGTGTATGATAAGGGTAAGGGACTAGATGCTGTTGCAAAACAGGAGTAGCTTCTGTGTAATGGTTTGGAGTCAAATGTCTGGAAAATCATGGACAAAAAATGTGTATCTAGGATTCAAAATTCTAACAGGACTGAGCAGCATACACTTATCTTTGTGTGTTTTAGAGGCAGTACTACCTCAGTTAAATTCTACTTTATGAGATATAATATCTCAAAAGCAGTTGTAAATCGTTTGTGTTACAAATTCTACTCTTGTAGATCACTGCTCAATAGTGAAGTGCTACCCTTACATGAGATGCCTTTTACAACCTGCAGAAAATTAACAATACATGGATCTTACATATAAAATAAAAATGCAAACGGCTGAACTTATAAAATGTACTTAACTAAAAGGGCTCTGGAAGTTTGTTGCCTTGCTTTCAGTGGGTGCACCTGAAGTATGTAGAAGTTGACTTAAAAAAGGTTTCCATAGACACCTCCCTGCTCACAGTACTCAAAGCAGATACAGCCCACAGAATAGTTATTTGGTAGACTGCCTCTAGCATCTGGAAATTTCAAGAACTACATGAGAATTCAGGGGACAAGTTGTCTCCTTGCAGCTTCCCACCCAGATCCAGGGAATATCCACCACACTGGATCCATCACCTATCTCCCACCACCGATCTGAGGACGGCAGCCCCTCAATCACCATGATGTGGTTTTCCAGTTTGCCCTTCCTCAAAGCACATCACTCAAAACCACTGGCTGTAGTTTCTCTTCAAATCCAGACCAGAACAGCCCTGCACTTCTTTTGAAAGGCACATGACAAAGGGGCCTGGTTAGCTATTAAGGCCTGAGTGATAAAAAGCACCTCCCAGGTGGTTGCAGAGTGCTTAAGGACTAATTGCAATGGTTACTGATTGCCTTCTAGCACTAAGAGTTTTCTACATCAGCAGTGATGTGCATTTCTATAACAATTGCCCTATAGCTGAACTGTGCTATCATTCTGTAGTACACAGGCATTTACCTTTCTTCCTCCTAGACACACTGTTGCTAGCTAAATATAATTACTTAAATGGATTGAGTGATTCTTGGTGAAAAAGTTGGAAGGGAGATCCAAATATTCGTTAACTACCACAAAGAGATTTAGGAATGCAAAATGTGTTATTTGTTATTTGGTTAAACACTGAGTTTTGTTTAACTAAATTTGCTTTTTTACCTGTTTGTCACAGGAACTACAGATAATCAGAAAATCAAAGCAGGGACCACATCTTAAAAAAAGATAAATGATCTTTCTCGTGGCAGAATGCCAGGTGATGGCTCCAATAATGTAGAATTTTATCCCTGAAATTCAGAGCAATCACTTGGCAAAGTCATCATAATGAGAAAATAGTCTTCATGGAAAATTGAATATTTACAGAGGAATACATGTTCTGTAAGCATATAAAAAATAAAACTAAACAAAAACCAACTGCAGTAATGAAGGTTCTCTGCATGAAAAGGAATGTAGGATGAAACTCTCCATATATGTAGAAAGTTAATTTATTACGATGTCTCACAAGCTGTGATATATTTAGTCCAACAATGGTTGCCAACAATGGGAATCTGAAGAGTACAGCAGTTTTTTAGTTTATCAGGATGGATGTGTCAGCTGGTCATTATGCATCAAAATTCCAAAAAAGTAGGCTCTAATGGTAGTGAAGGAAGAAACTTGGTACCAAGAGCTAGGGTAAGTAGCCAAAGAGGGAAAGCTTCCTCCTTCAATACCATTTATACATATAGGCTACCACCAGAAGGTTGATCTGTTCCTTTATGTGACTTTGTTCTGTTTTGTTTTCTGTTTTCAAAACAGGGTTTTTCTGTGCAGGACATAAACTCATTCTGTGGATTTGGCTGGCCTCAACCTAAGCAAAATCAGGCAGCCTCCAGTGTCCTAGGATTAAACATTTGCACTTCCACCAAGCAGTTAAAGGTAGAACTTATCATCTGTTTGCATACAAGGCTTCTGTATGGCTTTGGCAGCCCTGGAATATATTCTGCCAGTCTGAAGTTTCTCAACTCCTAAATGGGAATCTATTCCAACTTGTCATGAGTTCAAAGTGCTCCAATAATTCCTATTGTCCTTAAGACATTATCTTTCCTGCTACAGGACACCTGTGCCTTGATGATGAACATCTCCTATCTAAATAGCAATGATTTGGGAGTAGACAGGTTAACCACCCAGAAGTAAGGGAGGAAGTGCAGCAATGGGGTGCCTGAAGGCACATAGTATGTGAAATTATGGAGTGCCTTTAGCATTAGTGGAATCAATTTCTGTTTTCCCTTTATACATATTAATAGATGTCCCCTTAAATTGCCGCACCTTTTTTGACTACTTAAATTTGGTGTATGAATAAAATGGAGCTTTCAGTATTGACTGAATCTGCCTGCCTGACATCATATTATGTCTCTGTCCTCCTTTCATCAATGATAGCTTGTCTTCCAATTGTGCACACTCAGTGACTGAGAAATGGACATGGGACTGAGCTGCTGTTTCTGATTACAGTCCTACAAACTCCAGTCCACAACACTTTGTTCCACACATCCTGGAGAATTTTGTTTAATCTGCAACTTAAAAATGCTGGAACTAACTCAGGCAGCATGAGCAACCCCGTGGCATATGCCTTTATTCCACAACATAGCTTATTGTGCTGTGGATGTGAATATAAGTAATTATTACTTCAAATTCCATGCTTCTTCATGTCCTCAATATTTGCCCATGGGTGCTTCAACTTGAAGTACTGCCTTCAAAATGGATTATGCAAAAATGCTATAAAATACCATGGCAAAGACATTTTTACCAGAAAAAGAAACAGAACAAATTCTGTTGTATGTGTGTGTCTGTAAATTGATTACCAGTTTTTAGACAATCAAATTTGTGCGGAGATCATAAGTCAACTTTGTGGGGTCTACATTTGGCCTACCACAACGGCAACTATAGACTCATAAAATTCTCATTTTCCAGGGAGTCACATTGTAGAAAAAGTCTTGAGTCTTGAAAATGTCTCTATGAAAGAAACATTGACTTCTTATATGACCACCTTATAGCAGAAACAGGAAACAAGTATATGGGAGTGCTTTAGAGATGGGAAAAATTCCATATTTAGCTTTCTAATTTTGTTGTGCATATATTTGCATTCTAAGCCTATTATGACCCTTGAAATAGATTATTTACTGTTTTGTTTTTTGTTTTCATAAGTGTTCAAAATGAATATATATGCTTTAAATTTTCATTAATTTTACTTTTGTATTTTTTCTCTTCTTTTTAAGAATAGAATTACTCTGACATCCTGTCTTAAATAGAACTTACATTATAGATTAGTCTGTTCTAGGACATAAGAGATATCTGTCCACCTTGAATCCAGAGTGCTGGCATTGTAGTTTGGCTTGTCAACAGATGTTATTTCATTAGCTTGGCTCACTTATGGTGAATGACTGAGCCTGGTTGTTAGTGTAGCCAGACAACAGGCTCTGGTACTAAACTCCAGTAACAGAAGATGGTGCCCATCAAATGCAGGTTTTCTGCCTCAAAGTCCATTGTCTTTTCAAATATGGGAAATATTATTTTCCCTTATCATTTACTCTTGTAACTCACTGAATGTCTTGGAAGGGTTCTGTCTATTACTAGTAATGGAGACATCCAGGTTCACAGATGTAAGATGTTTTCTATACAGTTAAGTGTAACTCTTCATGTTATTCATCACATCTAATGTCTCACTAAGTAAACTTGAAGCTATGAAGCCGGGCATGGTGGCAAAAGCCTTTAGCAATGGTTCTTAGAGAGAGGATGTAGGAATTTCAGGATTTTCTAGTCACCACAGATGAAAGTGGTCCCTGGGGTATTGTGTTCATAACAAAGTCAAAGTTAGTCTGTGATTGTTTCAGGAAAATGTCCATAAACTTGCCCAAAGCTCTTGATCTTCAGGGCCCTGGCACCAGCAAATGTTAGCTAATATATTGACCCCACCTTATTACATATTCTTACTTTTAATGAATTCCATTAAAATAGAATCAAAGTTATTTTACCATATCTATCTCTGTTTCTTATCCCTCTCATGTCTGTATCAACCCCAAAGTCATTTGGGGCAGGGACAAGTACCAACCCCATGTGTCTAGGCTGAGTATCTTTCCATGGGGAATGGGCTCCTGAAGCCTTTCATACAGCAGGGATACATCCTGATTCCACTGCCAGAGGTCCCTTACACTTACTAGGCCTTCTAAATGAGATGCACTTTTAGGGGTTTTAGGTCAGTCATATTATGGATTCCCAACTGTCAGACTGGGTGCATGACATCTGCATTGTTTTGCTTAGGTGATTCTGTGGGTATCTCGAACCTGGTCTTGAACCCTGTACTTATCAATCCTCTGTCTCTGCAACTGGATTCCAGGAGTTCCACTTAGTGCTTAGCTGTGGGTGTCTGTTTCTGTTTCTTTCAACTACTGGACAAAGACTCTAGAATATCCTATAAGGTAGATATCAATCGCATTATATGGAAGGACATTTAAGGTAGTCTCTCTACTATTGCTTATATTTTTATTTGGGGTGATCCTTGTAGATCTCTGGACATTTTCCTAGTGCCAGATTTCTCTTGCCACCTATTATATCCCCATCTTGTATGGTATTTCTTTTGTTGCTTTCCTCTATTCTTTCCAAAACTCAGTCTTCTTGATGCCTCTTGTTCTCCTTCCCATTCTCTTCTCCCCTTCTCTTTCTCCTAACTCTCCCTTCCCACAACTGATGCTCCCAATTTGTCCCTTTCCACTACTATGGGGAACAATGGCAGGCCTTTCAAGGGTGAAGTCTGAACTGAGGTGAATCCAGGGGAATGCTCCCCTTGACACCCTGAATGTAGAGCTTGGAACAGTGCTACCAAATACTGCCAGGACTCGAACATCCTCTCTCCAACTGCAGCTCAATATTAAGGCTGAAGCTTTGCACAACCTGCTTTGTCCATCTCTCAAGGAACAGTTGCCATTGGTCTACAGGATGGTGGCTAACGGAAACCTTGTAAACCACACCTCCTGCTAAAAGTGATCCCACCAACTCCTGAATCCATCCTCTCCATATCATCCCTGGGGAGAAAGAATAAGGAAAGCTTAAACCATGATATGCATAACCAGGGAGGCTTGGTTGTTGCATGGGAACCTTAATGGCTTCTGTATCTATACAAAGAGTTTAGAATGTTTGGTAGTCCTAGTCCAAACCTGCCCTCAAATACTGTGTCTTTTCTGCTCATTTATTCCAGTAACTCGGGATTTGTTAGCCAATCAGAGTTTCAAGTATAGACACCAGTCATAGGGGAGGTTTCTTCCCAGTCTTATATGAGATGCATTTGGTACAGAGTGTGAAACCAGAAGGTGGAGAAGCTTGGGTTGATGTCTCTCTTGCTCCCATTATTTCTTTCCTCCCCCTTTCTCCCTCCTCATACTGTCTTTCTTTCTCTCTCTGTCAGATCTGTCTGTCTCTGTGTCTTTCTCCCTCTCTCTCTTTCTCTCTCTTGTGTTGCAGATTATATCAGAAGGGCTGACGGGTTTGTCATTTATCTTGGGTGTAGTGAACTTAGTAAGAACCATGCTCCAAAAAAAAAAAAATAACGATTATTGAAATTAAAGGAAGTATGATGGCTAAAATCTTCACCAAATTGTATGAATTATTTTGATTTACTCTTTCATGAGCTCTCCCCTATCACTTCATATCAACATGATAGAGAAATGATAGAGACAAGTTTAGAGATATGAATGAAAAAAATTAAGGAACATTCATTGCCAGGAGCTATTTCAGGATTTTGACAAAATTCTATAGTTCCTGCTACAAGAATAAATCAAAAGGCTAAAATTCTTGGGAACAAGTGTGAGCAAACACAAATGCATGCACTGGCATTATATAATTAAAATTAAATCAAATCTTTAACAAAACATATTTTAACTTGTGAATACACAATGTTGTGAGCACTCATTCCTGTAACCCAGGTACTTAGTGGATAAATTCTTAACAGTTTCCTCCAATATGAAATGCTTTATATAATACAAAACAAATGTGTAGGATTGGAATTAGAGAAATCAATCTTCCCAACAAGGCCTATTATATTCTTAAAATCATGAGTGAAAGACCCTCCATTGAAGGGCCTCTGCTAAATAGGCATCACATGGAGAGTGCCAGGTCCCAGCAAGAACTACCGGTCAAAGCAGAAACATCCAGATATCAGTCCACTATGTGTCTTCCCTGGCCCTGGCCCTGGCCTTGGCCCTGGCCCCTGACCTCTGGCCCCTGGCCCCTTGGACCCTGGACCCTGCCCTCTGGGCCCTGTCCCTGTCCCTGGCCGAGAAAACATGGGATCAATCTCCTATAAAGGTCCGAGAATGAAGAGGTGTATTGTTTCCATTCTACGAATTAGAAAATTTAAGTACAGAAAACGGAAAATACTCATCATTGTACTTGAATGGGACAGTGATGATGGTGATGCCCCTACTGCAGCCATCTTTTCAGCTGTTATCAACATTGTGGCTACTACTGCTACGCCAGGATTGGGCCCTTTATCTCACGTCCTGCCTCACCACAACAGAGATTCAGGTGCTGGTGATGATGTCAGGCCAACAGAATTCATCAGGGAAGACAGTATGATTATCTGACAATTAACAGAAGGCATTATAAAAGTACGTGATGACAGCATCCATTTTCATATCTGGCAAGTCTGCCCAGGAACTGATGAAACAAAAAAAGTCAACGGCTTACATATTTGAAGATGTAATTATTAAATTCTTTCATTATATAATCTGTGATCCCTGAAATTTGGTGCCACCTTGCGTGACTCAAGTGTGAGAGACGGTCTAATTATCTGATTATTTCATTATTCAAATCTGTCTTTTTCTACTCCAGGGAGAGTGGAGTCTGGATCCACCTTGTTGGTATTAAATTGTATCTTGTGAATTCTTTCTTTCTTTCTTTCATTCTTTCTTTCTCCCTTTCTTTATTTAAATCAATATTGATATCAAGTTCTTATCTCTCTGGGCGTGAATTATGAGAAATTATCTCTTTATTCATTCATTTTTTTTGTTCAAATCTATGATTAAGAACTCAATGTCTCTTTAGTATGGAGCAGTCATCTAGGCTTCACCCATAAAACACCATCCACTTGTTTAATGTTTATTCATTTAATTATGAAAATCTGTCATTATGTATTCAGTGATCCCTGGAGTTTAGAACCTCCTTAGTGGTGTCCATCGTGCCACACCATCACATCATCTAATACTACACTTCCTTATCTGTTAAACTAGGAAATTAAATGATAATTCATCATTTAATTAACGAATTTAAAATACAGGTGTTGTTATGGACCATAAGTCCCTTTGGAGTCAGATTTTGGGAGTTGATGTAACATCATCTCATTACCTCATCATTTAGCTATATTAGTAGATCTTTACATCAGCGATAGGTTTAGGACTTTGGTGCCATCTCGTCAGTGTTAATATAAAATGCCCACTAAGTAATTATCAATTTAATTTTTTAAAAACATCCTTATTCCAGGAAGATATCAGTCTGACTACTCCATGTGGGATTTACGAATGCCCCACCATGTCATTATTCAATCATTTTCCATTGTACATTAATTATTTAAATCGATGAAGACGTTGTTCTTTTTGACTGGGGTCTGGCCATTCCTCCACGGGACTTAACCATGTGGCATTATTTACTTATCTATGTACTACTTCCTTGACAATCACTGGAGTTTGGTTCCATCATATGAACATTAAGTATGCAGGACTATCCAATTATTAACTTATTTGATTTCATATGTAATGACGGTGTCATCCCTCTTTTGGCTGCTGTGGGACTGACACAGCAGGAGATCGTACCAGAAGCAGTGCCCAGAGAATGAGGGACACTGCGTTATCCAGTGGTTACTGATTACATAATGGTAGATTTTTAAAAATCGAATGATTACACGATTTTAAAATACAGGTAATGTTAGGGACCATAAGTCCCGTTTGGAGTCAGATTTTGGGAGTTGATAATGTAATATCATCTCATTACTTCATCATTTAGCTATGTAAATAAGATCTTTACATCAGCGATAGATTTAGGACTTTGGTGCCATCTCGTCAGTGTTAATATAAAAGGACCACTAATTAATTATCAATTTAATTTTTTAAAAACATCATTAATCCAGGAAGAGATCAGTCTTACTACTCCATGTGGGATTTAAGTATGCACCACCATGTCATTTTTCAATCATTTAAATCGATGGAGAAGTTGTTCTTCTTGACTACAGTCGGGCCATTCCTCCATGGGAGTTAATCACGTGGCATTATTTAATTATCTTAGTACTACTTCCTTGACAATCACTGGAGTTTGGTTCCATCTTTTGAAAGTGAAGTATGGAGGACTATCCAATTATTAACATATTTGAGTGCGTAAGTAATGATGGTGTCATCCGTCATTTGGCTGCTGTGGGATTGATACAGCAGGAGATCGGTACCAGAAGCAGTGCCCAGAGAATGGGGGACACTGCCTTATACAGTGATTACTGATTACGTAATAGTAGATTTTTAACAAGCAAATGAATACACGATTTTAAAAAACTGTACTGTTTCGCATCATCAGTTTTTGAGAGGTTGCAACAGAAGTGACCCATGAAGGACACAGTGACCACCGATTTTAAAAATGGAATAACTGAATAATCTCCGGATCAGGGAATCTCATCTAATGAACTCTGTCGGGCTGGTAACATGACACACCACCAACAATAAATCACTCTAAATAACCGTATTAGAAAGCGGGGGTACAGGACTTAATAGAGAACAGTCAATTGAGGAATCCAAAATGACTGAAAGAAACATAAGACACTGCTCAAAATCCTTAATCATCAGCCTAACACAAATCTAAACAACTCTGAGATACCATGGGATCAAGCTCCTCTAAAGGGAATAGGATGAAGAGGAAATTATTTTATTTTCAATAAGGGGGAAAGGATTATGGTAGAGGCGATTAATTGTATTGTTTCCGTTCTAGAAATTAGAAAATTGAAGCATAGAAAACAGGTTTAAAATACACATCTTTGTACTTGGATGGCAAATGATGCTTTCGTTTTCATGCTTATGTCACTATAGGCAAGTTGTAGCTTGAGAGACTGGTAAACATGTAGAACTCAAAAGAAAGAGCCCTGCTTTGTTTTTGTGAGAAACTCAGTGAGGCTGTAGGGTTAGTTCACCGGTGGGTATACTCCTTTTAGCCTGTGGGAGGGGCACTAGAATGTGACAGAATGTTGGTTCATAAATGTTGCGATCACTGGAGTTTTGAGGTCCTTTGGGGAGACCGTTATACCACTCCATCATGTCATCTAATACTACAATGACTTCTTTAACTGTTAAACTAGGGAATTAAGTAATAATTCATCATTTAATTGACGTATTTAAAATACAGGTAATGTTATGGACCACAAGTCCCGTTTTGAGTCAGATTTTGGGAGTTGATAATGTAATATCATCTCATTACTTCACCATTTAGCTATGTAAATATATCTTTACATCAGCGATAGGTTTAGGACTTTGGTGCCATCGCATCAGTGTTAATATAAAAGGCCCACTAATTAATTTTCAATTTAATTATGAAAAATATCATTATTCCAGTAATAGATCAGTCTGATTAGTCCATGTGGGATTTAAGTATGCACCACCAAGTCATTTTTCAATCATTTTTCATTATTTATTAATTATTAAATTCGATGAAGGTGTTGTTCTTCTTGACTGGAGTCTGGCCAATCCTCCATGGGAGTTAATCACGTGGTATTATTTAATTATCTAAGTACTACTTTCTTGACAATCATTTGCACCAGATTCCAGGTATCTTGCATGATATAATCATTGTTTTGTATAGTTAAATAATCAAACAATGAGTTCATGTAACATCATCCACTTCCCTAAGGTGGCTCTAAACCATGCTCTTGAACGATGCTCTCGTGATCAATTAAAATATTTTAAGTACAAAATTGATATTTAGATGGTCCATAATAATTGCTTCCCACATCGTGTTATCCACTGATGATGGATTATCTAATGTCCTATTTTAATAATCAAATAACACCATAATCAGATGATGAAATGGTCCGCCATACTCGACACAATTGACTCTAACTGACTCCCACATGATTGTGGGAAACTCCCAGGTTCATCTCTTATTTAATTGGAGAGCAGAGTCGTGAAATGTTTAAATGCTGAAATGTCATTGTGTATGCAGAGTTTTTAGAAGATCTTACATATTTCATGTTGGACGACTGCCTCAAAAGAGATGGACTGCAATCCAATAATCCCTAAGTATACTCTAACAAAAGGATTATCACCATCCTGGAGGTAGTTAACAATGACAAAATCACCTTTTGATTAATAATTGTGAGTCTTATAATTTTTGTTACCATAGTATTAATTCTTAGGAGAGAGAGCATTCATAAACAGAAGAAATTGAATGTTCTCTGATAATAAGGTAATCTAGTATTTGGTGTCCAGTAAAAGCTGTAGGCAAACTTCCAGAGATTTGGCTATGACTTGGTTAGGGGAATCAAATGCTGTCATTCAAAGTTTTAGGAGTTAGTTATCTTGGGAGATTGTAATATCCCATGACAACACTTTCTCGAAGCTGTTCTCTGGTACTTGGCCCATGATAACAGAATAGAGAATGCAAGCAGGGTTGCCAGGAAACATTTATGAACCAACATTCTGTCACATTTCTAGTGCCCCTCCCACATGCTAAAAGGAGCATACCTAAAGATGAACTAAACTTACAGACTCACTGAGTTTCTCATAAAAACATAGCAAGGGTCTTTCTTTTGGGTTCTACATATTTACCTGTCTCTCAAGCTACAAAATGTCTATAGCGCCATAAGTATGAATACGAAAGCATCATAATACCCTTCAAGTACAATGATGAGTATTTTAAACCGTTTTTCTATGCTTCAATTTTCTAATTCCTAGAATGGATACAATGCAATTAATCGCCTCTACCATAAACCTGTTCTCTTTTTTTAAAATAAAATAATCCCTCTTCATTCTCTGCCCTTTAGAGGAGCTTAATCCCATGGTTTCTTGGCATTTTTTATTTTTGCATTGGTCCAGAACAGCCAGGGCCTGGGCCGGGGCTGGGGCCGGAGCCGGGTACAAAATTAAATTGATAATAAATTAAATTGATAATAAATTAAATTGATAATAACTTAAATTGATAATGAATTTATAGGCATTTTATATTAACACTGAGGAAATGTCACCAAAGTCCTAAACATATAGCTGATGTAAAGATCTCTTTATATAGCTACATGATTAAGTAATGAGATGATGTTACATCAACTCCCAAAATCTGACTCCAAAATGGACTTATGGTTCATCACATTACTTGTATTTTAAATTCATTATTTACGTGATGAATTATCATGTAATTTCCTAGCTTAACAGTTAAGGAAGTAAGTGTAGTATTCGATGATTAGATGATCTGGCATAATTGACTCACCTAAGGAGGCTCAAAACTCCAGTGATCACTGAATTCTTAATGACAGATTTTCATAATTAAATGAATAAACTTTAAACAAGTGAATGGTGTTTTATGTGTGAAGCCTAAATGATTGCTCAATACTGAAGGGTCATTGAGTTCTTAATCATAGATATGAACAAAAAAATGAATGAATAAAGAGATATTTTCTCATGATTAACCCCTAGAGAGATAACAAATCGATATCAACATTGATTTAAAGAAAGAAAGAAAGGAAGGAAGGAAGGAAGGAAGGAAGGAAGGAAGAAAGAAAGAAATCACAAGAGACAATTTAAAACCAACAAGGTGGATCCAGACTCCACTCTTCCAGGAGTAGAAAAAGGCAGATTTGTATAATGAAATAATCAGATAGTTAGATCGTCTTTCACACTTGAGTCACACAAGGTGGCACCAAACTTCAGAGATCACAGATTATATAATGAAAGAATTTAATAATTACATCTTTAAATTAGTAAGCCGTTGACCTTTTTTTGTATCATCTATTCCTGGGCAGACTTGCCAGGTATGAAACTGTGTGCTGTCATCATGCTGTTTTAAATGCCGTCAGTTAATCGTCAGATAATCAAACTGTCTTGCATGATGAATTCTGTTGGCCTGACATCATCGCCAGCACCTGAATCTCTGTTGTGGTGCTGCAGGATCTGAGATAATGAGTCCATTCCTGGCTTAGAAGTAGTAACCAAGATGTTGCTATCAGCAGAAAAGATGGCTGCAGCTGAGGCAAAGCCAGCATATCTGAGAGAGAGATGTTCTTCGTGTTCTGGGTTCCCATACTTTTGCCAGGTCTCGGAGATTGTGCCGACCTCCTAGTGCCAATACTTCTTCTCATGGTAGATCACACCGATGTGAAGATGTGGATAAACAGCAGGTAGTCAACACCCAGACCACCATGCCGGCCTTAGTGAAGTCCTTGTACTTCTCGTATGTCCCGAGCAATCTTCTGGACTCAATCATCCAGCATCCTTTCTCCTATGGGAGATGCATAGATCATTCAGAAAATGCTCTGCCCATGTCTACAACTTTCCTAACCTTGTCCCTGACAGATATTTGCACACTAATCGTTATCGGTGATGGCATTGTCTGTAGCTTCCATAATTTAAAGAATTAAATAAGTCAGTAATAGCTAACTGTCACAATAATTAGGTGATGTAGCATTTTACTGGCAGGGATGCATGGTCAGATTCCAGTCATGAAGGATGTCATCATCCTCAATTGAATAAATGTATCATAAAATGTGATGATATTGCACATTATCTCCACAAGAGGAAGCTTTACAGGTGTCTTCATGGAATGGAGAATATTTGGTTTACATAACTTTATAAATATTTACATTATCTTGGGTATTAACACAGACTGTCAATTTTAATACTTTAATTATGTAATTAGATGATCTGTGGCACCAGATTCCAGGTGTCATGGATGATATAATCATTGTTTTATATAGTTAAATAATCAAACAATGAGTTCATGTAACATCATCCACTTCCCTAAGGTGGCTCCAAACCAGGCTCTTGAACGATGCTGTCTTGATTAATTTAAATATTTTAACTACAAAATTCATATTCAGATGGTCCATTATAATTGTTTCCCACATCCTGGAATCCAGTGATCATGGATTATCTAATGTCCTATTTTAATAATCAAATAACAACATAATCAGATGATGAAATGGTCTGCCATACTCGACACAATTGACTCTCACTAACTCCTATATGATTGTGGGAAACTCCAAGTTTCATCCCTTATTTAATCGGAGAGCAGAGTCGTGAAATGTATAAATGCTGAAATGTCATTGTGTATGCAGGGTTTTTAGAAGATCCTACATATTTCATGTTGGACGGCTGCTTCAAAGGAGATGGACTGCAATCCAATAATCCCTAAATCTTCTCTAACAAATGTATTATCACCTTCCTGAAGGAAGTTAACAATGACAAACTCACCTTTTGTGAGTCTTATTACCTTTGTTTCCATAGTATTATTTCTTAGGAGAGAGAGAATTCATAAACAGGAGAAATTGAATGTTCTCTGATAATTAGGAAAACTAGAATTGGTGACCAGTAAAAGCTGTAGGCACACTTCCAGTTGTGTGGCTATTACTTGGTTAGGGGAATCAATCCCTGTAATTGAAACATTTAGGAGTTAGTTATCTTGGGAGACTGTAATGTCCCATGATACTTTCCGGAAGCTGCTCTCTGCTCCTTGGCCCATGACACCAGGATACAGAATACCAGCAGAGTTGCCAGGGAACATTTATGAACCAACATTCTGTCACATTCTAGTGCCCCTCCCACAGGCTAAAAGGAGCATGCCGAAAGACGAACTAAATTTATAGCCTCACTGACTTTTTCACTAAAACAAAAGCAGGGCTCTTTGTTTTGGGTTCTACATATTTACCAGTCTCTCAAGCTACAACTTGCCTATAGTGACAACAGCATGAAAAGGAAAGCATCATAATGCCATTCAACTACAATGATGAGCAATTTAAACCTTTTTTCAATGCTTCAATTTTCTAATTCCTAGAATGGATACAATAAAATTAATCACCTCTATCATGAACCTTTTCTCTTTTTTGAAAATAAAATGATCCCTCTTCATTCTCTGCCCTTTAGAGGAGCTTGATCCCATGGTTTCTCAGCATTGTTTAGATTTGAATTGGTCCAGAACAGCCAGGGCCAGGGCCAGGGCCCAGGGCCAGGGGCCAGGGGCCAGGGCCAGGGGCCAGGTCCAGGGCCCAGGGCCACTGCCAGGGCCAGGGCCAGGGCCAGGGCCAAATAAGCAACATGAAATGATTTTTCAGGCTGTTGCTTGTAATCACATGAACACAGGATGTGTGTATTTGTGTGTGTGTATATGTGTGTGTGTGCGCGTGTGTGTTTGTTTGGAACAGAAGACAACCTTGGGACCTATTCTCTCCACCATGAAACTTACAAATTTAACCTAGTTCCCCTAGACTTGACATTGAAATTGGTTTTATCCCTATTACTGTTCCTAACCCAGCGTGATGGTTCCTTGATATTTTGTTTAGTTCATTTTTTAAATAAAACTTTACTACAAACATTTGTTTTCATCATGTGAATTGTGTCTGTATGAATGTGTAAAATTCATGTGCCTGCCTGCAGAAGGCAGAAAAAGGGCACTACATAATTGAAGCGAGATTTAAAGGTTGTAAAAGCCACTAGCCATGAATACTGATAAATGAACTCATGACTTTGGGAAGAGAGCAAAGCATCCTTAGCTTTGACCTAGTTCTACTTCCCCAGATTTAAATTTGCAATTAAAAGTTCTTCTATTTCTTGAGTAGTTTAATTGAATGTGTTCTTTTTGATCAAGCACATGCCTGTGCACATGTGCTACCCCACAAACTTTAGCAATCCATATATAATTTTCAGGAGCTGGTTCTAGCTTCTTAAATTTTAGGTCCCTTGAATTGACCTCAAGTGGGAAATGGCTTTAAATGTAAGTGACATTTCCCTTTGATTTACCTCAATTGATCTTAATTTTAATATTTTTTTTTAGTTTAAAATACAAAGTACATGGTTTCATCATTTCATCTTCACATACTTGTGATTCTATGCTTTTCTTGTTTTCTTCCCACACTGCACTACAATTTGACCCTCACCATCTGAAGCTGATTCTTTTCTTCTCCTAATTAGTTCTAAAATTTATTTACTAGTCATTGCATGTGACCCGGTTTAGCCATTTAGTATCTACCAAAATAGACTTCAAACAAAAGTCAATCAAATGAATTTCTGAAGAACAATCCATACTCAAAGGACAACTCCACAAATATGATATTTTAATAATTAATATTTGTGTCCCAAGCACATGATTAGAAATTATACACAAAGGAGTAGACAGGAAGACATTATTAAATGAGTGTTAAATTAACAAAATATAAACAAACAAAAATAAAAGTATTTAATGGAAAACATATGTGGGAACCTTGACCCTGCTGGCACACAGCTGGTGGAAAGCCCTTGCCCAGAGAATGTCCTAGAACCCCTACAACACCCCACAACTTCCTGGATTTGCTCTGAGCATCCAGGAACCATGTATCAATGAAGATCCACCTTGAGCCTGTGCTCACCTTATCTTTGAGATCCATTGCTTTACCTCCACCAGAGTTGAGTGTGGAACCAGGCCTGGGTGACCCCCCCCCAATTCTTCTCTGAGTTAATTCTGCACCTCCAATCCCCCATATCATTGGCCTGAGTGGTGAAGTCCTGGAATTCTGGTACATGTGCCACTGAGAATCTTCCTTCCCTTCAACCATGGTCCTTCTGGGTCACTGATGACAATGAGCCTTGGTCCAATAAACTGTCCTTCTCCTTGGAACTTCATGGGTTAGCTCTGAGCATACTGGATGCTCCTATCCACCCAGGATTATCTTGACACTGCTCTCATCCTATGTTTAGTCCCCTATGCCTACAATCTGCCTGAGGTTCCTCTCTGAGCATATTGAATCCAGCAATCCAAGCAGCACCACCTTAAGATTACATTCACCTGATTTTGGGCCCTATCACTTGCAATCTGCCTCTGGTGAGTCTGGGAGCAGGCCTAGTTGAATCCCCCCATATTCTTCCCTGTGAAATACTGGGATAGCTCTGCATTTCACTCCCGCTATAAACTTGACCTGAGTGTTTTAGTCCTGGTATTCAGTTTCCATTAGCCGCCCTCAGAATGCCTTCCCCCTATCCTTGGCCCTCCTGAGGACACTGCTCAAGATAAGTGTTTAGCCCAAATGGTCCCAATATTAAGTCCATCTCCTTAGAACTTCCTGGGTGTGGTCTGAACACAATGGAATTGCCTACCCATGCAGGACCACATTGAGCCTATACTCACCTGATCTTTGATCCCCATCATTTGCACTCTCCCTGAATGCTGGAGACCATCCTGAGTCTGCCTACTCCATATCATTAGCTCTTCTGTTGCCTCTGGTTGAGAGAAATCCAGGAGAGCTCATGTTATCCAGAGTTACAGATATGAAACTGTTTACCCAGATATACCCACCAAGACAGGAGGACAGAGAAAAAGAAAGACTCCAAGTGCACCCACTGGAAGAAGAAATGGTGGATGGCAATATAAAAAGTAGATTCAGCAATACAAAGACCAGTATGTTACCACTAGAACCTAAGGTCTCTACACAAACTAGACATGGACACAACAAAATAGATGAAGCAGAAGATAACAAACTAAAAAACAACTTCATAAAACTGATAGAGGACGTCAAGGAGGATATGAGAAAATTCACTACAACAATGGAAGAAAAAACAAAAAAATAATTGAAAGAAATACAGGAAAACAACAAGAAAAATGCAAGAAGTGATAAATATCTTAAAGAAAATAAGAAAGCCAAGAAAAAACAATCAAACAGATGAAGGAAACCATTCAAACAGTTCAAGACCTGAAAAGTGAAATAGGGACAATAAACACAAACACACACACACACACACACTGACACACACACACTGAGATAATATTGGAGACTGGAAAATTGGTTAAACTGTAAAAACTACAAATGCAAGCATAACCAACAGAATACAGCAGATCAAAGAGGGAATCTCAGGCATTGAAGATAATGTAGAAGAAATCAATTCACCGAGGAAAGAAAATTTAAATCCAACAAATCCTTAGCACAAAATATATAGGAAATATGGGACACAGTGAAAAGACCAAATCTAATAATAGACATACAAGAACGTGAAGAAGCACAGATCAAAGGGGAAGAAAGCATATTCAACAAATTCCTTGAAGTAATCATTTCTAGTCAGAAGGACATGCCAATGAAAGTACTAGAAGCATACTAAACACAAATAGACTTAAATATTAAAAGTCGCCAAGGCACTTAATTATCAAAACACCTATCATACATAATGACAAGAGAACATTAAGAGCAAAACAATAAGACCTAGTAACATATAGATGCAGACCTATCAAAATTGCAACTGAATTCTCCATGGAATCTCACAAGGCCAGATGGTCCTGGATAGATTATGAACAAATAATAAGAGTCCTCAGATGCCAGCCCAGGCTAAAATAATGTGCAAAACTCTCAATCACTATAGACAGCAAAAACAAGATATTTAATGTCAAAGCCAGATTTCCTAACCATATTTCCATAAATCCAATCCTACAGAAAATTCTGGAAAGAAATTCTATCCAAGCAAGCTAACTACAATAATGAAGACATAGGCAAAGTTAATATCAGTTTACAAGAACCAAAAAGAAAAAGTGGGCGAGTATACTCACAATACCACCACCAACAACAATGAAACAAACAAGAATTAACAATCTATGGTCTTTAATTTCCCAAAATATTAATGGTCTTATTGCCTATAAAAACACACAGGCTAACCGAGTGTATAAGACAAATTCCATCCTTACAGTGCATACAAGAAATGCACCTAAGTTTCAAAGACAGACATTACCTCAGTGTAAAAGGTTTGCAAAATATCTTCCAATCAAAGGAACTCAAAAAGGAAGCAGGTGTAGGTATCTAAACATTAAAACGTTTAATTTCAAACCAATTTCACTCAATAGATGTAGAAGGTCATTTAATAATCAGCATGGGAGAAATCCATCAATATAAAGTCTCAATTCTGAACATCTCTGATCCAAATTAAAAGGTACCCATATTCTTAAGAGAAACACTAGTAAAACTCAAAGCTCACATAAAACCTTACCCATAGTGGGAGATTTCACCACCCCATTCTGAACACTAATCAGGATTACCAAACTTAAGTTTAACAAACAAACACCGAAACTAACAAAAGTTTTGTCCCACTTGGTTTTAGTAGTCATTTATAGAACATCCAATCCAAACACAGAAGAATATAACTTCTCCTCAGCTACACATGGAACCTTCTGTAAAACAGACTACATACAAGGCAACATAACAAACCTCAACAGATGAAAAATAAAATAAAATTGAATAGCCCCCTATATCTTATCAGATCACCATGATTTTGAGTTGGAATTCTTCAAGAATACAAACTGCAGACACCTACAAATTCATAGAAATTGAATAATGAGTAAATTACCATTCCCTGGTCCAGGAAGAAATAATGAAATAAATAAAAGATTTGTAGAATTCAATGAAAATGAAGACAGAACATACCTGAACTTATGGGACACTTTTAAAGCAGTTTTACAAGGAAAGTTCAATGCAATCAGTGCTAATGTGAAGTAAACAGATGATAGTCAAATTATATAATTAAGAGCTCAACTGAAAGACATAGACCAAAAAGAAACAAACTTACCCCAGAGGAGTACCTGCCAGTGAATAATCAATTTGAAGGCTGTAATCAATAAAGTAGGAACATGAAAACCAATACAAAGAATGAGTAGAACAAAAGTTGTTTCTTTGAATAATAAACAAGATAGACAAATCTTAGGGGCAAACAAATCAAGAAGCAGAGAGAGAACATGCAAACCAGCAAAATCTGAAATTAAAATGCGGATATACGAACAAACACTGAGGAAACACACAGAACTTTCAGGTCATACTTTGAAAACATGTACTATACAAAAGTAAAAAAAAAATCTAAGGGAAATGGACAGATTTCTGGATTGTTATCACTTATC
This sequence comes from Phodopus roborovskii, assembly GCF_943737965.1. Lineage (NCBI taxonomy): Eukaryota > Metazoa > Chordata > Mammalia > Rodentia > Cricetidae > Phodopus > Phodopus roborovskii. The sequence goes on along the minus strand of NW_026125770.1, from coordinate 163,773 downwards.
AAATTCAAAACAAGTATAAATAAGAAATTTAAATAGATTTAGATCACATACTGAAATAGAAATAGTCATGAAACTCCACCAAAGCCCCCCCCAAAAAAAACAAAAACAAACACATAGACATAAGGCCAAAGGACTTCAGTGTAGAATTCTACAAATATTTCATAGAAGTGCTAATACCAATACTCCTCATATTGTCTCACACAATATAAGCAAAAGGTCCATAACCATTTTTAATTAGATTTCAATTACCTTGATATGGAAGCCTCACAAAGACACAACTAAGAAACAGAATTACAGGCAGATATCCCTCATGAACAATGATGCAAAAGTATTCAATAAAATACTGGAAAATCGATTACATGAACACATCAAATAAGTCCTTTACCATGACCAAGTAGGCTTCATGTTACAGATGCAGGGATGGTTCAACATATGAAATTCTATCAATTTGATCCATCATATACATAAAGTAAAACAGAAAAATCACGTTATCATCTCACTAAATGCTGAAAATGCCAGTGTCAAAATCAAACACCCTTTTATGATAAAGACCTTGGAAAGAACAGGGATAACAGAAACCTACCTAAACATAATAAAAGCAATATACAGTAAAGCAAGATAGAACATTAACCTATGTGGAGAGAAACTTAAGACAATTCCTCTAAAATAAGGAACAAGACATCTGTCCATTCTCTCCATAAATCTTCAATATTGTGCTTGAAGTTCTAGCTACAGAAAGAAAACAAGAAAAAAAAGATCAAAGGGACACAAATTGGAAAGTAATAAGTCAATTTTTTACTATTAGCAGATGATATGATAGTTTACATAAGTGACCCAAAAACCTCTACCAATGAACTCCTACAGATGATAAATACCTTTCAAACAGTGACAGTACACAAGACTAATAAAAACAAAAAAAAAATCAGTAGCCTTACTATATACAGAAGATAAAAGTGATGAGAGTCACCACCCTTTAAAATAGGAAAAACAACAAATAACATCTTGGGGTAACTATAACCAAACTAGTAGAAGGCCTATATTGCATGGTCTTGTGTCTTTAAAGAAGGAAATTAAAGAAGATACTAGAAAATGGAAAGATCACCCATGATCTTGAATTGGTAAGATAAATATAGTAAAAACTCCAATTTTGCCAAAAGCAATCTACAGATTCAAAGCATTCCCAGGAAAAATCCTAGCACATTTATTACTTGACTGACCTTGAAAAAACAATACTCAACAGTATATGGAACAACAAAAGAGTCACAATAGTCAAAACAATGCTGTATAATAAAGGAACTTCAGAAAGCATCACATTCTCCGACTTAAAGCCCTAAGCTCTATTATAGAGCTAAAGTACCAAAAAAAAAGCACTTGATATTGTCACACATACAGAAAGGTAGACAAATGGAACTGAAAATCTTGATATTTACCAACACACCTACAAATTCCTGAGTTTTGATGAAACAGGAAAAATAATACAATGGAAGGAGGCAATCATTTTCAACAAATTGTTCTGACAAAACTGGATGATGATATGTAGAAGACTACAAAGAGACCCTTGTGAATCACTATACACAAAACTTAGAACACATGGATCAAAGACCTAAACATTAGTCCAGCTGCCCTAAACCTCTTAGAAGAGAAAGTTCGAGGTACTCTTGAAGGAATTTTTACAAGAGAGTGTTGCCTCTACTTTGACCAGCAAAGAAAACACAATGTTCAGACTCTTCTTTAAGCAGTTTATTCAGGAACCTTGTATAATCTTCTGACCCAGGGGGCAGCCCAGCCCACAGTTTAAAAGCCCTTGGGCAGTCAACCCCAGAACGCCATGCGGTTAAAAACAAAAACAGACAGGTACATATACACAGAAGCAAGCCAGATTCTCAGCGTTTAGCCAAATATGCAATTGTTTAATACAGAGAGTACTCGCCATCCGGAAGGTGGAGGGCAGAAACCAGTGCCATCTTTAAGGCGCGGCACTTTGCAGCTCTCTACAGGAGAGTTATTACTAGTCATAATACCAAACAGTGGGATCAATAATTAAAAAATGGAACCTACTGCACCTGAGAGTCATATGTAAGGCAAAAGAAACAGTAGACAATGTATTGTAAAGAGGCTTTATGTCCCCATAAGTCCAAAAGTCTTAATGACTATATACGCATATGTTGGGACATAGATGGGCATTACATTATGGGCCAGGTTATAGTTTCAGTCGTGAAAAGAGGGGAGAACAATGGAGGAGCCAGACCAAAGAGTTGCTTTGGATTTGGACAGCCAGGACATTTCAAAAGGAACTGCCCCCCGGGTATGGCAATGCAATTGAGCCCTAGGCCAGGGATGTGCCCATGTTGCTGTAAGGATCATCATTGGAGCAAGGAATGTAGGACAAAGACAGACACTCTATGTAATCCTTTACCGGCTCAGGGAATCTGGAAGCAGGGCCAGCCTCGGTCCCCTCAAGCCCAGGTGTATGGGGCAATGGATAAACCTGTAACCCACCCTATACAGATGATCAGATAATCCCTCAGAGAAACCCCTTTATGTCCAGGACCTTATCTGAGGTACCCGTGGAAGCGCAAGATTAGACCTCTGTTCTGCCACCCGTACAATATTAACACCACAAATGGACACTCAAGCCTTGAGAACAGGAATCTTTGGGCCACTTGCCCCAAGAACAATAGGGCTATTGTTAGGACATAGTAGTGCCTTGTTGAAAGGAATTAGAGTTATTCCAGGAGTAGTAGATTCAGACTTTCAAGGAGAAATAAAAATCATGTTTAGGGCAGAAATGGGGGTATTAGTGATACCAGAGGGTGCTCGGATAGTGCAATTGGTTCTTCTCCCTATGTTCAAAACCAACAATCCCTTTTTAAAGGACATCAGCGGATCTGCTGGTTTTGGGTCCACAGGTCCCATGGGTGCCTTTTGGGTTTCAACTCTTGAACAGCGCCCCATGCTCACCCTTACCATACAAGGTAGATGATTTTCTGGACTTGGGGACACAGGGGTGAACTCCTCAGTAATAGCAAAAAAAGCATGTCCTCTTCAGCCAGCCTCCACTCATTTACAAGGAGTGGGAACTGCTGTACTCCAGAAAGAATGTAGTACTCAGTTTCTTAAATGGTCAGATGATGAAGGACATACAGGAATTTTTCAGCCTTTTGTGTTATGTCATATACCTGTTAATCTTTGGGGGAGAGATGTGCTTCAGGCCAAAGGAGCAGTCCTTACTACTGAGCCTGTTAAAAATATGCTGGCTGACCAAGGTTATGTACAAGGAAAAAGATTGGGTAAATTCCTACAAGGTGACCCTCAGTCTGTTGCATCCAAAAATTTAATTATCAAAAGAGCCAGAGATCGCTCTGGGCTGGGAAATTTTCCCTAGGGGCTATTGCTATGCAGCCTGGTCCCATTTCTATTATCTGGAAAACTGATAACCCACTGTGTGTGGAGCAATGGCCCTTACCTATTGAGAAGTTACAGGCTGCACATCAACTTGTAAAGGAACAATTAGAGGCAGGACATATTGTTACTTCCACTTGCCAATGGAATACCCCAATCTTTGTTATAAAGTAAAATTCTGGAAAATGGAGACTCCTACAAGATATCCGAGCTGTTAATGATTGCATGTAAATTATGGGAGCAACACAACCTGGCTTGCCTTCCCCTGTGGGTATTCCTCAAGGCTATCATTTATTAGTTATCCACCTAAAATATTGCCTTTTTTTTTAGCATTCCTTTGCAACCTCAGGATAGTGAGCGATTTGCATTTAGCATTCCTTCTATTAACTTTAAAGAGCCCTATAAAAGATATCAATGGGTGGTCTTGCCTCAAGGAATGGCCAATAGTCCCACAATTTGTCAAATTTATGTATCATTGGCCATTGCCCCCATTAGATAGAAATTTCAATCCCTATATATTATACATATGATATTCTTTTAGCCGGCCTGGATTCTATGGAAATGAATGAGGCTTTTGGAGAATTGCAACATAATCTTCAATTAGCGGGTTTAAGATTAGCCCCAGAAAAGGGGCAACAAGAATTTCCCTATCAATACTTGGGTCATCATTTGTTATTTTCTGGTATCCTTCCTCAAAAGATTACTTTAAGGCTGGATAATCTGACCACCCTTAATGATTTTCAAAAAATATTGGGAGACATAAATTGGGTTCGATCTAGTTTGGCCCTACCCACTGGGCATCTTAGACCATTATTTGATATTTTACAAGGAGATTCTGATCCCACTTCTTCGCGCACCTTAATGCCTGCTGTGGGAGAATGTATACAGCTTATGCAAAAATGTCTCCAATCTGCACATTTAAATTATATTGACTATTCTCAGAACTTGATGTTATTAGTCTTTGTTTCAGGTATTCCCCTATTGCGGTATTTTGGCAAACTGGTCCTATATTATGGGTGCATGAACATGCAGCCCCAAGAAAGACAGTTAGATCTTATCCTCAGGCAATGCTTTCTATTATTCAAAAGGCATACAAAATGAGTATTCAAGTTTTTGGCAAGATGCCAGATGTAATTGTTACTCCCTATACTCAACAACAGATACAATGGTTTCAACAGTTTATTGAGGAGTGGGCACATTATTTGTTTTCTACACCCTGCTGCTTTGATAGTCATTTTCCTTCCAGTAAGTTAGCTCATTGTTTTAAAAATCACCCTGTGTGTTTCCCCAAGGTTATTTCCCAAAATCCTCTGAAGGGGGTCTGTAATGTATTTACAGATGGCTCTTCAAATGGTTGTGCAGTAGTTGTTTCTTTTACCATTATCAAACGCTCTATACTTAAAGTGAAGTCTGCACAATTCGAGGAACTAGCTGCAGTACAATTAGCCATTCAAGATTTTTCTGATGAGCCATTTAACTTGTACACGGATAGTAAATATGTCTATCATATATTGGCTCCCTTAGAAACTGCTGCTTATATAGCTCCAGTGTCTCATGTACAAGAACATTTACTAGCCATACAAAGCCTACTATGGAGGCTCTCTCATCCAATTTTTGTAGGATATCTCCGAGCGCATTCTGATTTGCCTAGCCCTTTAAGTGAAGAAAATGCCATTGTTGATTTTAAAACTAAAAGAGGTAGTACAATCATAATGATCAGAGAATCTGGTTATGAAGCAGCCTGCAAAGCTCATACAACCTTCCAGCTTAATACAGGGTCACTTAAATTCCATTTTAAAATTACTAGAGACCAAGCTATTGATATAGTTAAGAATTGGCCCCTATGTGCAGAGTTCTTACCTGTTCCACACCTTGGAGTTAACCCCTGTGGTGTCACACCTAATGATATCTATCAGATGGATGTTACTCATGTTCCTTCCTTTGGTCGACTACAATTTGTTCATGTATCTGTGGATACCCATTCTCATTTCATATTTGCCTGTATTCATACTGGAGAAAGGCTTAAGGATTTTAAGAGCCATTGTTTACAAGCCTATGCTTATATGGGAATGCCCAGACAATTAAAACCTGATTATGGCCCTGCTTATACTAGTCAAGGTTTTAACGCTTTTTGCAAAAATAAAAAAAAAAAAATTATCTCACGTAAAATGGATATCCCTTATAATCCTCAGGGTCAGGCCATGGTGGAACATGCACATCTCACAATTAAAGCCTATCTTCATAAAACAAAACAGGGGGAGTTTACAGGATCTCCTCATAATCACCTTTCTCTTGTCCTTTATATTTTAAATTTTTTAACTATTGATGGTGCTGCTCGATCTGTGGCCAACAGGCATTGGGGCCCTGGGTCATCTGACTATGGCTCAGTTATGTGGAAGAGTGTCACTACTGCAAAATGGGGAGGCCCTGACCCAGTTCTAGTATGGTCTCAAAGGTCAGTTTGTGTGTTTCCACAAGATGCACCTGTTTGGGTGCCTGAGTGGCTGATTCAACATGTGCAGAGGGATGGTGATTTAACAGCCAGAAAAAAGGTCTGATGGGTCTTCAAGAATCTACCTATCCTGATGCCAGTGGGTCTGAGTAGCCATGGGTCTGAATAGCCATATGTGGCCTTTTTTTCCAGACCATTAATTATAGTTTGGATCAAGTGGCTATAAATTTATACTTTTATACAAAGGACAAGAATTTCAATTTCATCTCAGGTACTGTATTCTGGTTCCATTCTTATTATTGTAAACAATGCTAATAATTTTGGAGGAAGTTTCAATTGTTCTCAGCAGGTCTGCCAAATGTAACAGCTGTTGCGGGGACGTACCCATGTGTGCAGCACAGAGGATAGGAGATTCTGGAACATGGCTGCCAATGCTGCCTTTACCACTGAAGCAACAGATTCTACCATAGCCCTCTCGCAATCTGTAAATCCTGCAAGCACAGTAGATCAACTATCAGGTGATTTGGCTTAAGTCTTAGCCACCCAAATCACACTTTATTATCTAGTACAAATTGGCATTTTTAAACTAAACTTACAAACTAATCTCCTGTAGGAACACTTGAATTTTTGTGAGAAGCTCATATGGCTTCTTGTTCTCTCTTTCACACATTCATCATTTTTCTCCAGAAATCCTGGAGTGATAAGTTTTTAAGTTATACACATGCTTTAGCCATGCAGATCATTAACGTGTATGAAACCTGAGTGCCACTTGCCAATGCAGAAAGCTTTTTACAAGGACTTCAACTTGTGGGCAGATCATTTGGGTTTGTAGGCCTTGCACTTGGTACTATTTTGCCACAGCACTAAAGAGGCCCGGGCCAACTTTCTAACAAGACAGATACTGTCTTTGACTCAAGAGAAAATGCCTCTGCCCACATGTGGCTGAACAAACTATTCACCAGTGAAGGGTAACACAGAGGGGGCAAATATCTAACCTAAGATAGGAAGGTTACGGGCCTGGGTGACCTCTCCAATGATGGGTAAGGAATTATGCTGATGTTCTCTGCCACCTAAGGCATGTGTTAGTTTATATTACAAGAAAGGGGGACCTGTAGGGCCCTGCATGGACCCCTGAGGCACCTTGAGCTAGCCTGAAGCAGTTGGCGGGAACCCCTTGCCCCGAGGATTTTGTTGGTAGTCTTCCCGTTTTGATGACACACACCTGGTGACAACACACACCTGGTAGGGAGGAGCTAAACTTCCTATAATTTTTCTACTGTGCTGTGAGTCAGTATTTAAGCCCATTCTTTCCCCACTATTATTGTTGTTGTTGTTGTTCGTCTCCACCGTTATTGTTTCGCGGGTTCTTTCCCTTCTTTTTACTTTTATTTTTTCCTCCTCCACATGCACGCCCTGCCCATGCCTGTGTCCCCCTCTCACACACATGACCTGGCCCAAGTCAAAGAACAGAAAATAACAACAAACAACTAAAAATAAACATGCATATCATACATGTAACATAGGTGGAGCAAGTGCAAATATGTAACCCACATATATAACCCAACCGCCAATGTATCGACCACGTATGTATTTCCCCTCCAACCCCAACCACACCCTGGTAAAGCAAATAAAACATGTTATACATGTGAATTCATGTGCTTACTGCATGTCCTCGTGTTAATTACATGAACTCGTATGTAAACTCTGAGGGCTCCTACGTTTGCTGCAGTGGCTCAGATGTTGCCCACATGACTTCGCGTGCTACTTACATGCTAAGTATGTGACACCAATGCAAACTACCCAGTTACACGTGCTAGCTACATGGGATCTCACAGTAAGTACATGAAGCCATAATGTAATTACATGACCATGTATGGTAAGTACATGAATACCATGTTGTGCACATGGGCTCACATATTAATTACAAGGGATCACATGTCAAATACACAGGCTCACATGTTAACTACATGGGCTCACATGTTAACTACATGGACCTACAAGGCAAAAACATGACCTCGTAAGTCAACTGCACAAACTCACATATCGAGAGGCTCATATGTCAACTATATGCGCTCACATGCCATGTACCCAGGTTCCAATGCGCACTGCACTGGCTCACATGGAAACACCATGACTCCATATGTGAACTGCATGTAATGGAGGCGGCGCAAGTCGGGATGTCATGTGTACACACGACATACATAAGTGTTGTGGAGCTGGCGTATTAGGATCACAGAAGCCACAGGCACGACATGCCTGTAAAACAAATGACAAGCATGTAAATCACAGGGACTTCATTTATTCAGTTACATACATGTGTGCACACACTCCTGTTCACCAGAAGCGGCCCACGCAGCGCAGGAAGCTCACGGCATCACAGAATCCATCATGGTGCAGCAACGACTCCAGGCTTGCACGGGACAGCGGGAAGAGCGCTCGGGCCAGGCAGGCAACATTGGAGGTGGAGATCTAGGCGGGGCCGGAAATGAGTGTGGGTGGAGCCGGAAGTGTGTGTGGGCTGGACCAGAAGTGAGTTTTGTGTGAGCATGCTGTGACAGGAGTGGCCACGGAAGCCCCACAAGGCTCACCTCCACGTCCTGTCCAGTCACGTGCACGCAAGAGCCAAGACCTTGGCCAGGGTCTCGGGGCGAGATGCCATGGCGTCCACAGAATGGGGATATGGTGAGGGTGCGACCACCAGGGGGCAGGGGGAGGCTGCACGAGAGGGCACCATCTGCCCAGGCCTGGGGAGATGGGGGGGCCGGGGGACATGTGAGGAATCGCGACAATATACACGCGTGTTCGGGGTCACCTGTCATAGACACGCGTGACCACACCCAACCACCCCACCCCTTACTGCCCCGCCCATCTGACCCTGGAACTCCACGTGCTTCAGCCTTGAGTAGATGGGGATGAAGCAGCTGGCGAGGACTTGCACATGAGGAGAAACAGGACACGCATGAGGGGAAACATGAGACACACATGAGCAAAACGATACACGTATGTGCAAACATGCGACTCGCATGTGCAAACACAGATGAAACATACATGCAGGAAACACGGAACATGACACATTCTTACACTTGCGGCCCCGTCCCCTCACTTGTATGAGGTCTTCACGGGTCAGGAACTGGGACACCAGGCAGTTCTGGAGTGTGTTCACCACAGTCAAGGACACATAGAGTCGGCCCTGCACCAGGACCTGAGCATGGGCTGGGAGGATCTGGTCCAGGCTGTCCCTGATGGTACGGGGGGAGGGGGGACACATGTGACCTGTGACCCCTGACATGGGATCCACATGCGTGACCCATGACATGTAACACGTACCATGTGACCTGTGCCCCACCCCACCCCCTTACCCCCCATGCACCTCAGCTGCTCCATGAGGTGGAAGCTGGGTGTGGCCACGCCCAGTGGTTGCTGCCTGGTATCCTCGGCCAGGCTGTGTGCGAAGCCTGTGCAGGCCTGTGGGAAGGTCGGGAACCACACACGTGACCCCTGACATGTAACATGTCACAAGTAACATGTCACATGTGCCCTGCCCACACTCACCTCCAGCTGCTCAGGGGAAGTCAGCAGCATGGCTGCCAACAGGGCATGGCCCGACGCCCCTGCCTAGCCCCTGACATCACCCAGCAGCCCCGCCCCATGTGCCTACAGCCCGGCAGCCACGCCCAGGTGGTAAATGCCCAGGAAGCCACAGGCCCTGAAAGACAGGTGCAAGGGCGGGGCCATCCGGGGCGGGGCGGAGCCTATGGGGCCTGTGGGCGGAGTTTCCGGGGGGAAGGATGGGGTCACGTGAGGAAAGGAAGCCACGCCCCCTCACAAAAGGAATGACAGAAATGGCGCCTCTGTCTTCACTGCTGCTCTCCAGTACTACGTTTCCCAGGAGGCTGCGCACTGGACCTTGTTCCCTGTGACGTCACTGTCCGGCGACTTCCCCTCAGCTTCCCACACTGTGGAATTTTCCCAGCAGTCTCGGAGCCCCGTCCATCTCAGGGTGGAAGGGGACTATGATTCCCAGCATCCTTTGCTACGCCTACAGTGGTCACTGATTGTGTCCTCACTGGTGCGCCGGCGCCCTTCAGTGTCCTACCTAGATGATGGCTTCTCTGTATGAAGCCTCTGTTCCCAAGGCCACTGCCAGGGACTATTACTCCCTGCATGCACTGCATGGCTGGGCCAGGCGGTCACTCTGTGTGTGATGGCACAGGGCAGGGCCTTCTCCCTCCAAGTCTGAAGCAATGGCGTCATTGCATTCTTTCTCACAGATTTGAGGAATAAAATGAATGAATAAAGAGATAATTTCTCATAATTCATCCCTAGAGAGATAACAAAATGATATCAACATTGATATCAAGAAATAGATAAATAATGAAATCACAAGAGACAGTTTCACACCAGCATGGTGGATGCAGACTCCACTCTTCCTGGAGTAGAAAAAGACAGATTTGAATAATGAAATAATCAGATAGTTAGATCATCCGTTTCACTTGAGTCACACAAGGTGGCGCCAAACTTCAGGGATCACAGATTACATAGTGAAAGAATTTAATAATTACAACTTTAAATATGTAAGCCGTTGACCTTTTTTTGTATCATCAATACCTGGGCAGACTTGCCAGGTATGAAACTGTATGCTGTCATCACGCATTTTTAAAATGCCATCAGTTAATCGCCAGATAATCATAGTGTCTTGCCTGATGAAATCTGTTGGCCTGACATCATCACAAGCACCTGAATCTGTTGTGGAGCAGCAGGACCTGAGATAATGGGCCCAATCCTGGCGTAGCAGTAGTAGCCACAATGTTGATAACAGCTGAAAAGACGGCTGCAGCAGGGGCATCACCAGCATAGCTGAGAGAGAGATGTTCTTCCGTGTTCTGAGTCGTCATCCTTTTACCAGGTCTCGGTGATGGTGCTGACCTGCTAGTGCCACTCGTTCTTCTCATGGTAGAATACAACCGATGTGAAGATGTGGAGGAAGAGCAGGTAGTCAACAGCCAGACCACCGTGCCGGCCTTGGTGAAGTCCTTGTAGTTCTCGGTTGGCACCATGCAACATTCTGGACTCAATCATCCAGCATCCCTCGTACTCTGGGAGATGCAAGGATCATTCAGAAAATGCTCTGCCCATGTCTACATCTTTCCTAACCTTGTCCCTGACAGATATTTGCACACTAACCGTAAAGGGTGATGTCATTGTCGGTCGTTTACATAACATAAGAATTTAATAAGTCAGTAATACCTAACTGTCACAATAAATAGGTGATGTAGCATTTTACTGGCAGGGAAGCATGGTTAGAATCCAGGCATGAAGGATGTCATCGTCATTAATTGAAAAAATTAATCCTAAAATGTGATGATATTGCACATCAACTCCACAAGAGGGAGCTTTACAGGTCTCTGCATGGAATGGTGGATTGTGGTTTACATTACTATACAAATATTTACATTATCTTGGGGGATTAACACAGATTGTCAATTTAAATACATTAATTATGTAATTAGATGATCTGTTTGCACCAGATTCCAGGTGTCATCTTGAAAACTGAACCCCAATATCTGTCTCTGGTCCTTTTATTTTTATTTTTTTGTGCTACATGCTACAGAGTGGGAGATAGCTCAGAATGGTTGCATGGTGATGCTTAGAAGATGACTAGGGTGTGGGCACAGGGCAAAGGCCTGGGAGGTAAGTGGAAAAGTTTGATTGAATGTTTATACTTTCCTTGTGCTCTTGACACCACATCAAGCTCCTTAGTGGCCTGCCTCCTGGGAAGAGGCCAAGGATGTCACAGTTCCCTTAGTGGGATAATATGACAGATACTAACAGATAATTAGCAGATAATATATCATCGCATTCAATTGAATATAGATGGCTTGGTACTGTGAGCATGAAGGCCAAGGTATTTGTGGCCTTTATCCTTTTTTTTTTTTTTTTCAGAAAAATCACACCCATGAGACCCTTGTTCTTTAAAACTGGATCCATCACATATTCTCACAGCCCCTGCTCTTTGCCCTATGTCCAGCGTGTAAATGGCATCTGCCAAATGAAAAGTCAGTTCTGGTGTTTGGGCCTTATTTACTTGAGTGATCCTAAACCATATGTCATCTGACTAACTTCTTTTGTGCCCTGTGACTTAGAACACCACCATCCTGCTGCCCTATCAGTCCTGGGTCAGATTGGGAGGCCTCTTTTGGTCTGGATTCTTTGACAATGAACATTTATTTTGCTCCGTGTGCAAGAAGCCAATATACACAATACCACCCTGGATGCTGAAGTAGGAAGGAGATCAGTGTTCCATCATGGAATGTGGTGGGAGGTGGACATCAGAGAAACCTGATGAGACAGTTAGGGGAAAACACACAGCCCCCAGTTTCTAAGTCCATAAATTTGGTTCTGAAGGGGAGCACCTGTTGGCAGTTTGGGTCATCTTGTGTGAGATGGTGTTTTTTTTTTTATGCATATAGAGTATTTTTTATTTAATTTTATATAACAAAGTCCAATTAAATGAAAACAAACATTTATACACAATATTTGGGAATTTGGGCGTCGTTCTTTCCAAACTACTTCCTGCTGGTAAGGGGCGCTGTCTTGGGGGATTCGAAGAAGACTCAGATATCCTAGCTGTAGTCTGTAGGGCTGTTTTGTCCAGCTGTTTGGAATGTAGGATCAGCTTGTACTCTGTTTCAGGCGGTCTGGTGTGATCAAACCACATTAGTCTGGAAGGAATCCACATCTTTTCATTTTCTGTGGAAACAAAAATAGAAATACTTTTCCCCAGTAACTTGTTCTTCAACTTAAATTTTGGAGTCAAAGCGTTTTTTTTTTTTTTAATTTATTATTTTACATGTCGATCCCAGTTCCCTCTCCCTCCCTCCCTCCCTCCCCCCAAGCCCTCCCTCCTTCCCTCCCTTTTGCCCTCTCTACCCTCTCCCATGCACTCTAAACACCCTCCCCTCCCAACCCCCCACCACAATACAATATGTAGGGGAATGCCATCCAGTTGGGGTCATGTAGATCTGACAGGTCCTGTGAAGTAGGGACTAGGGCTTCTCCTATCTCTAGAATAAGGCAGTTATCCCTCCATGGGGGGTATGTTTGCAAAGTCCTTTTGTGCACCAGGGATACATCCTGGCTCCACTGTCTGAGGTCTCTTAGACTGCTCAGACCTTCTGGCTGAGACCCATATTCAGGGGGGTCCGAGTCAGACCCCTGTTGGCTTCCCAGCTATCAGTCTAGTGGCCCTTAGCTCCTCCTTGTTCAGGTAAGCTGTCTCTATGTACTTCTACCGCATGGTCTTGTCCTCTCCATCTGCTTCTGGGTTCTAGTTTGACTCAGTGTTTATGTATGGGTGTTTGCTCCTGTTTTCAACAGGCATTAGTTGAGGACTCCATGGAGAAGTTAGTTGTTGATCTCACTCTCCGGGAAGGGCATTTATGATAGCCTTTCCACGGAAGCTGAGATTGTTAGTTGGGAGCAGTCTTGTAGTTCCCTCGACCTTTCTTTGTGTTCAACTTTATCTTCAAACCAATATTGGCTCCCTCTTTTATGTTCTCTCTCTCTGTCTCTGTCTCTCTCTCCCTTTCCTATTTTCCATTCCTAACCAGGCTCAATCCTCCTGGTCGCACATGCCTTCCTCTCCTCCCTCTCATTTTCTCCTACTTCTCTCTCCATTAGCTGTCCTCCCCCACTATACCTGAGGTCTGGGGGACTTGTCCCTTCCCAGTTCTGTGAGGGACTTTATATGAAGTGAGATGGTGTTTTTGCATGCAAGTTTTTGGGCTGAAATCCTCTGTCTGTTGCATACTTGTTTCTGTTACATGGGTGTGGAACCCTGGGGGAAAATGATTAAGGCCCCATGAGGGTTTCCTGTGATGACTACTGGATCGTTTTGTGAAGTCACTGAGAAGGACAGGGGTGAGTTTGTTCTGCAGTTAACATGGTGTGCAAAGCAAGAATTGCTTATTCTACCTCAGTTTCTATGTTACTTTTCCTCATTCCACTTCAATCTCTTCAGAAACCCCTGAGTCCATTGAGGGCTAATCCATAGGTCAATGACTCAAAAAATTCCATCTTGAGGGAGACTTTCAGACTTGGAGAAATGAAAGACAAATTTCCTGAATGTTTTCTGGTTAGTGGTGGTGGTGCAAAGATGTGGGCTGGAGATAGACTGTGAGAGTGCTGGAGGTAGCTCAAATTGGTTGCCTTGTGATGCTTAGGAGGTGATGAGATTTGTGGTTTGGGTGCAGGCTCTGGTTGGCAAACGGGCAGGTTAGATGTAATGTTTAATCTTTTGATGTTTCATTGTATCAACATCTAGGAAACTGGGGAGCAGTGCTGCTTCCTTGGAAGGGGTCATGGATGTCACCTTCCCCTTGGTGGCCCCTGATGCATATCATGTAGTACAGCTTCCACCTTAACTCAGAGGGAGGGGTAACTTTGGCTGTAGTATCAAGGGTCCCACTGGCTTTCCACTTTATCTTCTAAATATCAGACCCATGGGATTGTTGTCCCTGAAATCTCAACTCCCTGTAAGTGCACACAGTTGCCTCCTCTTTGACTTGTGTCCATCCTAATCTGACCTTCTGCCAGGTGTGATGCCAGTGCTTGGAATAAGGCCTTATTGATGTGGCTTGTCCTCATAACTGTTTCATCTGCCCATCTCCTGTGCCCTGAGCTCAGTGACACCACCATCTCACTGCCCTACCAGCACTGGGTCAGCCTGAGAGGCTGCTACTTGGCTGGCTGTCTTGACATGGCTGCATGGTTTTGGTTGGGAGCAAGATTGCAGCAGACCTAAAGCAGGCCTAACAGTTGGAGTGGTCAAGTTGGTGGCCAGGTTCAAGTAGATAGCTGTTGGACAATAGGAAAGCAAGATAGGTGGGGCTAGGAGACATGTAGAAAAGAGAAAGTAGTAAGGAGGGGTCAACATGGAGAGGCTGAGGATGATGCCTGCCCCCCTCCCCTGTAAGGTGAAACTACGTGTAAACACTTAGGTTAACAGAAATGGGTTAATACTTAAGACAGAGCTAGCCAATAAGAGACAAGTAATTGGCCAACAGCATTATATCAAATACAGAGTCTCTGTGTGTTAATTGGGGCTGGCACGGTGGCAGGACAAGACCAGCAGCAGGAGGCAAAACCTTACTCCTTACAGATAGCTGCTGGATTTCTGAAGGTTTTGGGGTGGCTGTCAGACAAGGCTGGGTGAACACTTAGCCACTAGCATCCAAGGCCATTATTTGGGTTCTGAAGCTTCTCCATTATGTTTCAGATTGGTGTGAGATTTCTGAGGATTTAACAGTGAGCCCCTCTGTGCTCTCACAAGGAGCAACATCTTGACTTTCACAGAGCTGGCAGGTACCCAAATCTGACTGTCTAGGGACTATGAAGTAGAGGACCCTTTGAGGTCTGTGACCCCATTCACCTCACCACACTGCACCTTCCCAAACACCTGGAATCCATCCAATGATGCAGGCCTAGAGACCCAACTCTGGCAAGTCTTGGCCTTAAAGCTTGTTTGGTTCTCAACTTTGGAGCTTGGTGCCAATGGATATATTTTCTTTGGAGAGGCCAGAGGAAGAGCACCTATGACGTATTGAAACCGGTATTCTCTGTGCACTACTATCAATAAGCCAAATGCTTTTGTGAATCAGGCCAACACTTCCCCATGGTTGTCTGTACATTTGTTGGCTGACTAGAGAAAGGCTTTCTGTAATGGCCCCAAAGGGATGAACCTATTCGAACACCCTGGTCTTCCACTAATTCTGAAGGACTTGTGAGAAATGCCTGTAAAAAAGGTTCCTAAACCTCTACTCCTTTACCCAATTCTAAATTCTGCAATAACTCCTCTCTAATGAACTTGTACTGAGGAAGTCCCCTTAATTCCAAGAGTTCTGAAATTCTATTAGCCAAATAGGTCTTGATATACCACAATGCCCATGGAGGTATGCCTTTCTGCACATTAGGAATACACACATCTCATCAAGGATGCGAGTGTTACCATTGCCCAAAAGTTTTAACTTTCTCCCTTAGACTACTCTATATCCCCAATCTCTGTCCAAGCTTCACTAATGTTTCCTTCTCATCAAGGAGATGTCATACTTTCTGTTCTGGCTGCTGTGATAAAAGGATACCAACTCAACATTTCTGTACAAGATATTATTTTCTGCTCTAATTTGGACACCTAGTATTACCACCTATCTGGAAACAAATCTACTGCTCTCAATTATGTTTTCAAATACATAGCATTCATTTTATTTGGAACCTACTGATAAGCATTGTGCCTACTTCCTGGAATCTAGTTGTAGAGAGGGAGGAGTGATGAGCAAACAGATCAAGACCATCTGACGAAAGCCATAGAAATTTCTGATGTGAACAAGGGGAAGTGCATGGATACCAGATTGACTACTTAGAAACCAGCAAAGGACAGAAATGGTCTTCCTGTATATAAGAGGCCTCAGCAGTCTATAGGGCCTCTGATAAAGGAACACCATTTATACCTACTGCATGAATAGATAATGGAAGCCCATTCCTCATACAGGAAAATTTTCGTTGCCTAGACCCATGGTGGAGGCCATATGACCTGCAAGAAATGATGTGAAAGTCCTGGAAGAGTGCCCCACAGAAAGCCTCGCCCTTTCTATGGAGAAAAGGAGGAATGATATAGGTGTCACTGGGCAACATGGACAAATGGTAGGTATAAAGAACTCAGATTGATATGTAAAATAAGATTGTATTGTTTCTTATTTTAATAAAAATATGAAAAAATAAAGAAAACCATGTGGACAACAGCTATCAGTCATCTGAATGATATTGTTACTGGTGATAATGGTGATAACACAAAGAAGTTAGACATGCATGGAGATTAGTTGTAAGCAAAGGTTTCATGGATTATGTTTGTTACAGTGGGAGATGAGGATGTCTTCACATCAGAAAATAAGATACTTTTGTGGAATATTGAAAAAAAAACCTTACCAATAATAATATTTCTTCTATAGTTAAATTAATTAGGAATGCAGAGAATTATTTTATGGTATTAAAATAATTTCCCAACCACAATTAGCAAATTACTGGTAATCTACAGAAAACTATCTGCTCTGTTATGGGAGATGTTATTCTGTATATGTTTCTCATACTGATTAATGAATAAAGCAATGTTGGCCAATAGGAAAGGAGATAGGAGGGACTAAGAGACAAGGAGGAAAGAGAAAGTAGAAAGGAAGAGCCAAGATGGAGAGTCTGGAGAAAGCAGTTTGCTGGCAGGCTACCCGGTAAGAGAAATACATAGATCAGCAGAAATGGGTTAATAATTAAGACAGAGCTAGCCGATAAGAAACTAGCACCTGGCCATCAGTATAATATCAAATACAGAGTCTCTGTGTGTTATTTGTGGCTGGCCCGGCGGCGGCGGGACAAGACCGGGCGGTGGGTGGAAAAACCATACTCTTACAGCTCTGGTTACTTGTGACAAGGAATCTCTGTGAGGGTGACTTTTGTGAACAGAGTTGTCATTTTTCTTTGCATTGTGCATTGGGGGAAAATTTAAAGTTTGTGTGTGTGTGTGTTTTTTTTATATTTCTCTTTGTGTATCTCTTGCAAAAAAATTAATTACTCACCTACATACTACACATAGTTAGTCATTGGCCACAGGGTGCTGTTCACTTTGGGAAAACAAGACGAAGAAACTTTATATTCTTTGTGTGCTTTGGACATCAGCCCTCTGTCAGATGTAGGGTTGGTGAAGATCTTTTCCCAGTCTGTAGGCTACCTTTTTGTTTTTGTCAACTATGGCCATTGCCTTACAGAAGCTTCTTAGTACCAGGAGGTCCCATTTATAAATTGTCAATCTTGGTGTCTGTGCTACTGGTGCTATGTTCAGGAGGCAGTCTCCTGTACCATTTCCTTCAAGAATACATACCATGTACTATTCTAAGAGGTTCACTGTAGCTGGACTTATGTTGAGGTCTTTGATCCATTGGGACTTAAGTTTTATGCATGGGGATAGACATGATTCCGTAGCCTTTTATATACTACCACCCTGTTGTGCCAGCACCATTTGTTGAAGGTGTTTTCCTCCTCCCAGTGTACACTGTTAGCTGTTTAATCAAAAATCAGGTGTTCATATGTGAGGGGTCTAATATCAGTACTTCAATTCCATTCCATTGGACTGTCTACTTTTATGTCAATACCAAGCTGTTTTCAGGACTATAGCTCTATAGTAGAATTTGAAGTCAGGAATGGTGATGCCTGCTAAAGTTCCTTTATTTTATAGGGTTGTTTTTGCTATTCTGGGTCTTTTTTTTCATATAAAGTTGAGTATTATCTTTTATAGTCAGTGAAGATGTGAGCTGGGATTTTGATGGCAATTGCTTTGAATGTCTAGATTGCTTTTGGCAAGATTGCTATTTTTAGTATGTTTATCCTACCTATCCAAGAGCATGGGAGATCTTTCTATTTTCTGGTGTTTTCTTTAAATTCTTTCTTTAAAGACACAAAATTCTTACTATATAGATATTTCACTTGTTTAGTTAGAATTACCCCAAGATATTTTATGTTGTTTGTGGCTATTGTAAAGGGTAATGTTTCTTTGATTTTTTTTCTCAGTATTTTTAATGTCTGTATATAGTAGAGCTATGGATTTTTTTTAGTTAATCTTGTATCCTGCTAATTGGCTTAAGGTGTTTATCAGCCATAGGACTTCTCTGGTATAGTTTTTCAAGACACTTTTGAAAACTATCATATCATTTGAAAATAGTGAAAGATTGACTAATTTTTCCAATTTGTATCTCCTTGAAATCCTTTTGTTCTTTTATTGCTCTAGCTACAACTGCAAGTACAATATTGAAGAGATGTGGAGAGAATGGGCAAACTTGTCTTGTTCTCAATTTTAGAATAATACAAAGAATTGAGGAAACTAATCACATAAACACCACATAACTCTATTTAAAAAAAAAGTGGGGTACACAACTGAATAGAGACTTCTCAATAGAGGAATCCAAGTTGGCTGAAAGACATTTAAGAGAGTGCTCATCATCCTCAGCCATTAGGGTAATGAAAATCAAAACAACTCTGAGATACCATCTTATTCTTGTCAGAATGGCTAAAATTAGAAACACCAATGACAGCTTATCTTGCAGAGGATGTGGAGAGAAATGGACACTCCTTCACATATGGTGGGAGTGCAAATATGTACAGCCATTTTGGAGATCAGTATGGTGGTTCTTCAGAAATATGGGTATCTCCAAATTGGCGGTACATATTTGCACTCCCACTAGCTATGGAGGGCTGTTCCCCTTTATCCACATCCTCTCCAGCATAAGCTGTCATTCATGTTTTAGATTTTAGTCATCTCGCATGAGTAACATGGTATCGAAGAGTTGTTTTGGTTTGCATTTCACTGATGACAAAGCATGTTGAGCACATTCTCAAGTGTCTTTCCACCATTTTTGATTCCTCTATTGAGAATTCTCTATTCAGCTCTGGACCCCAGTTTGTAATAGGATTATTTGGCGTTTTGGTGACTAATTTCCCAAGATCTTTGATTTTGGAGATCAGCCCTCTGTCATATGTGGGGTTGGTGAAGATTTTTTTCCACTCTGTGGGCTGCTGTTATGTCTTGTTGACTGTGTCCTTTGCCTTACAGAAGCTTCTTCGTTTCAGGAGACCCCAGTTATTAATTGTGGATCTCACTTTTTATGCAACTGGTATTATGTTCAAGAAGTGGTCTCTTGTAACAATTCATCTAAGTGTACCTCCTACTTTCTTTTCTAAGTGGTTCAGTGTGGCTGTATATATGTTGATGTCTTTGATCCACTTGGACTTAAGTTTTTGCATGGCAATAGATATTGCTCTATCTCTAGTCTTCTACACACCACCATCCAGTTATATCAGCACAAATTTTTGAAGAGGCTTTCTTTTTTCGCATTGTATAACTTCAGCTTCTTTGTTAAAAATGAGGTTTTCATAGGTGTGTGGGTTAATATCAGGGTTTTCAATTTGACTCCATTGGTCTTCTGTGTATTTTTGTGCCAATACCAACTATTTTCAGGACTATAGTTCCGTAATAGAGCTTGACATTTGGGATTGTGATGCCTCCTTAAGTTCGTTTATTGCACAGGGTTGTTTTGGCTGTCTTGTGTCTTTTGTATTTCTATATAAAGTTGAGCATGAGCAGGATTGAAGGGAGCAGCTTTGCCATCAGATGCCTGTGATGGACATGGACAGGTGACATTGGGTGAAGGGTTAGGGGAGGCCTGATCCCCTGCCAGCACTCTGATTTGCATATGCAAATGCTGCCTGGAGACTCAGAAGACATCAAGTACAGAAACTGCCTGGGTTAATTTGCATAGCCACACCTCCAAATGAGATAACCTGCATATATGTGCATGTCAAAATCTCAAACAGATGGGATAACTTGCATGCATTTGCATAGCAAAAGCATGTAAAGCAACATACATTTGCATATTAAAGTGCATTCCTACAACTCGGGTTTTTTCATTTGCATATCCAAATGTGAACCCCAAATCAGTCTCACAGATTTTCATGTACCATGCTCATTTGTATAATCTCAATTACTAGTGCCTCCTTTGCATAACACTTCAGTCTCATTTACATATTTAAATGGGAAACAGGGTTTTAAGTTGATCCAGACTGCTCAGCATCAGGCTCACCCATTAGCTGCAGCCCTGCCAGAGCTGGCCTGCCCCCTGCAGGTCCAAGGTCACAGTAAATGACCCTCTCTGGGCCTCACCCTCACCTACAGCAGTGCCAGCCCCTCCTTCCTGTTCTCCAGCCAGGTCAAGGCAGCTCCCAGGTAAGGAGGTGCAAGAGCTGGAAGCACGGATTCAGGATGGGCAGGACCTCGAGTGTGTGGCCAGAGTATGGGTGTGGCCTCTGTGGAGGACAGGTCTTGGTCAGGGAAGGTATACTCACAGGAAATGGAGACTGCGAGCAGGAAGTGGCCTCCCGCCCTCCCCTCACCATCTTCGTCCCCAGGTGGGCGTGGCAGGAGTCTCCTACCACAGTCTGAGGTCAACAAGCAGCAAAGCTAGGGCCCACAGTGCAGCTGCCCTGGCGGTCCTGGCAGTGCAGGTCATGACAGTCAAACCCCTGGGGATGCAGGGTGTGGCCCCAGTGAAATCACAGACCTTGGCCAGGTCTCCCCCCTCCTGATCCTTCTGCTGTCAATCACTGCAGGCCACGCTCCTCTCTGTCAATCACTGCAGGCCATGCCCCCTCCCAGGAAGAGTGCAGGTAAACTGGGCGGAGGCCATGTCTGTCATCTTCATAGCTGGAAAAGGGGGAGCCCAAGCTAATGGTGGGACTTCCTGGCAAGGGAAACCCGGCAGCAGAGACTCACACCAATCATCGTGGGTGGGTCAGGACTTCCGCCCGCAGATTGCAGCCAAGGCCGACCTGCGCCAAGGCCATCAGGAACTTTTGTAACTGCTGTGGCCAGGACTGCATTACCCAGCAACCTATGCGGCCGCTCTCTGCTTCGCTGCCCAGAGACTTCTGGGTCGGCCATTCAGGCCAGGGACTGCAATTCCTGGCATCCTGTGGGGTTGATTCCTGCCTATAAGCCCAGGGACTTCCGGGTTTGTTGTGTTGCGGCACGAGACTGCATTTCCCAAGGTGCTCTGCAGAGGTTTCCTGTTTTTCACCAATGAAACTTCTGGTTTTTAGTTCGTGGAGGCTGCCCAGAGACTTCCGGATTTGGACGTTCAGGCCAGGGAACGCATTTACCAGCATCCTCTGTGGCCGCTTCCTGCTTCTCTGCCCAGGGACTTGTTTTCAACTTTGGCGGCTCAGGACTGTATTTCTCAGGATGCTTTGAGGCTGCTTCCTGCTTTTCTACCAACAGACTTCCAGTTGCAATCTTTGAGGATCTGGGATTGCAGTTCCCAGCATGCTGTGTGGCCACTTCTTTCTTTTCACCCTTGGACTTCCGGTTCTGGACTTCAAGGCCTCCGAACTACAATTACCATCATGAACCAGGATTGTTTCCATCTTTTCAGTTCCTAAATGTCTCTGGGCTCCGAGGATCGAGGACTCCATTTCCCAGCATCCTGTGTAGGCACGTCCTGCTTTTCTGCAAGGGACTTCCGGTTTTGAGCTCTGAGTGGCCAGGACTCCATTTCCCAGCATCCCCAAGTCCACGTCCTGCTTTTGTGCCCCAGAAATTACAGTGTTAAAAACCGCTTATTATTATTAATATTAATAGTGAAAGACCAAAAAGTGAAGTTAAATGAAGGACAGTGTTACATGGAAAGCTAACCAATATCTGTTCCTTGGAATTTGCTAGCTTCCTCTCACCATGCCCTGAAATGACAAGAATTCACACTGCCCCTCCTTTCTGCCCCTCCTTTCCTGTGAGTCAACAGGTGGTAAATAGGGTCCTCAGGAAAGAAAGATAGCTGTAACTCTGGTTTGCCCAGACAAGATTAATTAGGACACCCTGAGGCCCTAAGGTCTGCTGACCCTAATAGCAGACAATCAGGCCTCCAAGGGTCACGTACTCAATGGACAGAGGGTCCCACCCCTTCCTATAGGCATGTTGTAGCTTGAGAGACTTGTAAATATGTAGAACTCAAAAGAAAGAGCCCTGCTTTGTTTTTGTGAGAAAATCAGTGAGGTTGTAAGGTTCGTTCATCGGTGGGTATGCTACTTTTAGCATGTGTGAGGGGCACTAGAATGTGACAGAATGTTGGATCATAAATGTTGCCTGGCAACCCTGCTTGCATTCTGTATCTTGGTACCATGGGCCAAGGCCCAGAGAGAAGCTTCGAGAAAGAGCTATCATGGGACATTACAGTCTCCCAAGATAACTGTCTCCTAAAACTTTTCATGACAGCGTTTGATTCGCTAACCAAGTCATAGCCAAATTTCTGGAAGTTTGCCTCCAGCTTTTACTGGTTACCAAATTCAAGATTACCTAATTATCGGAGAACATAATCTGTGGAGAAACAGTTCAAAGACTTATGTTTATGGATGCTCTCTCTCCTAAGAAGCAAAATAATGGAACAAAAGATAACAATACTCACAATTATTCATCAAAATGTGAGTTTTGCATTGTTAACTTCCTTCAGGAAGGTGATGATCCATTTCTCAGTGTGGACTTAGCGAATATTGGATTGAAGTCCATCTCTTTTGAGGCAGCCGACCAACATTAAATATGTGATATCTTCTAAAAATCCTGCATACACAATGACATTTAAGCATTTAAACATGTTACTACTCTGCTCTGCGATTAAATAACTGATGAACCTGGGAGTTTCCCACAATCATGTGGGGGTCAAGTGAGAGTCAATTGTGTCCAGGATGGCAGACCATTATATCCTCTCATCATGTTGTTATTTGATTATTAAAATAGACATTAGGTAATCCATGATCGGTGGATTGTGGTTCCACGATGTAGGAAGCAATTATTACAGACCACCTAAATATCAATTATGTAGTTAAAAAATTTAAATTAATCATGACAGCAAAGTTCATGAGCCTGGTTTGGAGCCTCCTTAGGGAAGTGGATCATGTTACATGAACTCATTATTTGATTATTTAATAATATAAAACAATGATTTTATCACCCACGAGACCTGGAATTTGGTGCCACAGATCATCTAATTACATGATTAACGTATTTAAATGGACAATTCGTGTTAATACCCAAGACAACGTAAATATGTGAATAGTTATGTAAACCAAAAATCCTCCATTCCATGAAGAGACTTGTAAAGCTCCCTCTTGTGGAGTTAATGTGCAATATTATCACATTTTATAATTAATTGTTTCAATTGATGATGATGACATCCTTCATGAATGGAGTCTGGCCACGCTTCCCTCCCAGTTAATGATACATCACCTCTTTCTTGTGACAGTTAGCTATTACCGACTTATTTATTTAATTCTTTAAATTATTTAAACGACTGACAATGCCATCACTGATTATGATCAGGGTTAAAATATCTGTCAAGGACAAGGTTAGGAAAGTTGTAGACCTGGGTAGAGCATTTTCTGACTCATCTATGCATCTCCTAGAGTACTAGGGATGCTGGATGATTGAGTCCAGAAGATTGCATCGTGCCAACCGAGAAGTACAAGGACTTCACCAAGGCCGGCACGGTGGTCTGGGTGTTGACTACCTGCTCTTCCTCCACATCTTCACATCGGTTGTGATCTACCATGAGAAGAAGAAGTGACACTAGGAGTTCGGCACCATTACTGAGACCTCTCAAGAGGATGATGACCCAGAGCACGGAAGAACATCTCTCTCTCAGCTATGCTGGTGATGCCCCAGCTGCCGCAAACTTTTCAGCTGATATCAACCTTTTGGCTACTACTGCTATGCCAGGAATGGGCTCATTAGCTCAGGTCTTGCAGCATCACAACAGAGATTCAGGTGCTGGGGATTATGTCAGGCCAACAGAATTCATCAGGCAAGACAGAATGATTATCTGAGGATGAACTTATGGATTTTTAAAAATCCGTGATGACAGCATAGTTTTTCTTATCTGGCAAGTCTGCCCAGGAATTGATGATATGAAAAAGGTCAATGATATGAAAAAGGTCAATGACTTACATATGTAAATATATAATTATTAAATTGTTTCATTGTATAATCTGTGAACCCTGAAGTTTGGTGCCACCTTGTGTGACTCAAGTGTGACAGACGATATACCTATCTGATTATTTCATTATTCAAATCTCTTTTTCTACTCCAGGAAGAGTGGAGTCTGGATCCACCTTGTTGGTGTTAAAGTGTCTCTAGTGATTTCATTTTTTATTTCTTTATTTAAATCAATGTTGATATCATTTCCTTATCTCTCTAGGGGTGAATCATGAGAAATTATCTTTTATTCCTTCATTTTATTGTTCAAATCTATGATTAAGAAATGAAAGACTCTTCAGTATTGAGCAATGGTTTAGGCTCCATGTATAAAACACCATCTACTTGTTTAATCTTTATTCATTTAATTATGAAAATCTGTCATTATGTATTCAGTGGTCACTGGAGTTTTGAGCCTCCTTTTGGGACTCCATCTTGCCAGGCCATCACATTACATTATACTACACTTACTTATTTAACTGTTAAACTAGTTAATTAAGTAATAATTCATCATTTAATTAACGTATTTAAAATACAGGTAATGTTGTGGACCATAAGTCCCTTTTGGAGTCAGATTTTAGGAGTTGATGATGTAACATCATGTCATTACTTCATCATTTAGCTATGTAAGTAGATCGTTACATCAGCGATAGTTTTAGGACTTTGGTACAACCTCTTCAGTGTTAATATAAAACGCCAACTAATTAATTATGAATTTAATTTTTTAAATAAATCATTATTCCAGGAAGAGATCAGTCTGGCTACTCCATGTGGGATTTAAGTATGCACCACCCTGTCATTATTTAATCATTTCTCATTATATGTTAATTATTTAAATCAATGAGGATGTTGTTCTTTTTGACTGGAGTCTAGCCATTCCTCCCTGGGAGTTGATCATGTGGTGTTATTTAATTATCTAAGTACTACTTTCTTGAAAATCACTGGAGTTTGGTTCTACCTTATGAAATTTAAGTATGCAGGACTATCCTATCATAAACTTATTTGATTGCATAAGTAATGATGGTGTCATCGGTCATTTGGCAGGAAATCTGTACCAGAAGCAGTGCCCAGAGAATGAGGGACACTGTGTTACCAAATGATTACTCATTATATAATCATAGATTTTTAATAGTCTCATGATTATACGATTAAAAAAAAACTGTATTGTTTCACATCATCTGTTTCTGAGAGCTTGCAACAGAACTGACCCATGAAGAACACAGTCACGTGACACCGATTTTAAAAATGGAATAACTGAATAATCTCTTGATCAGGGAATCTCATCCAATGAACTCTGTCAGGCTGAGAATATGACACACCACAAACAATAAATAACTCTAAGTAACCATATTAGAAAGCAGGGTACAGGACTTAATAGAGAAGAGGAGTTTATTTTATTTTCAATAAAGAGAAAAGGATTATGCTAGAGGCGATTCCTTGTATTGTTTCCATTCTAGAAATTAGAAAATTGAAGCATAGAAAACAGGTTTAAAATCCTCATCAATGTACTTGAATGTCATAATGATGCCTTCATTTTCACGCTTATGTCACTGTAGGCATGCTGTAGCTTGAGAGACTCGTAAATATGTGGACTCAAAAGAAAGAGCCCTGCTTTGTTTTTGTGAGAAACTCAGTGAGGTTGTAAGGTTCGTTCATCGGTGGGTATGCTACTTTTAGCATGTGTGAGGGGCACTAGAATGTGAGAGGATGTTGGATCATAAATGTTGCCTAGCAACCCTGCTTGCATTCTGTATCCTGGTATCATGGGCCAATGACCAGAGAGCAGCTTGAGAAAGTGTTATCATGGGACATTACAGTCTCCCAAGATAACTGTGCCTAAAACTTTCATGACAGCATTTGATTTGCTAACCAAGTCATAGCCAAATTTCTGGAATTTGGCCTACAGCATTTACTGGTTACCAAATTCAAGATTACCTAATTATCTGAGAACATTGTCTGTGAAGAAACAGTTCAAAGGCTTCTGTTTATGGATGCTCTTTCTCCTAAGAAGTAAAACTATGGAACAAATGATAATAAGACTCACAATTATTCAAAAAAGGTGAGTTTTCCATTGTTAACTTCCTTCAGGAAGGTGATAATCCATTTGTTAGATTAGACTTATAAGGCTGTTAATTAAGGATCAGGATAAACAATTAGGCCGAATAGATGTTTATTCAGGGAGAAATAACTTACAACCTAGACAGATGAACACCAGGAAATTCAACCCGATCCTCTCCTGTCCAAGTCAAGCCAGCAAGAGGGCCTTTCCTCGCTGTCCCTCCGACCTCCTTCCACAGGTCACTCCGCCCATGGCTCCACCCCCAATGGGCGTGGTCTGTGCCAGAGAACTATCTCACTACAATTCCCCTTTTAATCTAAATGAAAGATTTAGGCTTAATACAAAACTATATACAAAACAGTGAATAACATGTATGCTCTAAGAAAAGGAAAATCGAGAACAAAATGACCTACATATCAAGTCCTAGGTTGAGGGCATAATGGAGTTTACAATAGAGTTGTCCTAAGCTGGAAAACGTAAGTCTAGTACCTAATATATCTAACTAGGAAGAGAGAATAATAGTTGTGATAGTTTAATCTTCAACCTCATCAAGACCTGAGAAGGAAATTAACAATACTAGAGTAGACAGGAAATGTGGATAGACAACTTCCAAAAGGTGCAGCAAGGACAGAAAGAGCAAACCACTTGAACAGTCACCCATGGTCTCACAGCAATGTTGGTACACCTAGATTTGGCTAAGGCCAAGAAATCTTGACAGACCACAATAAAACAGGGAGGTAGAATGGCTGTCTTACACTGACTTGGCAAGGTCAAGCATTCTTCTATATTTGTCTCCTGCAAGCACATAGGACTGCATGTCCAAATCAGTGCTCAAGGTGGGGGCAATTCTTTGCACAACAGGCCATTAGCTGAGGCAAGATTGAACTCCAGCAGGAGAAACAACAGTGTCCAACATATTTTTGGGAAATTGCATGGTGCTGTCAGGAGCAACAGTGTCTCATGTCAATGGAGTACTAATATTAAAACATTTAAATGCCATGTTCTGCATGTCTATGAAGTGACTGATGATTAAGCATCTATATCTGACTAATCTCATAGGTACAGGAAACATGAGTGAAGATAATCTGTAATACCCAGGAATTTAGCTAAAAGACTGATTAAAACTTTCCTGAGTAAAGCAGGAACAAATACTTACACAATACAACTATTTACATATACATACATGTAAATCCCTAAAATAGAGGTAGAGTATAAGTGTCAAGACAAGAGGTAGAACTATAAAGGGCAGCAAGATAAATATCCCAAATTTATGAATATACAAAATGTCTTGAATACAAGAAAAGTATACATACATAGAATATGGTAAAAATAATGTGCATAACACATCGTAAGTGGAAAGATTTCACACAATATAACAAAATATAAACTTAATTTTACATAGCTTAGCACATAAGAATACATAAGAATGTAAGCTGTAAAATACTATCTCATTCTTACTCAAATTCTCATGAAAATATGCTAATCTACCTATATCCCATCTAAACCTTACCTTTCCCAACCATTCCCTGTTCCTGTCTAAAAGATAAACCCGAGTGTAAGCATCACCTTCCATACCTAACCCTAAATAACTAAAACCAACCCAAAGACGATGAATATTATCCCTAAATTCCAAGGGTAGGGAAAGGGGGGGCGTCATTATCTTAAGGTTACTTCCTGCTGAAGTGGGATGATGATTGCTCCAATGGATCCTGTAGGAAGAAAATTTTTAGCAACCAAATTTCTCAACAGAACTGGCTGTGAAATATGTAGCTAGTCACTGTGTGGCAAAAAATTCTTGACTGTAGTTCTATTTGAACCTCTGGCCAGGGTGTAATAAAAAGGTGCACCATTACAGCTAGCTAGTCATGAGTTGTCTTGAGCAAAACAGTCTCAAATCGGTTTTAGGGTGATGATTGTAGTTCAGATGCATCAGGTTGAGTCAAGTCGAAACGATAATGTGGGGCCCCATCTTCTTTCTGGAGAGTTCAAAGACTGCTGTTAGGAATCATTATTATTCCTTGTGGAAAACTTAAACATCAATACTAAAGTAAAAATTTCAAGTTTTAAGGTATGCATTAGGGAAAGACAACAATAAGGATTAAAAGTATGTGCGAAAATTAGGATTTCAGAGAGAAAACAGCATATAAGAAATTAGTCCCCAGATTTTGTTTTCTTCTGACTTACACCAATTGGCTTCTTGATTTAAGGCAGAAACCATGAATTTAATCTTAACAACATGCTTGAATTTAGAGAAGGAAAGCCAAATCCATCTCCAAAGCCAGCATTTTTTTACATAAATTGGGACTTCAGGAATACTACATAGTAGAGAGAAATAGATTTCTGTATAGAAATAGTTTACTACAATTAAATATTTTTTTTTACCATATATCAGATTCTGCTTCCTTAAGTGATTGTTTCTGAAGAGCTGTCTTCTCTTCTGTAGGCACCTACATGTTCAGTGTTTTTTGGCTCTTTGATGATAGGTTTTCTCTGTTTTCCTGTAAGAATAAGAACAGGACACTTCCCCTACCTTTGAGTGGCCTCCACACACCTCATGGGACCTAATTTGTTGGATGACTTGTCATTTCTCTTCATTAAGATGTTTCTCTTGTTCAACTCGAATCTTTATTAACTTAGATGGTATCCATAGTTTTTCTTCTCCTGCAGATACAAATGCAAAACCCCTACCCCAATGTAACACATATCCTGCTTTCCATTCTGAGGTCAGTACATCCTTGAAGTACACTGGCTGATTTAGTTCAGAAGTTTTTTCTATTGTCCAGTGTCTTTCTGCAGCTGTTTTTCCTTTTTCATCAGCATTAAGAAAGTTTAATGTTAATAAAGCATTATGTAATCTGTGTTTGGGTGTTTTGGTTCCTCCTGCCTGTTTATGGAGCATTTCTTTTAAAGTACTCTCAACCACTGCTTGTCCTGTAGGATTATGTGGTATACCAGTTATGTGCTTTATCTTGTAATACTCAAAATTTCAATTTTCAAAGTTTCAATTTTCTGGAGACATATTCTGGAGCATTGTCAGTTTTTATTTGTGCAGGTATGCCCATAATGGTCATTACCTCTAATAGGTGTGTGATAACAGAATCAGCCTTTTCAGAGCTCAGAGCAGTAGCCCATTGAAACCATAAAAATGTATCTATAGTGTGATGTACATATTTTAATTTTCTGAATTCTGCAAAATAAAACACATCCATTTGCCATATTTCATTCCTATTTATACTTTTAGGGTTACTGCCTGGTGGTAAAGGAGTTTGGTTATAGAATGAGCAAGTAGGACATTTCCTTTCTATTTCCTTGGCTTGTTCCCAAGTGAGAGAAAAATCCTTTTTTAAACCTTTGCTGTTCACGTGGTGTTTCTTATGAAACTCTGAGGTTTCTAGCACACTTCCTAACAATAAACGATCAATTTCATCATTGCCTTGTGCTAGAGGACCTGGCAGACCCGTATGGGATCTGATGTGTGTTATATATATAGGATGAGTCCACTTTCTGATTGTATCTTGTAACTGTATAAACAATGAAATTAATTCTGTATTGTCAGGAATAAATTCTGCAGTCTCAATGTGTAAAACGACTCTCTCTGCGTATTGAGAGTCAGTAACTATATTGACGGGTTCTTTAAAATGCATAAGTACCATGAGAATGGCATACAATTCTGCCTTTTGTACATAATTGTAAGGGCTTTGAACCACTTTGCTAATTTTTCCTGATTTATATCCTGCCTTTCCTGATTTGTTTGCATCAGTGTAGAATGTATGAACTCCAGAAATAGGTCTTTTTCTTACAATGCATGGAAGGATACAAATCGTTTTCTTTATGAATTTTATTCTCTCAGTTTTAGGATAGTTGTTGCTAATCGTTCCCAAAAAGTTACTGCGAGCTCTCTGCCAATATTCGTTATCTTTCCATAATGAGAAAATTTCCTCATTAGTTAAAGGTACTATAATTTCTGCTGGGTCCCTTCCTATTAGCTGACAAAGTCTTAATTTACCTTTTATAATCAAGTCAGAGATCTTTTCTATATATGTTTTTAGTTTTTTATTCAGTTTATGTGGTAGGAATATCCATTCTAATATGATATCTTCTCTCTGCATCAAAATCCCTGAAGGATATTCTCTAGATGGTAATATAACCAGAATACAGTCTAGGTTTGGATCCACACGGTCCACATGTGCTTCTAGTATCCTCTTTTCTACCCATTCTAATTCCTTCTCAGCTTCAGCTGATAGTATT
Source organism: Phodopus roborovskii (assembly GCF_943737965.1). NCBI lineage: Eukaryota > Metazoa > Chordata > Mammalia > Rodentia > Cricetidae > Phodopus > Phodopus roborovskii. Next base: position 133,002 of record NW_026125770.1, on the reverse strand, counting down.
CGTGGACTATTCAAGTCCTTATCTCCTTTTAGAGCTTCTGTGGAAAGGCTATCATAAATGCCTTCCCAGAAGTGAGATCAACAACTAACTTCTCCATGGAGCCCTCAACTAATGCCTGTTGGAAACAGAAGCAAATACCCATGCATAAACACTGAGTCGAAGTAGAACTCAGATGCAGAGGAAAGGACAAGATCAGGCAGCAGAAACAAATAGAGACAGCTTACCTGAACAATGAGGAACTAACGGGCCACCAGACTGATAGCTGGGAAGCCAGCATGGGACTGACTCAGGCCCCCCTGAATATGGGTCTCAGCCAGAAGGACTGAGCAGTCTAAGGGACCTCAGACAGTGGAGCCAGGATGTATTAATGGTGCACAAAAGGACCTTGCAAACACATCCTCCATGGAGGGATAACTCCTTAATCTAGAGACAGAATAGAAGCCCTAGTCCCTACTTCAAATGACCTGTCAGACCTACATGACTCCTACTGGATGGCATTCCCCTACATTTGGAATTGGGTTGGGGGGATGGGATGGTGGTTAGAGTGCATGTGAGAGGGCAGAGATGGTAAAACGCAGGGATGGAGTGAGGAAGGTTGGGAGGGAGGAAGGGAGAGGGAACTGGGATTGACATGTAAAATAATAAATTAAATTAAAAAAAAATGATTTGACTCCAAAATGCAAGTTCAAGGACAAATTACTGGGGAAAAGGATTTCTATTTTTGTTTCCACAGAAAATGAAAATATGTAGATTCCTTCCAGACTAATGTGGTTTGATCAAGTCAGACCACCTGATACAGAGTATCAGGTGATCCTACATTCAAAACAGCTGGACAAAGCAGCCTGACAGACTACAGCTAGGATTTCTCAATCGTCTTCAAATTCCCCATGACAGTGCCCCTGCCAGCAGGAAGTAGTTTGGGAAGAACAACGCCCAAATTCCCAAATATTGTCTATAAATGTTTATTTTCATTTAAATGGACTTAGTTATATAACATAAAAAAATTGGTGAAAGAAACAAACCAAGTTAAGGATGGGCATTCATAAGGGAAAAAAAAAGGCTAAAGCCAAGTATGATGTCTAACATGTTCACAAATATTTACATGATGTAGGTTTCCTCTGCCATGATTTCTTCCCTATTAACTGATATCAAGATGACAAAACATGATTTAAAATACGTATAGGTTTACAAATGTGAATGAACAAAATTATGGCAAGTTCATTGCCATGACCTATGTCAGTTTTCTGAGAACATACTTTAGTTCCTCCTACAGGAATACTCAAAGGTGTAACCTTCTTGTGAAAAACCATGAACAATCACAAACTAACACACTGACATCACATAATTAAAATTAAATCAAATCTCTAAACAGATTTCCATATTTGAATATTTTTCTCTAATGAGTACTCAATCCTGTAACCATAGTGTTGAGGGTCTTAAAGTCTTCAAAGTTTTCCTGCAACATTAATTATTTCATGTAAAAGAAAGTAAGCATGAAGGATTGGGCTTAGAGATAGCAGTCCATCTGAATGAGGTTTTTATGTAAATCAAGTCAAGGGTTACCATGAAACATGGTTCCCTTACCAATGAATTTCCAGGACTTTTTTCCTCATGAGTTTGCAAATGAGAACAAAACAGAGATATTGTAGTGCTTGAACTGATTGTTCACACGGGTCAGATATTTTTCTCTCCAGAAAACTATGTAACTCAATGTGTGTTGAATGAGGACCATACCATATTCTTTCTAGGATGATTCCTTTCCATAAGGGTTTTCTTAGGCTCACAAAGATTATTGGGATAAGCAAAGTGCACAGCATTACAACAATGGTTACATGTATAGGGTTTCTATGCACTATGATTTTTTCCTTTGATTATAAAGACTAATGATATATAGAGAGGCTTTACCACATGGGATACATTCAGTATCTTTCAAGTATACATTCTTTTATGACTTAAGAGAGTGCTGGGATGTGCAAAGGCTTTGTCATATTCATGACATCCATAAGGTTTCTCTCCAGTATGTGTTCTTATATGACTTTTAAGCACATCATATGTTGTGAAAGCTTTACTACATTGACTACATTCTTAGGGTATCTCTCCAGTATGTGTTTGTTTATGACGTACCAGATTGTTGTGTTGTGGAAAAGCTTTACCACATTGATGACATCCATAAGGTTTTTCTCCAGTATGTGTTCTATGATGAGAATGGAGATTACTGGCACATGAAAAGGCTCTACCACATTGATTACATATATAGGGCTTCTCTCCAGGATGTGTTCTTATATGTCTTTTAAGATGACCACTACTCGTAAATGCAGTACCACATTGATTACATACATAGGGTTTCTCTCCAGTATGTGTTCTATGATGAGATTGTAGCATACTAACTTGTGAAAATGCCCTACCACATTGGTTACATAAATAGGGTTTCTCTCCAATATGTATTCTTTTATGACATACTATATGACTGTATTGTGAAAAACATTTACCCCATTGATTATAGTCTTGTTTTTTCCCTCCAGTATATGTTCTAATATGTCTTTTAAGCATAGTATGCCTTGCAAACATTTTACCACATTGACTACATTCATAGTTGTTTTTTTACCATGTGTGCTCTTTCACTGAGAAGAATGAAATTGTGACATGCGAAGACTTCACCATACTCTAGACTTCTATATGGTTTCTCTCCAGTATGTAGTTTTTCAAGCCATTGAAGATGTCTGTAACCCACAAAGTTTTTCACACATTCATTGTGTATATTCACAGGATTAGCTACCTTATGGCTTCTTTCATTCCTGCAAAGATAATTAGCATATGTAAAATTTTACCACATGCATGAAACTAAAGAAACTTTCTACATGTATAAAATAAAGTTGTAATTTGGCCTAATTGTAAACAAGAATCAGATCTTGAGTTTTACATTCATAATGCTTCTCTAATGTGGTATAGTTTTGTTTTCATTGAAGATATCTGTGGATTCAGAGTAAGAGCTTTATTTCATGGCCCTCAATTATGGCATCTATTTACATAAAATCTCCCACATAATTGAAAAAACTGAAACAACTCAGAGCTTTGCCATACTTATACCATTTATCAGTATTTCCTTCATAGAAATCATACTACATTGGCTAAATATACCAGTACAAAAGTAAGCATTCACACATTCCAATGGTCATATGGATTTTCTACAGTGTAAGTTGACGGTATCTTTCAGATGACTTAGGAATACTGATAAATTTGAAAGTTGTTTCAACTCAACAAATACCCTCAGAGTGGGGACTACTAACTATCTTTCATTTCTTCTCACTGTCATAAGAGAGGTATGTTGCTTCTTTCCACATTCTAAATTTGCATGACTTGTATTTAGAGTAAACTACATTTTTCCCCTACATTTTCTAATACAGAATGTCTCTGTGTAAACCTAGCTATCCTGGAACTCACTTTGTAGACTGGGGTGATCATAAACTTTAGGGGTCCACCTTGCTCTTGATCATAAATGTTGGAATTAAAGGTATGGGCCACAACTATGTGACTTTACATACGATATGCTTATGAAACTAAGAAAACAAATAAAAGGTTTCCACATAGCATTCACACTTTAACTTTCTTTAAATCAACTTCAAGTTTTCTCCATAACAACCTTCTTGACACTCATAAACTGAGCCTTTCAGTATTCATAGCAAAGTCACAAATAGATAAGTAATACCTGCTTACCTATAGACTTTTTTCTTAGGAGCTCTTGGACATATAATTATCACCAATGCAACATGTATACTGTTTAAACTATCTGAATAGAATGAAACTAAACAGACTGGCATATCTACAGAATAGATATCTGAGTGCAATAATTCAAAGGGTGATATCTGTTAAGACATAGTTTCCTTCTCATTTTACACGAATGCCTTGCAAACACAAAAGAGCTACCTTTCACGGAGGTACAGGGTTTTGTGAGAAAATGACAATCATCACTTTAAGATACACTTATTTTCACTGTTGCTCTTCTTAATCTTTTTAATTTTTTAAGTGTGACTCTTCAATACAATTTCCAGGATACATTAAAATATCTTCAGAGCCAAATTTGCATAAATTTGCACATGAAATTTTACCTTCTCTGTCTTCTAGAAGTTTGACAATGATCCTCCGTATTATGGTTATGTAGCCTGAAATAACAGAAATAGATGATGTATTCTTGCAAATTGTACAAAATTTAAGTAATAACTTCAATGAACCTTACAACCATGCCTCACTCACCAATTTTCCCTTTTCTTAATCAAATTACAGAATAGCATCAATAATCAAGAAACAGTTGGTCCCTTATTTTAAAACATGAAGGAGAATTCAGTCTTACCTGTAGCAGTGAGGTTCCTGTAGGTGTCCAGCATCACATTTGTGTAGAGACACTTCTGAGAAGGATTTAGCAAAGCCCACTCTTCCTCAGTGAAGTGGATGTGCACATCGTCATAGGTCACTGCATCCTAAAATAACACAAAGAAGTATAATACTCACATTGTAAATATAAACTTCTTAGACAATATAGTCATATAATCCTTGGTGCTTCCCTCACTTATTTTACACATGTACATTATAATGCATTCACCCATTCACATTAGAAGTAAACTGAATTAGAGGTCCACATGCACCATTTCTTTGGCCATTTAAGTAGCATATATCCTGAGAAAGAAATCCCAATAAAAAGACATAAAGGGAGAGGCAAGCTACCAGAACAACACTACTGAGAACACATCAGAAATAAATTGTATGATAGGGATAGCCTATCATAGAAATAGCCCAGGTCCTAGAACCAACTTCCGTCTTTGTTAGGTTTTCATTACTGTGTAAAGACAAAGCAGGGCCAGGGCAACACTTACAAGGAAAATATTTAATTAAAGTGTCACACTTAAAATTTCAGAGGTTCTGTTATGGCTGGGGACATGTCAGAATGGAGGATGCTGTAGTCCTAAAGGTTAGAGTCCTACAGCATGACTCAGAGGCAACAGGGCATTGTCTGACACACTGTGCATCATTCTGAGAATAAGAAACATCAATGCCTGACCCTACTGTGATATGCTTCCTCTAACAGGGTAAAGCCCTCTCCAACAAAGCCACACCACATCTAATATAACTAGTGGGAACTCACAGAGTATGGAATGACAGCTAGGGCATCTTCAAGGCAATAAACTGGAACCTTTGAATGTGGTTGACACTTTGGTGACTTGATCTGTTAGGGGCCCCTGGCAGTGAAACCAGGACCCATCCCAGTTGCTTGAACAGTGATTTTGGAGCACACACCTTATAGTGGGATACCTTTCTCAGTTGAGATAAAAGATACAGAGGCTTGGTTCTTCATCAGATTTGTATGCCAGACTTTGTTGACTCCTGAATGAGGGCCTTACCCTCTCTGACTATTAAAAGTTGAAAAGAAGGGAGAGTAGTTGGGGAAGAAGAGTGGGAAGGAGGGATTGGTATGTAAAATGAAAAGAAATTTAAAAAAAATTAAAATAGAAACAAATTTTATTAGAATCATCCACTAAAAGAGACTGGTTTTGCTCTCATTGTTGCTTTGTAAGGATGGAAAAACTTAGCCTAATATCTCCTAGACTCTGCCCCCTAGCAGTCAGAAGGCAATAGGACATTCTTGACTGTTTACAATAAGGTGGGAGGGGAGGGTGGTTAGAGTGCATTTGAGAGGGCAGATAGGGCAAAAGGGAGGGAAGGAAGGAGGGAGGAGGGGAGGGAGGGAGAGAGGGAGAGGAAACTGGAATCGACAATTAAAATAATAAATTAAATAAAAAAATGCTTTGACTCCAAAATTTTAGTTCAAGGACAAGTTACTGTGGAAAAGGATTTCTATTGTTGTTTCCACAGAAAATGCAAAGATGTGGATTCATCCCAGACTAATATGGTTTGATCAAGCCAGACCGCCTGAAACAGAGTACCAGGTGATCCTACATTCAAAAGAGCTGGACAAAGCAGCCTTCCAGACTACAGCCAGGATTGCTGCATCTTCATCGAATCTCCCATGACAGCGCCCCTTACCAGCAGGAAGTAGTTTGGAAAGAAGGATGCCTAAATTCCCAAATATTGTCTATAAATGTTTGTTTTCATTTAAATGGACCTGGTTATATAAAATAAATAAATAAAATGAAAAAAAACAAAACATCTGTGAGCAAAAACAAAAACAAAACAAAAAACAAAAAAAAAAGAGAGAGAGAAAAACAAAACAACAAGAATAGCCAAAACAACCTGTATAATAAAGGAACTTCACAAGGCATCATATCCCTGACTTTAAGATCTACTACAGAGCTATAGTCCTGAAAAAACCCTGGTATTAGCACAAAATAGACAAGTACCTCAATGAAATTTAATAGAAAACCTTGATATTAACCCACATAGGTGAATGGCTAACTACTGTCTAAGTGTGTGTGGCTGACTATATTCTTGGTGTTTGTGGCTAGCTAGTGAATTAGATGTGTGGCTGACTAGTGACTTAGTATGGGTGTGTAAGTAGTGATATATTGTGTGTGGCTAACTAGAGACGTAGTGACTGTGGCTAACTAGTAACCTAGCTTTGTTGCTAACTATTGACTTAGTCAATGTGGTTAATTATTGCTTAGGCAACGCTACCACTGAGCGATCCTGCCTTTCATCTCAACCTTCACAAACTGTACAGCTACATACTCTGGTCTGTGTTCAAACACATGACAGATTAAAACATGCTGAGAAATTACAAAATCACTCCCCCTACCACAGTCATGTACTTTTTTCACAGTGGTGACTCCAGCACCTGGTTGCTTACCCTGAAACCTCCTGCAGTGTAAACAATTTTCCTTATACTGGTCTGAAGGCAGAAGCAATGCTCCATTTGAAAATGCTTTTCCTGTGACTGCACTGGATAGTTGGCTACCTGACTCTAATGGAAAATTTAACTCTCTTAGGTGTTACAGTAATTTAAGAATTTTGAAGGTATAGTACAGAAGACAGCAAGGCCATTGCTTTGGAGAGCAACATCATGCAACCAGTTCCACTTACATCAACATAAGAGATTTTCTCATGAACATTCTTCTAACATGATGAAATTGCATATGTTCTAGCATTAAATGCCTTCCCAGGGAGAAATCTCTTCACCCCCAAAGAGATTCATAAAGACAAATATTTCTAACATAACATGTATCTATCTCTGGAAAATACTCAGAGAAGAGCCAGCCTAGACATAGTTTGCATTTCATATATGCTATCCTTCTTAAATGGCTTTTAAGTTCAAGCTCCATTTTACCCATTGAACAATTTCAGTAGGGACTGGAAACAGCACATCTAGCTACTTAGGGCGATGGGAGGATTAAACAGCAAATGTGTTCCCAGTATTGTTCCTAAAGGCCACAAGATACCTGAAACTGAAGGACCTGTTCCACATATAGGATTCTGAGGTGAAGGTGATGGGGAATGAGATAGAGAGGAAACATAGAAGGTAGAAAAGATTTTTTTTTAAAAAGCTGGGATGGCTAAATGTGTCCCATGACAAGCTTCTTAAGGAGAATAGACTCTTGTATACTATTTCCACAGAGGAAATGGAAGGAAAGGGGACACTTACTTGAAGTAAGTAGAAACCCAATCAATGGGACAAACTCAGGAGAACACTAAAATAATGCAGCGCTAGCGGAATACAGGGTATCTCATGATCATTGATGACTAAGACCACAGTGGCCTTGGGACTTAGAACCATAGTTCTATATAGTTTATATCTACAGATCTGAAGCAACCTGTCCACAAAGGCTTTGTTCCATACAATTACCAGCTCTCCCATGCAAATACCTGGTTTTTGACAAGGTTCTCTGTTTTATTGTCAATACACCAGGCCCTTAGGAAAAGCTTTCAAGGCCTAGTCCCCAGGCTGTTACTATCTCTTCTAAGAATGTTTCTCATCCCTGCATGAGGACCTAAGTGAAAGCTTTGCTTTATCTTGAAACTCATACATCATTGGTTTACTTTTTAAAATCTGGTGTCCTATTGCCACTCTGTTAGAACTATGTTTTTCTGGAGAAGAAAACTGCAAATATATGATATAATAAATTTTAAGTTTGCTTGTGACCCTGTAATAGCACTCTGAGCAGCTTGTTACGGGGCAGTTCTATGATAAGGGTAAGGGACTAGATGCTGTTCTGAAACAGGAGTTGCTTGTTTGTAATGATTTGGAGCCAAAGGTCTGGAAAATCATGGTGAACAAATATGTATCTAGGATTCAAAATTCAAACAGGACTGGTCAGCATACACTTATCTTTGTGTGTTTTAGAGGCAGCACTACCTCAGTTAATTTCTACTTTATGAGACATAATATCTCCAAAGCATTTGTAAATCCTTTGTGTTACAAATTCTAGTCCTGTAAATCACTGCTCAATAGTGAAGAGCTACCCTTACATGAGATGTCTTTTACAACATGCAGAAAATTAAAAATACATGGATTTTACACATAAAATTAAAATGCAAAGGGCTGAAATTCTAAAAGTTACTTAACTAAAAGGCCTCTGGAATTTTGTTGCCATGATTTCAGTGGGTGCACCTGAAGTATGTAGAAGTTAACTTAAAAGAGGTTTCCATACATAACTCCCTGCCCCCAGTGCTCAAAGCAGATACAGCTCACAGAGTAGTTATTTGGAGGACTGCATGAGAATTCAGGGGACAGGTAGTCTGGCTATAGTTTCCCACCCAGATCCAGGGAATACCAACCACGTTGGATCCATCACCTCATCATCTGCCACTACCCATGAGGACAGCAGCCCCTCACTCACCATGCTGTTGTTTTCCAGTTTGCCCTTCCTCAAAGCACAGCACACAAAATGACTGGCTCCAGTTTCTCTTCAAATCCAGACCAGAAGGGCCCTGCACTTCTTTTGACAGGCAGGTCACAAAGGGGCCTGATTGGCTAGTAAGGCCTGAGTGATAAAAGCACCTCCTAGGTGGTTGCAGAGTGCTTAAGGACAAATTTTAATGGTTATTGTTTGCATTCTATCCAAGACAAAGTCTTTTCTACATTAGCAGTGATGTGGATTTTTATAGCAATTGTCCTATAGCTGACCCATGTTATCTTTCTGTAGTATACAGGCATTTTCCTTTCTTCCTCCTAGACACAGTGTGGCTAGCTAAGTATACTTACTTAAATGGATTGAGTGATTCTAGGTGAAAAAGTTGAAAGGAAGCTCCAAATATTCATTAACTACTACACAGAGATTTAGGGATACAAAAAAGTATTATTTGTTATTTGGTTTAACATTGAATTTAGTTGAACTTAATTTACTTTTTACCTGTTTGTCATAGGAAGTTCAGACAATCAGGACATAAAAGCAGGGACCACACCTCAAAAAAAGATAAACGATCTTTCTCGTGGCAGAATGCCAGATGATGGCTCCATAGATGTAGAATTTTATCCCTGAAACTCACAGCAAACACTTGGCAAAGACATACTAATGAGAAAAGTAGTCTTAATAGAAAATTGAATATGTACAGAGGAGTTGAACTAGGAAGTATGTATTTGTGAGCACTATTGTTAGCCAATACATCTTAAGTGAGCAGATAAAAAACAAAACAAAAACCAACTGCATTAATCAAGGTTCTCTGCATGAAAAAGAATGTAGGATGAATCTCACCATATATGTAGGAAGTGGATTTATTAGGATGTCTCATAAGCTGTGATGTATTTAGTCCAACAAAGGTTGCCTACCAATGGGAATCTGAAGAGTACAGCAGTTTTGTAGTTTATCAGGATGGATGTGTCAGCTGGTCATTATACATCAAAATTCCAAAAAAGTAGTCTCTAATGGTAGTAAAGGAAGCAACTTGGTACGCAGAGCTAGGGTAAGTAGCCAAAGAGGGAAAGCTTCCTCCTTCAATACCATTTATACATGTAGGCTACCACCAGAATGTTGATATGATTTTTCCTTTATGTGACTTTGTTCTGTTTTGTTTTTTGTTTTCAAAACAGGGGTTATCTGTGCAGGACTTAAACTCATTCTGTAGATTTGGCTGGCCTATACCTAAGCAAAATCAGGCAGCCTCCTGTGTCCTGGGATTAAACATTTGCACTGCCACCAATCAGTTGAAGGTAGATCTCATCATCTGTTTGCATACAAGGCTTCTGTATGGCATTGGCAGTCCTGGAATATATTCTGCCAGTCTGAAGTTTCACAGCCCCTAAATGGGAATCCGTTCCATCTTGTCATGAGTTCAAAGTGCTCCAATAACTCCTATTATCCTTAAGATATTATCTTTCCTGCTACAGATCACCTGTGACTTGATGATGAATGTCTCTTATCTAAATAGCAATGATTTGGGAGTAGACAGGTTAACCACCCTGAAGAAATAAGTGCAGCAATGGGGTGCCTGAAGGCACATAGTATGTGCAATTATGGAGCGCCTTTAGCATTAGTGGAAGCAATTTCTGTTTTACCTTTATACATATTAATAAAAGTCCCCTTCCATTGCCGCACGTTTGTTTGACTCCTTAAGTTTGGTGTATGAATAAAATTGACCTTTCAGTATTGACTGAATCTGCCTGCTTGACATTATATTATGTCTCTGTCTTCCTTTCATCAATGATAGCAAGTCTTCCATTTGTCCACACTCACGAACTGAGAAATGGACATGGGCCTGAGCTGCTGTTTCTGATTACAGTCCTACAAACTCCTTGATATTTGTGTGGAGATCATAAGTCAACTTTGTGCGGTCCACTTTTGGCCTACCACCACAGCAACTATAGACACATAAAATTCTCATTTTCCAGCGAGTCACATTGTAGAAAAAGTATTTATTCTTTCAAATGAAAATGTCTCTATGAAAGAAACATTGACTTCTTATATGACCACCTTATAGCAGAAACAGGAACTGAGTATATGGGAGTGCTTTAGAGATGGGAAAAATTCCATATTTAGCTTTTTATTTTGTTTTGCATATATTTGCATTCAAAGTCTATTATGACCCTTGATATAGATTATTTATTTTTCTTTTTTGTTTTCATAAGTGTTCAAACTGAATATATATGCTTTAAATTTTCATTAATTGTACTTTTGTATTTTTTCTCTTCTTTTTAAGAATAGTATTACTGTGACATCCTGTCTTAAATAGAAATCACATTATAGATTAGTCTGTCCTAGGTCATGAGAGATATCTGTCCACCTTGAATCCAGAGTGCTGACATTGTACTTTTGCTTGTCAACAGAAGTTAGTTCATTAGCTTGGCTAACTTATGATGAATGACTGAGCCTGGTTGTTAGTGTAGCCAGACAACAGGCTCTGGTACTAAACTCCAGTAACAGAAGATGGTGCCCATGAAATGCAGGTTTTTTGCCTCAAAAAGTCCATTGTCTTCCAAATATGGGAAATACTATTTTCCCTCATCATTTACTCTTTTAAAACTCAATGAATGTCTTGGAAGAGTTCTGTCTATTACTAGTAATGGAGACATCCAGGTTCACAGATGTAAGAGGTTTTCTATACAGTTAAGTGTAATTTTTCATGTTATTCATCCCATCATTCTAATGTCTCACTAAGTAAACTTGAAGCCATGAAGCCAGGCATGGTGGCAGAAGCCTTTAGTAATGGTTCTTAGAGAGCGGAGCTAGGAATTTCAGGATTTCCTAGTCACCAAAGATGAAAGTGGTCCCTTTGGTATGGTGCTCGTACCACAGTCGAAGTTACTCTGTGACTGCTTCAGGACAATGTCCATAAACTTTCCCAGTGCTCTGGCTCTTCAGGGCCATGGCACCAGCAAATGTTAGCTAAGTTATTTACCCCACCTTATTTCTTATTCTTACTTTTAATGAATTCTGTTAAAATAGAATCAAAGTTATTTTACCATATTGAACCTGGTCTTGAACCCTATACTTATCAAGCCTCTGTCTCTGCAACTGGATTCCAGGAGTTCCACTTGGTGCTTAGCAGTGGGTGTCTGCTTCTGTTTCTTTCAACTACTGGATGAAGGCTCTAGAATATCCTATAAGGTATATATAAATCTCATTATATGGAAGGGCATTTAAGGTAGTCTCATCACTATTTCTTATATTTTCATTTGGGGTGATCCTTGTAGATCTCTGGATATTTTCCTAGTGCCAGATTTCTCTTACCACCTATTATATCTCCATCTAGTATGTTATCTCTTTTGTTGTTCTCCTCTATTCTTTCCAAAACTCAGTCTTCTTGATGCCTCTTGTTCTCCTTTTCCATTTTCTTCTCCCTTTCTCTTTCTCCTAACTCTCCCTCCCCTCACCGAATGCTGCCAATTTTCTCAGGAGACCTTGTCCCTTTCCACTACTATAGGGAAACAATGGCAGACCTTTCAAGGGGGAAGTCTGACCTGAGGTGAATCCAGGGGAGTGCCCCCCTTGACGCCCTGAAGGTAGGGCTTGGAACAGTGCTACCAAAAACTGCCAGGACTCCAACATCCTCTCTCCAACTATAGCTCAATATTACGGCTGAAGCTTTGAACAACCTACTTTGTCCATCTCTCAAGGAACAGTTGCCGATGGTCTACATGATGTTGGCTAAGGGAAAACTTGTAAACCACACTACCTGCTAAAAGTGATCCCACCAACTCCTGAATCCTTCCTCTCCATATCATCCCTGGGAAGAAGGAAGAAGCCATACTTAAAACAAGATATGCATAACCAGGGAGGCTGTATTGTTGCGTGGAAACCGTAATGGCTACTGTATCTATACAAAGAGTTTAGAATGTTTGGTAGTCCTGGTCCAAACCTGTCCTCAAGTTCTGTGTCTTTTCTGTTCATTTAGTCTTGTAACTCAGGATTTGGTAGCCAATCAGAGCTTCAAGAATAGACACCAGTCATAGGGGAGGATACTTCCCAGTCTTATATGAAATGCCTTTGTTACAGAGTGTGAAACCAGAAGGTGGAGAAGCTTGGGTTGACGTCTCTCTTGCTCCCATTATCTCTTTCCTCTCCATTTCTCCCTCCTCATGCTGTCTTTCTTTCTCTCTCTGTCTATCTGTCTGTCTCTCTGTCTTTATCTCTTTCTCTTTTTCTCTCTCTTGGGTTGCAGATTATATCAGAAGGGCTGACCCGTTTGTCATTTATCTTGGGTGGGGTGTAGTGAACTTAGTAAGAAACGTGCTACAAAAACAAACAAACAAACAAACAAACAAAAACGTTTTGATTATTTAAATTAAAGTATGATGGCTAAAATCTTCACCAAATTGTTTGCATGATTTTGATTTCCTCTTTCACGAGCTCTCACCTATCACTTCATATCAAGATGATAGAGAAATGATAGAGACAGGTTTAGAGATATGAATGAGAAAAATTATGGAACGTTCATTTCCAGGATCTATGTCAGGATTTTGACAAAATTCTGTAGTTCCTGCTACAAGAATAACTCAAAAGGCTAACATTCTTGAGAACAAGTGTGAACAAACAAAAATCCATGCACTGGCACTACATAATTAAAATTAAATCAAATATTCAACCAAACATATTTTAACTTGTGAATACACAATATTGTGAGCACTCATTCCTGTAACCCAGGTACTTAGGTGTTTAAAGTCTTAACAGTTTCCTCCAATATGAATTGTTTTATATAATACAAATCAAATGTGTAGGATTGGAATTAGAGAAATGAATCTTCCCAACGAGGACTATTATAGTGTTAAAGATATGAGTGAAAGAGCCTAAATTGCAGTGCTTCTGCTAATGAGGCATCACCTGGAGAGTGCCAGGTCTCAGCAATATCTGCCTGTCAGAAAAGAAGCATCTAGATATCAGCCCAGTATTTGTCGGCACTGGCCCTGGCCCAGGCCCTGGCACTGGCCCTGGCCCTGGCCCAATGCAAATCTAAACAACGCAAAGTAACCATGGGGTCAAGCTCCTCTTCTTGACTGGAGTCGGGCCATACATTCATGGGAGTTAATCACGTGGCATTATTTAATTATCCAAGTACTACTTCCTTGACAATCACTGGAGTTTGGAGGACTATCCAATTATTAACTTACTTGATTGCGTAAGTAATGATGGTGTCCTCTGTCATGAGGCTGCTATGGGATTGACACAGCAGGAGATCGGTACCAGAAGCAGTGCCCAGAGAATGGGGGATACTGCCTCTAACAGTGATTACTGATTATGTAGGAGTACATTTTTAACAATCGAATGATTACATGATTTAAAAAAAAACTGTACTGTTTTGCATCATCAATTTCTGAGAGGTTGCAATAGAACTGACACATAAAGGACACAGTGACCACCGATTTTAAAAATGGAATTACTGAATAATCTCCTGATCAGGGAATCTCATCTAATGAACTCTGTCGGGCTGATAACATGACATACCACCAACAATAAATAACTCTAAATAACCATATTAGAAAGCAGGGTACAGGACTTAATATAAAATAGTCAATTGAGGAATCCAAAATGACTGAAAGAAATGTAAGACACTGCTCAAAATCCTTAATCTTCAGCCTAATGCAAATCTAAACAAATCTGAGAAACCATGGGATCAAGCTCCTCTAATGGTAAGAGGATGCAGAGGAGTTTATTTTCAATAAAGGGAAAACAATTATGGTAGAGGCGATTATTTTTATTGTTTGCATTCTAGAAATTAGAAAATTGAAGCATAGAAAACAGGTTTAAAATACTCATCATTGTACTTGAATGGCACAATGATGCTTTTGTTTTCATGCTTATGTCTCTATAGGCAAGTTGTAGCTTGAGACACTGGTAAATATGTAGAACTCAAAAGAAAGAGCCCTGCTTTGTTTTTGTGAGAAACTCAGTGAGGCTGTAAAGTTAGTTCATCGGTGGGTATGCTCCTTTTAGCATGTGGGAGTGGCACTAGAATGTGACAGAATGTTGGTTCATAAATGTTGCGTGGCAACCCTGCTTGCATTCTGTATCCTGGTATCATGGACCAAGGACCAGAGAGCAGCTTCGAGAAAGTGTTAACATGGGACATTACAATCTCCCAAGATAACTATCTCCTAAAACTTTTAATGACAACATTTGATTCACCTAAACAAGTCATAGCTACACCTCTGGAAGTGTGCCTACAGCTTTTACTGGTTAACAAATTCAAGATTACCTATTCATCAGAGAACGTAGTCTGTGGAGAAACAGTTCAAAGTCTTCTGTTTATGAATACTCTCTCTCCTAAGAAGTCAAACTATGGAACAAAAGACAATAAGTCTCACAATTATTCATCAAAAGGTGAGTTTGTCATTGGTGACTTCCTTCAGGAAGGTGATAGTCCATTTGATATAGTAGACTTAGTGATTATTAGATTTCAGTCCATCTCTTTTGAGGCAGCCGCCCACCATTATATATGTGATATCTTCTAAAAACCCTGCATACACAATGACAGTTCAGCATTTAAATATGTTACTACTCTTCTCTGCGATTAAATAAGGGATGAACCTGGGAGTTTCCCACAATCATGTGGGAGTCAACTGAGAGTCAATTGTGTGGGGTATGGCAGACCATTTCATCCACTGATCATGTTGTTATTTGATTATTTAAATAGGACATTAGATAATCCATGATCAGTGGATTGTGGTGACCCGATGTTGGAGGCAATTATTTTAGATCATCTTAATATCAATTATGTAGTTAAAATATTTAAATTAATCACGACAGCATCGTTCATGAGCCTGGTTTGGAGCCACCTTAGGGAAGTGGATGATGTTACATGAACTCATTATTTGATTATTTAATTATATAAAACAATGATTATATCATCCATGACACCTGGAATCTGGTGCCACAGATCTTCAAATTACATAATTAATGAATTTAAATTGCCAATCTGTGTTAATCCCCAAGATAATGTAAATATTTGTATAGTTATGTAAACAACAATCCTCCATTCCATGAAGAGAACTGTAAAGCTTACTCTTGTGGAGATAATGTGCAATATCATCACATTTTATGATACTTTGATTCAATTGAGGATGATGACATCTTTCATGACTGGAGTCTGGCCATGCTTCACTGCCAGTAGAATGCTACTTCCCCTATTTATTGTGACATTTAGCTATTACTGACTTATTTAATTCTCAAATTATGTAAACGAAAGACAGTGCAATCATCGATTATGGTTAGGGTGGAAAAATCTGACTGGGACAAGGTTAGGAAAATTGTAGACATGCGCAGAGCTTTTTCTGAATGATCTATGCATCTCCAAGAGTACGAGGGATGCTGGGTGATTGAGTCCAGAAGGTTGCATGGTGCCTTCCGAGAAGTACAAGAACTTCACCAAGGCCAGCACGGTGGTCTGGGTGTTGACTACCTGCTGTTTTTCCATATCTTCACATCGCTTGTGATCTACTATGAGAAGAAGGAGTGGCTCTAGAAGATCGGCACAATCACCGAGACCTGGCAAAAGGATGACGACTCAGAACACGGAAAAACCTATCTCTCTCACCTATGCTGGTGATGCCCCTGCTGTAGCCATCTTTTCAGCTGTTAGCAACATTGTGGCTACTACTGTTACGCCAGGATTGGGCCCATTATCTCACATCCTGCCACACCACAACAGAGATTCAGGCGCTTGTGATGATGTCAGGCCAACAGAATTCATCAGGCAAGACAGTATGATTATCTGATGATTAAATGATGGCATTTTCAAAATGCATGATGACAGCATACACTTTCATACCTGGAAAGTCTGTCCAGGAATTGATGATACAAAAAAATAGTATCTTTTGAATTCTTTCTTTCTTTCTTTCTTTCCACAAGTGGAAGCTTTTCAGGTCTCTTCATGGAATGGAGGATTTTGGTTTATATAACGTAATATTTACATTATCTGGGGTATTAACACAGACTGTCCATTTAAATAAATTGATTATGTAATTAGATGATCTGTGGCACCAGATTCCTGGTGTCATGGATGATACAAACATTGTTTTATTTAGTTAAATAGTCAAACAATGAGTTCATGTAACATCATCCAATTCCCTAAGTTGGCTCTAAACCTTGCTCTTGAATAATGCTGTCATGATTAATTTAAATATTTTAAGTACAATATTGATATTTAGTTGGTCCATAATAATAGTTTCCCACATCATGGAAACCACTGACGATGAATTAACTAATGTCCTATTTTAATAATCAAATAACAACATAATAGATGATGAATTGGTCTGCCATACTCGACACAATTGACTCTCACTGATTCCTACATGATTGTCGGAAACTCCCTGGTTAATCCCTTATTTAACCGAAGAGCAGAGTCATGATATTTTTAAATGTTGAAATGTCATTGTGTATGCATGGTTTTTAGAAAATCCTAAATATTACATGTTGGACGGCTGCCTCAAAAGAGATGGACTGCAATCCAATACTCCCTAAGTCTACTCTAACAAATGGATTATCACCCTCCTGAAGGAAGTTAACAATGAAAAACTCACCTTTTGATGAATAATTGTGAGTCTTATTATCTTTGTTTCCATAGTATTAAATCTTAGGAGAGAGAGAAATCATAAACAGAAGAAATTGAAACTTCTCTGATAATTAGGTAATCTACAATTTGGTGACCAGTAAAAGCTGTAGGCAAACTTCCAGAGATTTGGCTATGACTTGGTTAGGGGATTCAAATGCTGTCATTGAAAGTTTTAGGAGATAGTTATCTTGGGAGACTGTAATGTCCCATGATAACACTTTCTGAAGCTGCTCTCTGGTACTTGGCCCATGATAACAGAATGCAGAATGCAAGCATGGTTGCCAGGCAACTTTTATGAACCAAAATTCTGTCACATTCTAGTGCCCCTCCCACATGCTAAAAGGAGTATACCCACCAATGAACTAACCTTACAGCCACACTGAGTTTCTCACAAAAACAAAGCAGGGCTCTTTCTTTTGGGTTCTACATATTTACCCGTCTCTCAAGCTACAACATGCCTATAGTGACATAAGCATGAAAACGAAAGCATCATAATGCCATTCAGGTACAATGATGAGTATTTTAAACCTTTTTTTCTATGCTTCAATTTTCTAATTCCTAGAATGGATACAATACAATTAATTACCTCTACCATAAACCTTTTCTCTTTTTTGAAAATAAAATAATCCCTCTTCATTCTTGCCCTTTAGAGGAGCTTGATCCCATGGTTTCTCGGGATTTTTTAGATTTGCATTGGTCCAGAACTTGCATGGCCTAGGCCAGGGCCAGGGCAAGGGCCAGGGCCATGTCGAAAATTAAATAGATAATAAATTAACTGATAATAAATTAGTAGGTATTTTATATTAACACTGATGAAATGGCACCAAAGTCTTAAACATATCGCTGATGTAAAGATCTCTTTATATAGCTAAATGATGAAGTAATGAGATGATGTTACATCAACTCCAAAAATCTGACTCCAAAAGGGACTTATGATCCATAGCATTACCTGTATTTTAAATTCATTAATTAATTGATGAATTATCATATGATTTGTAGTTTAACAGTTAAGGAAGTAAGTGTATTATTCAATGATCTGATGGTGTGGCATGATGGACTACCCTAAGGAGGCTCAAAACTCCAGTGATCACTGAATATATAATGACAGATTTTCATTATTAAATGAATAAAATTTAAACCAGTGAATGTTGTTTCATTCATGAAGCCTAAAAGATTTCTCAATACTGAAGTGTCATTGAGTTCTTAATCATAGATATGAACAAAAAATGAATGAACAAAGAGATAATTTCTCATAATTAACTCCTAGAGAGATAACAAATCTATATCAACATTGACTTAAAGAAAGAAAGAATGGAAGTAAGGAAGAAAGAAAGAAAGGAAGGAAGGAAGTAATCAAAAGAGACAATTTAAAACCAATAAGGTGGATCCAGACTCCACTCTTGCTGGAGCAGAAAAAGACAGATTTGTATAATGCAATAATAAGATAGTTAGATAGTCTGTCACACTTGAGTCACACAAGGTGGCACCAAACTTCAGGGATCACAGATTATATAATGAAAAAATTTAATAATTACATCTTTAAATATGTAAGCCTTTGACCATTTTTTGTAACTTCAGATCCTGGGTAGACTTGACAGATATAGAAATGTATGCTGTCATCAAGGATTTTTAAAATGCCATAAGTTAAACGTCAGATAATCATACTGTCGTGCATGATGAATTCTGTTGGCCTGACATCATCACCAGCACCTAAATCTCTGTTGTGGTGCTGCAGGATCTGAGTTAATGGGCCCATTCCAGGCTTAGAAGTAGTAACCAAGATGTTGCTATCAGCTGAAAAGATTGCTGCAGCTGGGGCATAACCAGCTTATCTGACAGAGAGATGTTCTTCTGTGTTCTGGGTCGTCATCCTTTTGCCAGGTCTCGGAGATGGTGGCGACCTCCTAGTGCCACTACTTCTTCTCATGGTAGATCACAACTGATGTGAAGATGTGGAGGAACAGGAGGTAGTCAACACGCAGACCACCATGCCAGCCTTGGTGAAGTCCTTGTACTTCTCGAATGGCTCTGAGCAATCTTCTGCACTCAATCATCCAGTATTCTTTTTACTATGGGAGATGCATAAATCACTCACATTCAGAAAATATTCTGCCCATGTCTACATCTTTCCTAACCTTGTCCCTGACAGATATTTGCACACTGATCATAATCATTGATGGCATTGTCTGTCGCTTACATAATTTAAAGAATTAAATAAGTGAGTAATAGCTAACTGTCACAATAAATAGGAGATGCAGCATTTTACTGGCAGGGAAGCATGGCCAGACTCCAGTCATGAAGGATGTCATCATCCTCAATTGAAACAATGTATCATAAAATGTGATGATATTGCACATTATCTCCACAAGAGTAAGCTTTACAGGTCTCTTCATGGAATGGATGATTTTTGGGTTACATAACTTTATAATTATTTACATTAGCTTGGGTATTAACACAGACTGTCAATTTAAATACTTTAATTATGTAATTAGATGATCTGTGGCACCAGATTCCAGGTGTCATGGATGTTATAATCATTGTTTTATATGCTTAAATAATCAAACAATGAGTTCATGTAACATCATCCACTTCCCTAAGGTGGCTCCATACCAGGCTCATGAACGATGCTGTCGTGATTAATTTAAATATTTTAACTACAATATTGATATTTAGATGGTCCATAATAATTGCGACCCACGTCATGGAATCCACTGATCATGGATTATCTAATGTCCTATTTTAATAATCAAATAACAACATAAACAGATGATGAAATGGTCTGCCATACTCGACACAACTGACTCTCCCTGACTCCTACATGATTGTGGGAAACTCTCAGGTTCATCCCTTATTTAACCGGAGAGCAGAGTCGTAAAATGTTTAAATGCTGAAATGTCATTGTGTATGCAGGGTTTTCAGATGATTCTACATATTTCATGTTGGACGGCTGCCTCAAAAGAGATGGACTGCAATCCAATAATCCCTAAGTCTACTCTAGCAAATGGATTATCACCATCCTGAAGGAAGTTAACAATGACAAACTCACCTTTTGATGAATAACTGTGAGTCTTATTATCTTTGTCTCCATAGAATTAATTCTTAGGAGAGAGAGAATTCATAAACAGAAGAAATTGAATGTTCTCTGATGATTAGGTAATCTAGAATTTGGTGACTAGTAAAAGCTGTAGGCAAACGTCCAGAGATTTGACTATGACTTGCTTAGGGAAATCAAATGCTGCCATTGAAAGTTTTAGGAGATAGTTATCTTGGGAGACTGTAATGTCCCATGTTAACACTTTCTCGAAGGTGCTCTCTGGTACTTGGCCCATGATAACAGAATACAGAATGTGAGCAGGGTTGCCAGGCAACATTTATGAACCAAAATTCTGTCACAATTTCGTGGCCCTCCTACATGCTAAAAGGAGTATATCCACCAATGAATTAACCTTACAGCCTCACTGAGTTTCTCACATAAACAAAGCAGGGCTCTTTCTTTTGGGTTGTACATATTTACCTGTCTCTGAAGCAACATCATGCCTATAGTGACATAAGCGTGAAAACGAAAGCATCATAATGCCATTCAAGTACAATGATGAGCATTTTCAACCTTTTTCCATGCATCAATTTTCTAATTCCTAGAATGGATAAAATAAAATTAATCTCTCCTACCACAAACCTTTTTCCTTTCCTGAAAATAAAATAATACCTCTTCATTCTCTGCCATTTAGAGGAGCTTGATCCCATGGTTTCTAGGTATTGTTTAGATTTTCGTTGCTCTGGAACAGCCAGGGCCAGGGCCAGTGCCAGAGCCAGGGCCAGGGGGCAGGGTCAGGGGGCCAGGGCCAGGGGGCCCGACACAGGGCCAGTGGGCCAGGGCCAGTGGGCCAGGGCCAGTGGGCCAGGGCCAGGGGGCCAGGGTCAGGTCCAGTGCCAGGGGGCCAGGTGGCGAGGGCCAGGTGGCCAGGGTCAGGGGCCAGGAACAGGGGGCCAGGGCCAGGTGGTCAGGGCCAGGGGGCCAGGACCAGGATTCCAGGGCCAGGGCCAGGTGTCCAGGGCCAGGGCTAGGGGGCCAGGGCCAAGGCCAGGGTGCCAGGGCCAGGGTGCCAGGGTCAGGAGGCCAGGGCCAGGGGGCCAGGGTCAGGGATTCAGGGCCAGAGCCAGGGGGCCAGGGCCAGGGGGCCAGGGCCAGGGCCATGACTTTCACTCATGACTTTAACAATCTTATAGGCCTCGTTGGGAAGATTGATTTCTCTAATTCCAATCCTACACATTTGCTTTGTATTATATAAAGCAAATCATATTGGAGGAAACTGTTAAAACTTTAAACACCTAAGTACCTGTGTTACAGGAATGAGTGCTCACAATATTGTGTATTCACAAGTTAAAATATGTTTCGTTAAAGATTTGCTTTATTTTTTATGATGTAGTGCCATTGCATGGATTTTTGTTTGCTCATACTTGTTCCCAAGAATGTTAACCTTTTGAGTTTCTTGTAGCAGTAACTACACAATTTTGTCAAAATCCTGACATAGGTCATGGCAATGAACGTTCCATAATTTTTCTCATTCATATCTCTAAACCTGTCTCTATCATTTCTCTATCATCTTGATATGAAGTGATAGGGGAGAGCTCGTGAAAGAGGAAATCAAAATCATACAAACAATTTGGTGAATATTTTATTCATCATACTTTTCTTTAATTTCAATAATCAAATTTTTTTTGTGAAGCTCAGTTCTTACTAAGTTCACTACACCCCACCCAAGATAAATGACAAACTGACAAACAGGTCAGCCCTTCTGATATAATCTGCAACCTGAGAGAGAGAGAGAGAGAGAGAGAGAGAGAGAGAGAGAGAGAAAGACAGAGACAGACAGAGAGAGAAAGAAAGACAGCATGAGGAGGGAGAAAGGGAGAGGAAAGAGATAATGGGAGCAAGAGAGATGTCAACCCAAGCTTCTCCACCTTCTGTTTTCACACTCTGTACCAAAGGCACCTCATATAAGACTGGGAAGAAACCTCCCTTATGACTGGTGTCTCTGCTTGAGGCTCTGATTGGCTAACAAATCCTGAGTTACAAGACTAAATGAACAGAAAAGACACAGAACTTGAGGTCAGGTTTGGACCAGGACTACCAAACATTCTAAACTCTTTGTATAGATACAGAAGCCATTAGGATTCCCATGCAACAATCCAGCCACCCTGGTTTTGCATATCATGGTTTAAGTATGGCTTCTTCCTTCTTCCCAGGGATGATATGGAGAGGAAGGATTCAGGAGTTGGTGGGATCACTTTTAACAGTTGATGTGGTTTACAAGGTTTCCCTTAGCCACCATCCTGTAGACCATCATCAACTGTTCCTTGAGAGATGGACAAAGCAGGTTGTGAAAAGCTTCAGCCTTAATATTGAGCTGCAGTTGGAGAGAGGATGTTCGAGTCCTGGCAGTGTTTGGTAGCACTGTTCCAAGCCCTACCTTCAGGGTGTCAAGGGGCGCACTCCCCTGGATTCACCTCAGTTCAGCAGAGAAGATCGATTCCAGGGCTTGGAAGGAACCTGAGCTTTAGAGAGGCCTGTGACCTGGAAAGGTTTCATAAGAAGAAGATACTGGCCCTGGAGAGGACTTGTATGGAGTGACAGTCAGGTGCTAAGGAGAAACCACCAGGGCAGGAAGAGGAGATTTTGGGAGTAGGAATAGGGCCAGGTTGCCTAGGGGGAGGGAGAATCCAATAAATCAATCATTATTAGGCAGCACATACTTTTCTGTGTGTTATCATTTCCCCTGTTATTTACAAAACATTCATATCATAAAATGTTATAAAGGACACTAGCTGTTAAGTGTGGTGACACAGGCCTTTTAATTCCAGCACTCAGGAGGCAGAGGGAATTCTTTCTATTTGAGGCTAGTTTGGTCAATAAAATGATCTTCAGGACAGCCTGAGATTCAGAGAGAAAACAAGTCTGGAAAAGCAAACAAAAAACCACTGCAACAAACATCATTTTATGTATCCCTCAAAATGATGAACAAAATATCCCATGTGTCCTAATTGTCTTCCTTCTCTTCAAGCCTTGCCCTAAGGATTTTTTTTGCAATTTTTGCCAGTGGGGGAAAATGTTTGCATTGTGTCTGTCATGTACAATAATTTTTGCATGGGATTTCCTATTTCCTGGCTGATTATTCTTTTCTCCACCAAGGCGTGTTTCTGGTGCACAGTGTTATTAAACTTTAATAAGCATCGCCTAAGTCCTTCTCACCTTGTTGTGTGTATTGACATTCCCACATGGTGTGTGTGTCTGTGTGTGTGTGTGTGTGTGCAAGCATGCAGGTGCGTGCATGCAAGTGTGTGTGTGTGTGTGTGTGTTTGTAGAACAGAAGACAACTTTTGGGGACTATTTTCCCCAGCATGAATCTCACACATTTAACTCACATCTTCTAGACTGGATTCTGAAAATGATTTTATCCCAATTTCCCTTTCTAATCTGGCCTCTTTGCATCTTGATACTTTGTTGAGTTTATTCTTTCATAACTTTTAATAAAAATATTTGCTTTTGTTTTGTGAATTGTGTCTGCATGAATGTGTACATTGCCTATGACTGCCTGAAGAAGACACAAAAGAGCACTGGATTACATAGAGCTGGAGTTATAGGCTGTTATAAGTCAATAGACATAGATACTGGGAAATGAACACAGGTATTTGACAATAGCAGTAAGTACTCTTTGCCTCAGACCTAGCTGTACTATTCCTAATTCACATTTGTAATTAAAATGTTTTTTCTTGTATAATTTTAATTACATGGTTTTTATTTTTGTTTTGTTTTTGTTGTCAAGCACATGTCTGTGCACATGTGCTACCACACAAACTTTAACAATCCAAGGAAACTCTCTGGAGATGGTTCTAGCTTCTTTCACTTTGGGTCACTGGAATTTAACTCAGGTTGTCCAGTTTTGTGAGAAGTGCCATTTCCCAATGATCTACCTTAAAGGCCAATAATTTTAAATTTTGGTTTAGTTTAAATACAGAGTATAGGGTTTCATCTTGGCATCTTTATATACGTGTGATTATGTGCTTCCTTGTTTGTTTTCTTCCCACAATACTCTCCTCTTTGACCCTCCCCATCTCTAAGTGATACCATTTCTTCTCCCATGTATTTTTAAAACCTATTTACTAGTTTTTTCAAGTAAACTTTGCAAGTTTGCAAGTAAGCTTGTTGAGAGATTTTTGTATCTATCAAAATAGGCTTCAAAGTAAAATTAATCAAAAGAGATGGGGAAGAACAATTCCTATTCAAAGAAAAACTCCACCAATATGACATTTAATATTGCCCCAAACACAAGATCGGAAAATATACCCAAGAGGATTAGACAGCAAGAAGCTATTAAATCAGGGTTAAAATTAACAAAATTGAAACAAAGATAAATAAAATTATTCAAATAAAAACATATTTTTTTGAAAAATCAACAGGATGGACAAAACATTATCAAAATTAACTTAGAGATACAGAGATAATATAACAATTAATAAATTCAGAAATTAAAAGGGGACATAACAGTAATCAACAACACCATAGAAAATACTTTAAAAACACCTCATTCACCCAAAGTGGGAATAGTAAAGAAATACATATTTTTCTTGGTAGGTACCACATGTCAAAGTGCAATGAAAACAGCATGGAGAAATTAAATAGAGACCTATTACCCATAATGAAACAAAATGAATCATTACAAGCCTCTCAACTAAAAATAAATACATAAATAAATAAAGAAAGAAAAGCTGAGTGCAAGTTTGTTTTACCATTGGATTTTACCAGACTCAAAGAAGAGTTACAAATGGTACTCCTCAACGTATCCCATAATATAAAAACAAATGAAACTTTGCCCAATTTATTTTATGATGCCACAGGTACACAAATATCCATGTGTTCAGGCTCTTTTTTCAAATAATCATAGATAATTTATGTCAGATGCTACTACATCATATATCTTGAACCTAATGCATGGTACAGTGGATATTTGTGTTTCTGGATAGACCTTAACAATTTGAATGTTTCAACCAGGTAGACAGTTTCTGGGGATTCCAATTTCAAAAATCCATAGCAATTCTGCCTGATGACCTTGAGATCATTAACCAAACTCAGCACAAATGTCCAGAGCTGTGGGAAATATAAAGGTAAATAGAGACCAATTTCTCTCATAAGCATAGGTGAACAAATAAAAACCCTTACAAACAGATTCCAAGAACACTATAAAATGGTCATGCAATCCAATAAAGGAGGCCTCATTTGACATAGGGTGTAATCTACAAAAAAAAAAAAAAAAAAAAAAAAGTAAAAAAACAGTAAATATAATCCTCTATAAAAGAGGAGAGAGAGATAAATTCAAAGGCTGATAAACCTGGACAACAAGGCAAGGTTGTAAACTCTATATCTACTCAATATTCTAATTGAAGTACTAGTTAGAGCAATGAATCATTGAAAGATATCAATGGAATATAATTTGGAAAGGAAGATGCTGGACTATTATTACTTACAGGTACACATCAACGACATTAAAATTCAGCAAGGGAAGAACAGGTGATAAACACTTTCAATAAAATGACTGGGTAGCACAGTAACAATAAAACAACCAATCAACCAAACAACAAACAAATAGTAGTATTTCCATGTAAAAACAACAAACAGCCTAAGCAAGACATAAAGGAAACAGCAGTCATGACAACAGCCTCAAATAATATAAAATATGTTCAAGTAATTCCAATAAAGCAAGTGAAAGAATGCATGTGAAACACCTTTAAGTATATGAACAAAGAGTTTGAAGAAGATATGAGCAGATGTAAAGATGTCTAGTGCTCATGATCAGTAGCATTAACCCAGTCAAAAGGCCATCCCTCTAACAACAATTTACAGATTCACCACAATACCCATAAAAATTACAACAAACTTCATTAAAAACTTAGAAAATACAGTTTGTACCTTCATATGAAAAACAAAAAGCATAGGTAAAACAACTCAACAGTAAAAGAATAGCATGGCTCTGTCCAGAAAAACAAACATGTTCAAAAATGGAATGAATTAAAGACCATGGCATATAATCAAAACACAGGTGGACATTTGAATTCTGATGAGGAAATTCAGAAATAAAAAATGGAAAAACAAAACAATAGCACCTTCAAAAATGGTGCAGGTAAAACTGAATTTTTATATGAATTGAAATAGATTCATTTACATCCACCTGCACAAGACTCAAGGCCAAGTGTGTTAATTTTCCCAACAGAAAATCAGAAACACTAAAACAAAAACAAGACCAAGTGTGGAAAACTGGCAAAGGAGACAACTTCCTGAACAGACCAACAATTAATAAATGGGACCTCATAAAACTGCAAGGATTGTGTAAGACCAAGGACACTTAACTGTGAAGCAATGACATCATGAAAAAAAAAATGATTTCCGCAGTTCCTAGTGCTAATGCCAACTACAATAAAAGCAGGGAACAAAACTCCTTCTTTCCCCCTCCCTTTTTGTACTGTGACCACCATTGTATTGGTCAGTGAACTCAGTTCATATACAGGTCCCTCTTCATGGGTATGTCCCTCATAAAATCAGAGGGATTAGAAGAAATACATCTCCTGTGCTATTTTCTATTTCACAAAACAATGAGTGTCCTGCCTGAAAGCAATGCAAAACTGTCTACCCACAACAAAGCACCAGGGTCTGGATTAAAATTACAAACAACTCATCAATTAAATAGTGTCAGGCAAGCCTGAGCCACAGGACTCATTAGTATAAACAACTTGTTCCTAAGTATCCTAATGCTGTGTCACGGTAATACAGTTGGTTCTTCCTGTTCTGGCAACAACACAACTATAAAATTGCTTTTACTACTACCTCATAACTGCTACTATTATGAATCATATATATCTGTGTTTTCTGATTCTAAACATCTATATGGAAGTCCATCCTAATTGGAAAGTGAATACTGAGTAGTTTAAACTTCCCACCATAAACTGTGCACACATCAATTCTGTCAGTTTTCATTCACATGGAAAAAAATGACTGCATGCTGGTAAGGAGACATGAGTGACAGGGAATAGTGAGAAGAAATTATAAGACAGCATTGTTTAAAGTCATGTGCTTCATGTGAAGAAGAAGAAACTTATTCCATTTTGGCTGGAGATTTGTGCCACACTCAACAGCAAATCCCTTGCTAATGTGAACCAATGGATTTGGTTATTAAAGGAAGTATACAAATGTTGAAGGAGGATAATCAGACAATAAATCACAAGAGGAATGCAGAACAACTCAAAAACATTGTAAACAAATCCACAGTGGCCTTGGTACGGAAAACCACAATCCCAATACTTGGAAATTATGAAATCACAACTCTGCTGTATTCTGGGCCTTTTCCATTATGGTAACTCCAGCAGCTGATTGCCTACCATTTCCCCCTTCAATGTACACTAGAAACTATTCCTTTTATTTTGATTTGAATGCTGGAGACATGTTCCACACAGAATTCCTTTTCTGGTAACTGCAATGGATATAAGACTACTGGACTCAAATTTGTAATTTGAAAACTCAGAGATGGTACAGTCCATTAATTTAAGTATTTAGTTTGTAAAATAAGAGGGAAGTATGTTCATTGATCTGGAGAATAAAAGGATGGGAACAAAAGTCACCTGAGCTGTCAAAAGAGTGCTGTCTCAGAAACATTTTCTATAATTATGGAGATACAGCTTTAATATGTCTTCCAAGGCAGAATTCACTCCACATATTTAAATGAGTAACAAACCCAAATATCTTTAAGAACTCTGAGCATCAAACTCTGGCTAATCTCAAAGAGGTGATGTTGTGCAATTTTATTTTAATATATGTTAATCTCTTTATGCCTATGAACATATTTTAAATGATAGTGGGAAAGGTGATGTTGAGTTTATTTAGCTCTAGGAAGCTGTGGTTATTTGAATGTCTAGAGCATCCTGTTGGTCTAATGAAGTGCTGACTGACCAAGAACAAGACAGAAGAAAGGATAGGCAGGGCTGCAAGGCAGATAGAATAAATAAATATGAGAAGTGCAGCACACAATGAATATGAGAAATCCAGCAGAAGAGATGAAGGGGCAAGGAAAGCACATATAGGTATCTTAAGACAGAGCAAGAGTAAATAAAAATAAGATACACAGAAGTAAGGAATGAAAAAAATCACAGAGGCCAAAGGTGGATGGGGTAACTTAAAGTTACAAAATTCAGAAAAAAAAAAAAAAAAAAAAAAAAAAGCCAAGGTAAGCAAGTACACGTATTCACAAGTAAGAATAAGCTCCAGTGTGTTATTTATTTGGAAGCAGGATGGGGATCCCTCCCAAAAGTCTGAATTGCAAAAATCACAAAATAAGACAGTCTAGAATCGATTTTCCATCCCATGTATGATATCATCCTTAATCCTTTATTAGGTTCAGTCCAAAGGATATACTTCTAACAATTTAAAAAGGGACAGAAGTATTTAAGTGCAGCCACTAAGACGGTTGAAGACTTACAGAGAACAAAAAATCTATCTTTTCGACCTTAAATTGTGACCTACAGTATAGAGGTGTCTCAATACATTCTAAAGATGTATCAGAGCCTGTGAATTGCACACATACAAAGGATGAAAGACACAAATACAGAAAACATTAAGGACAAGTCACATGTCTATACCATGTCCTTAGACCAAAATTCCTTTTGAGTTATTTTAACTTCAGATTATGGCTGATTTTTATCTCTGAGCATTATGCCTCACAGAAAGCCATATTTGCTTCTGTGCAGGACCAGGAGTTCATCTAAACTAGGTCTTCCTGATGTCTAGGACAGGGCTGTGAAATCACTGTAGATAACTCCCTTTTTAAGCTTTAGTTTATGTAATGTATATGACTGTCTGCTCCTATGCATTTGTGCACGGTACCTGCAAAGAAGGGGTGGAAGATGTCATTCTGTAAATATGGTTCTGTAATTGGTTAATGAATAAAGCACTGTTGGCTAATACCAAAGCAAGGTAGGTGAGATTGGAGACAAGGAGGACAGAGGGAGAAGTAGGGAGGAGATTCAAGATGTAAGAAACAAAGAAAGCAGAGTGCTGGCCCCTCACTCTGCTAAGATAAGGCCATATGGGAATACTTAGATTAATAGAAATGGTTTAATATTAAGACACAGCTAACCAATAAGAAATGGTAGTAACAGGCTAACAACTTTACATCTAATACAATGCCTCTGTGTGTTACCTGGGGGCTGGTGCAGCAGTGAGAACAGAAAAACCACTCATAACAGGATGTTTGTCTGAAGCCACCTAAGCAAAGTACCTGCAAAGGGTAGGACAGGGTACGATCTCCCTTTAACTCAAGTTACAGAAGATGGCTGGCTGTCATGGTTTCTGATAATGGAACATGTGTCTTCTGTAACAACAACCAGTGCTGTTGACTGCTAAGCTATATTTCTAGTCAGCTTCATTATTTAAAATTTATTCTCATGCCTTTTATTTAAACTGTATTTCACCAATTTACCCCTTCATGTCTTTTCTCCATTCCTTCGCATATTC
Source organism: Phodopus roborovskii (assembly GCF_943737965.1). Taxonomy (NCBI): domain Eukaryota; kingdom Metazoa; phylum Chordata; class Mammalia; order Rodentia; family Cricetidae; genus Phodopus; species Phodopus roborovskii. The sequence continues at coordinate 103,019 of NW_026125770.1, read as the reverse complement.
TTCACTTGAAATTCCTTTCTTGTTAAGCATGTATGAATGAATTTGTATGCAAAAACATGCCAATAAAACCAATTGAGTACAATTCTACTGGTTTTGTATATATGGTTGAGCACTGAACATGTGGTATTGGATATGCAATCAGGGAAGTACCCCCTTTCTCTCCCCTCTCTCAATAAACTCAACGTGGGCGCTAAGTCTCGTTTATGTGTTTTATAGGTATTAGCTACAGCAAAGGAACAACAATAATAAATTAATAATGACAGTACTAATAATAACGATGATGATAATAACAAAATAATAGTGACACTGATAATGATAATAAAAAATAATAATAACAACAGCAGCAGCAATGATAGAATACTAAAAATAACGATAACGATAATTAAAATGGTAATAATAATAACCCTCAGAATGAGGAGTCTTCCAGGTTCAGTCGATACCCCAAGAACTCAATATCCAGTCCAGTTGCTGCAAAACGCAAGAGACTTCACTGAATAGGAAACGTTTGTGCAAACGGGCTCCTCCAGCATGCTGGCTAAGGAGAAGCCCCCTCCCCTGGGCCCAGGTGTTTTTAAAGGCAAACCCACTAGCTTAGGGAGGGGGTGGGACCCTCTGTTCACTGAGTATGTGACCCTTGGATGTCGGATGGTCTCGCTATTAGAGTCAGCCGACCTTAGGGCCTCAGGGTGTGCTAATTAATTTTGTCTGGGCAAACCAGCTGCAGCTCTTTGTTTCCTAAGGACCCTATTCACCACCTGTTGACTCAGAGGAAAGGAGGGGCAGAAAGGAGGGGCAGTGTGAATTCTTGTCATCTCAGGGCCTGGTGAGAGGAAGCTAGCAAATTCCAAGAAACAGATATTGGTTAGCTTTCCAGGTCAGACCGTCTTTCAAATAACTTCACTTTTTGGTCTTTCACTATTAATAATAGTAATAATAATAGCAAGAATAACAAGACTGATAAATAATTATTAACGGTAATATAAATAACAACAATAATGATAAATGTTAATAACAATGATGATGATAACAGGATTAGTAGTAATAATAATAATAAAAATAATAATAAACACAACTCTGTCAGTCACCGCCTCCCCGGGAATCTCACACCGGGAGCCCCGCATTGGCATTGGGGCAGCATGGGTCACACAGGAAACCCTGGCTCAGAAAAACCCAGAACAAACAGAAAGCGAGAAACTTTAAAAATAATAATAAGCGGTTTTTAACACCGGAATTTCTGGGGCAAAAAAGCAGGAAGTGGACTTGGGGGACGCAGGGAAATGGAGTCCTGGCCACTCAGAGAGCAAAACCGGAAGTTCCTTGCAGAAAAGCAGGAAGTGCCTACACAGGATGCTTGGAAATGGATTCCTGGATCCTCGGAGCACAGAAGAAGTTTAGGAACTGAAAAGATCCAAACAAGCCTGGATCATGATGGTAACTGTAGTTCAGGGGCCTTGAAGTCCAGAACTGGAAGTGCAAGGTCAAAAAGAAAGAAGCGGCCATACAGCATGCTGGGAACTGCAATCCCAGACCCTCAACAATGGCAACCGGAAGTCTGTCGGTAGAAAAGCGGGAAGCAGCCTCAAAGCATCCTGGGAAATGCAGTCCCGGGACACCAAAGATGAAAACAAGTCCCTGGGCAGAGAAGCAGGAAGCGGCCACAGAGGATGCTGGGAAATGCAATCCCTGGCCTGAACGTCCAAACCCAGAAGACTCTGGGTAGCCTCCACGAACTAAAACCGGAAGTTTCATGCTGAAAAATCAGGAAGCCACTGCTGAGCACCTTGGGAAATGCAGTCCCTTTCCGCAACACATGAAAACCGGAAGTCCCTGGGCATATAGGCAGGAATCGACCCCACAGGATGCTAGTTGCATTTCCTATGCAGTCCCTGGCATGAACGTACAAACCCGGAAGTCTCTGGGCAGGAAAGCAGAGAGCGGCCGCATAGGTTGCTGGGTAATGCAGTCCTGTCCACAGTAGTTACAAAAGTTCCTGTTGGCCTTGGCTCAGGTCTGCCTTGGCTGCAATCTGCGAGCGGAAGTCCTGCCCCATACACGATGATTGGCGTGAATCTCCGCTGCCGGGTTTCCCTTGCCAGGAAGTCCTGCCATTGGTTTGGGCTCCCCCCTTCTCCAGTTATGAAGATTGCAGACATGGCCCCCGCCCAGTTTACCTGCACTCTTCCTGGCAGGAGGCGGGGCCTGCAGTGATTGACAGCAGAAGGATCAGGAGGGGGGAGACCTGGCCAAGGTCTGTGAGTTCACAGGGGCCACACCCTGCATCCCCAGGGGTTTTACTGTCATGATCTGCACTGACAGGGCCACCAGGGCCGCTGGCCTGTGGGCCCTAGCATTGCTACTTGTTGACCTCAGACTGTGGTAGGAGACTCCTGCCACACCCACCTGGGATGAAGATGGTGAGGGGTGGGCTGGATGGCACTCCCTGCTCCTGGTCACCATTTCCTGTGACTACACCGCCCCAACCAAGACCTATCCGACCCACAGGCCACACCCAGACCCTGGCCACACCCTCGGGGGCCTGCCCTTCCTGAATCTGTGCTTCTAGCTCTTGCACCTCCTAACCTGGGAGCTGCCTTGACCTGGCTGGAGGATGGGAAGAAGGGGCTGGCATTGGTGTAGTTGAGTGTGAGGCCCAGAGAGGGTCATTGACTGTGACCTTGAACCTGCAAGGGGCAGGCGAGCAGCTAATGGGTGGAGCCTGATGCTGAGCAGTCTGGATCAACTTAGAACCCTATGGTCCATTTAAATATGTAAATGAGACTGAAGTGTTATGCAAATGAGGCACTAGTAATTGAGATTATGCAAATGAGCACGGTGCATGCAAATCTGTGAGACTGATTGGGGTTCGAATTCGAATATGCAAATGAGCAAACCCGAGTTGTGTGAATGCATTTTAACATGCAAATTTATGGTGCTTTACATTCATTTGCTATGCAAATGCATGCAAGTTATCCCATATGTTTGGGATTTTTGACATGCAAATATATGCAGGTTATCTCATTTGGAGGTGTGGCTATGCAAATTATCCCAGGCAGTTTCTGTACTTTCTTGATGTCTTCTGAGTCTCCAGGCAGCATTTGAATATGCAAACCAGAGTGCTGGTGGGGAATGGGGCCTCCCCTGACCCTGCACCCAAAGTCACCTGTCCATCTGATGGCAAAGCTGTTCCCTCCAATGCTGCTCATGCTCAACATTATTTAGAAATACAAAAGACACAAGACAGCCAAAACAACCCTGTGCAATAAACAAACTTAAGGAGGCATCACAATCCCAAATGTCAAGCTCTATTACAGAGCTATAGTCCTGAAAACAGTTTGTACTGGCACAAAAGTATACAGAAGGCACTCGGAATCAAATTGAAAACCTTGATCAAACCATATTAGTCTGGAGGTAATCCACAGCATTTCATTTTCTTTTTCTTTTTTTTTTAATTTTATTTAATTTTATATAACACTCCAATTAAATGAAAACAAACATTTATACACAATATTTGGGAATTTGGGCATTGTTCTTTCCAAACTACTTCCTGCTGGTAAGGGGCGCTGTCTTGCGGGATTCGAAGAAGATTCAGATATCCTAGCTGTAGTCTGTAGGGTTGTTTTGTCCAGCTGTTTTGAATGTAGGATCAGCTTGTACTCTGTTTCGGGCGGTCTAGCATGATCAAACCACATTAGTCTGGAAAGAATCCATATCTTTTCATTTTCTGTGGAAACAAAAATAGAAATCCTTTTCCCCAGTAACTTGTCCTTCAAATTAAATTTTGGAGTCAAAGCATTTTTTTTTTAGTTTAATATATTATTTTACATGTCGATCCCAGTTCCCTCTCCCTCCCTCCCTCCCTCTCTTCCTCCTTCCCTCCCTTTTTACCCTCTCTGCCCTCTCACATGCACTCTAAACACCCTCCCCTCCCATCCCCCCACCCCAATTCCATATGTAGGGGAATGCCATCCAGTTGGAGTCATGTAGATCTGACAGGTCCTGTGAAGTAGGGACTAGGGCTGCTCTCATGTCTCTAGATTAAGGCAGTTTTCCCTCCATGGGGGATATGTCCGCAAAGTTCTTTTGTGCACCAGGGATACATCCTGGCTCCACTGTCTGAGGTCTCTTAGACTGCTCAGTCCTTCTGGCTGAGACCCATAATCAGGGGGGGGCTGAGTCAGTCCCATGCTGGCATCACAGCTATCAGTCTAGTGGCCTTTAGCTCATCCTTATTCAGGTAAGCTGTCTGTATGTGTTTCTGCCGCATGATCTTGTTCTCTCCATCTGCGTCTGGGTTCTAGTTTGACTCAGTGTTTATGTATGGGTGTTTGATCCTGTTTTCAACAGGCAGTAGTTGAGGGCTCCAGGGAGATAGCCTTTCCACGGAAGCTCAAAGAGGAAAGAGAGAGTTAGAGAGAGAGAGAGAACATAAAAGAAGGAGCCAATATTGGTTTGAATATAAAATTGAACACAAAGAATGGTCTAGAGAACTACAAGACTGCTCCCAACTAACAATTTGATCTTCCGTGGAGGAGCTGACTAAAGTGTGACAGACGACTAACTATCTGATTATTTCATTATTGAAATCTGCTTTTTCTACTCCAGGTAGAGTGGAGTCTGGATCCACCATTTTGGTGTTAAATTGACTCTTCTGATTTGGTTCTTTCTTCCTCCCTTCCTTCCTTCCTTCGTTCCTTCCTTCCTTTCTTTCTCATTTTCTTTCTTTAAATCAATGTTGATATCAATTTGTAATCTCTCTAGGGGTGAATTATGAGAAATTATCTCTTTATTCATTCATCTTTTTGTTCATCTCTATGATTAAGAACTCAATGACCCTTCAGTATGGAACAATCATTTAGGCTTCACAGATAAAACACCACCCACTTGTTTAATGATTATTCATTTAATTATGAACATCTGTCTTTAAGTATTCAGTGATCCCTGGAGTTTGGGCCTCCTTACACTTCCTTAGCTGTTAAACTAGGATATTGAATGATAATTCATCATTTAATTAATGAATTTAAAATACAGGTGATGTTATGGTCCATAAGTCCCTTTTGGAGTCAGATTTTGGGAGTTGATGTAACATCATCTCATTACTTCATCATTTACCTATATAAATAGATCATTACATCAGCGATAGGTTTAGGACTTTGTGCCACTTCGTTAGTGTTAACATAAAATGCATACTAAGTAATTATCAATTTAATTTTTTAAACATATCATTATTCCAGGAAGAGATCAGTCTGACTACTACATGTGAGATTTACGTATGCCCCACCATGTCATTATTCAATCATTATTCATTGTACATTAATTATTTAAATCGATGAAAAGGTTGTTATTCTTGACTGGGGTCTGGCCATTCTTCCATGGAGTTAATCGTCTAGCATTATTTAATTATCTAAGTACTACTTCCTTGACAATCACTGGACTGTGTTTCTATCTTATGAACGTTAAGTAAGCAGGATTATCAATTTATTAACTTATTTGTTTGCTTAAGTAATGATGGTGTCATCCGTCATTTGCTGCAGGAGGTCGGTACCAGAAGCAGTGCCCAGAGAATGGGGGACACTGCCTTATACAGTGATTACTGATTACGTAATAGTAGATTTATAACAATCCAATGATTACACGATTTAAAAAAAAATGTACGGTTTCGCATCATCAGGTTCTGAGAGGTTGCAACAGAACACACCCATGAAGGCCACAGTGAACACCGATTTTAAAAATGCAATAACAGAATAATCTCCTGATCAGGGAATCTCATCTAAAGAACTCTGTCGTTTTCAAGCTTATGTCACTATAGGCAAGTTGTAGCTTGAGAGACAGGTAAATATGTAAAACTCACAAGAAAGGGCCCTGCTTTGTTTTGGGAGAAACTCAGTGAGGCTGTAGGGTTAGTTCATCGGTGGGTAAGCTCCTTTTAGCAGGTGGGAGGGGCACTAGAATGTGACAGAATGTTGGTTCATAAATGTTGCCTGGCAACACTGCTTGCATTCTGTATCCTGGTAACATGGGCCAAGGACCAAATAGCACCTTAGAGTAAATGTTATCATGGGACATTACAGTCTCCCAAGATAACTATCTCCTGAAACTTTCAATTACAGAATTTGATGCGCCTAAACAAGTCATAGCCACACCTCTGGAAATGTGCCTACAGCTTTTACTTGTTACCAAATTCAAGATTACCTAATCATCAGAGAACATAGTCTGTGGAGAAACAGTACAAAATCTTCTGTTTGTGAATACTCTCTCTCCTAAGAAGTGAAACTATGGAAAAAAGATAATAAGACTCACAATTATTCATCAAAAGCTGAGTTTGCCACTGTTGACTTCCTTCAGGAAGGTGATAATCCATTTGTTAGAGTAGACTTAGAGATTGTTGGATTTCAGTCCATCTCTTTTGAGGCAGCCGTCCAACATTAAATATGTGATATCTTCTAAAAACCCTGCATACACAATGAGAGTTCAGCATTTAAACATGTTCCTACTGTGCTCTGCGATTAAATAACTGATGAACCTGGGAGTTTCCCACAATCATGTGGGAGTCAACAGAGAGTCAATTGTGTGGAGTATGGCAGACCATTTCATCCTCTGATTATGTTGTTATTTGATTATTACAATAGGACATTAGATAATCCATGATCAGTGGATTGTGGTGACGTGTTGTGGGAGGCAATTATTATAGAACATCTTAATGTCAATTGTGTAGTTCAAATATTTAAATTAATCACGACAGCATCGTTCATGAGCCTGGTTTGGAGCCAACTCAGGGAAGTGGATGATGTTACATGAACTCATTATTTGATTATTTAATTATATAAAACAATGATTATATCGTCAATGACACCTGGAATCTGGTGCCACAGATCATCTAATTACATAATTAATGTATTTAAATTGACAATCTGTGTTAATACTCAAGATAATGTAAATATTTCTATAGTAATGTAAACAAAAATCCACCATTCCATGATGAGACTTGTAAAGCTCCCTCTTGTGGAGTTAATGTGCAGTATCATCCCATTTTATGATTCATTTTTTCTTTTTTTTTTTTATGCATATAGAGTATTTTTTATTTAATTTTATATAACAAAGTCCAATTAAATGAAAACAAACATTTATACACAATATTTGGGAATTTGGGCGTCGTTCTTTCCAAACTACTTCCTGCTGGTAAGGGGCGCTGTCTTGGGGGATTCGAAGAAGATTCAGATATCCTAGCTGTAGTCTGTAGGGCTGTTTTGTCCAGCTGTTTGGAATGTAGGATCAGCTTGTACTCTGTTTCAGGCGGTCTGGTGTGATCAAACCACATTAGTCTGGAAGGAATCCACATCTTTTCATTTTCTGATTCATTTTTTCAATTGATGACGGTGACATCCTTCATGCCTGGATTCTGACCATGCTTCCCTACCAGTAAAATGCTATATCACCTATATTGTGACAGTAATGTATTACTGACTTATTAAATTCTTTAAATTATGTAACCGACCGACAATGACATCACCGTTTAAGGTAAGGGTGCAAATATCTGTCAGGGGCAAGGTTAGGAAAGATGTAGACATGGGCAGAGCATTTTCTGAACGATCTATGCATTTCCCAGAGTACAAGGGATGCTGGGTGATTGAGGCCAGAAGGTTGCAGGGTGCCCTCTGAGAAGTACAAGGACTTCACCAAGGCCGGCACGGTGGTCTGGGTGTTGAATACCTGCTCTTCCTCCACATCTTCACATCGGTTGTGATCTACCATGAGAAAAAGGAGTGGCACTAGCAGGTCGGCACCATTACCCTGACCTGACAGAAGGGTGACAACTTAGAACATGGAAGAACATCTCTCTCTCAGCTATGCTGGGGATGCCCCTGCTGCAGCCATCTTTTCAGCTGTTATCAACATTGTGGCTACTACTGCTATGCCAGGATTGGGCCCATTATCCCATGTCCTGCCGCACCACAACAGAGATTCAGGTGCTTGTGATGATGTCAGGCCAACATAATTCATCAGGCAAGTCAGTATGATTATCTGATGATTAATTGATGGCATTTTAAAAATGCGTGACAACAGCATACAGTTTCATGCTATGGAACAAAAGACAAATGAGACTCACAATTATTCATCAAAAGGTGAGTTTGCCATTGATGACTTCCTTCAGGAAGGTGATAATCCATTTTTTAGAGTAGACTTTGTGTTTATTGGATTTCAGTCCATCTCTTTTGTGGCAGCCGCCCAACATTAAATATGTGATATCTTCAAAAACGCTGCATACACAATGACAGTCCAGCATTTAAACATGTTACTACTCTGCTCTGCGATTAAATAAGGGATGAACCTGGGAGTTTCCCACAATCATGTGGGAGTCACATGAGAATCAATAGTGTGGAGTAAGTCAGACCATTTCATTCTCTGATTATGTTGTTATTTGATTATTAAAATAGGATATTAGATAATCCATGATCAATGGATTGTGGTGATGCGTTGTGGAAGGCAATTATTCTAGACCATCCTAATATCAATTATGTAGATAATATATTTAAATTTATCAAGACAGCATCGTTCATGAGCCTGGTTTGGAGCCACTTTAGGGAAGTGGATGATGTTACATGAACTCATTATTTGATTATTTAATTATATAAAACAATGATTATATCATCCATGACACCTGGAATCTGGTGCCACAGATCATCTAATTACATAATTAGTGATTTTAAATTGACAATCTCTGTTAATCCCCAAGATAATGTAAATATTTGTATAGTTATGTAAACAACAATCCTCCATTCCATGAAAAGACCTGTAAAGCTCCCTCTTGTGGAGATAATGTGTGCAATATCTTCACATTGTATGATTCATTTTTTCAATTGATGATGATGACATCCTTCATGACTGGAGTCTGGCCATGCTTCCCTGCCAGTAGAATGCTACATCCCCTATTTATTGTGACAGTTAGCTATTGGTGACTTATTTAATTCTTTAAATTATGTAAACGACAGACAGTGCCATCACTGATTACGGTTAGGGTGCCAAAATCTGTCAGGGACAAGTTTAGTAAAGTTGTAGACATGGGCAGAGCATTTTTTGAATGATCTATGCATCTTCCAGAGTACGAGGGATGCTGGGTGATTGAGTCCTGAAGGTTGCACGGTGCCCTCTGAGAAGTACAAGGACTTCACCAAGGCCGGCACGGTGGTTTGGCTGTTGACTACCTGTTCTTCCTCCACATCTTCACATCGGTTGTGATCTACCATGAGAAGAAGGAGTGGCACTAGGAGGTGGGCACCATCACCGAGACCTGGCAAAAGGATGACGACTCAGAACACGGAGAAACATCTCTCTCTCAGGTATGCTATTGATGCCCCTGCTGCAGCCATCTTTTCAGCTGTTATCAACATTGTGGCTACTACTGCTACGCCAGGGTTGAGCCCACTATCTCACGTCCTGCTGCACCACAACAGACATTCAGGCGCTTGTGATGATATCAGGCCAACAGAATTCATCAGGCAAGACAGTATGATTATCTGACGATTAACTGATGGCATGTTAAAAATGCGTGATGACAGAATACAGTTTCATACCTGGCAAGTCAGCTCAGGAATTGATGATACCAAAAAATGTCAACGGCTTACATATTTAAAGACGTAATTATTAAATTCTTTCATTATATACTCTGTGATCCCAGAAGTTTGGTGCCACCTTGTGTGACTCAAGTGTGACAGACCATCTAATTATCTGATTATTTCATTATTCATATCTGTCTTTTTCTACTCCAGGGAGAGTGGAGTCTGTATCCACCTTGTTGGTGTTAAATAGTATCTTGGGAATTCTTTCTTACTTTCTTTCTTTATTTCATTCTTTCTTAATTCCTTTCTTTATTTAAATCAATGTTGATATCATTTTGTTATCTATCTAGGAGTGAATTATGAGAAACTATCTCTTTATTCATTCATTTTTTGTTCAAATCTATGATTAAGAACTCAATGTCTCTTCAGTATTGAGCAATCATTTAGGCTTCATGCATGAAACACCATCCACTTGTTTAGTGCTTATTCATTTAATTATGACAATCGGTCATTATGTATTCAGTGATCACTGGAGTTTGGAGCCTCCTTTGGGGAGACCGTTGTAGCAGACCATCACGTCATCTAATACTACACTTACTTCTTTAACTTTAAACTAGGAAATTAAGTAATAATTCATCATTTAATTTACGTGTTAAAAATACAGGTAATGTTATGGACCATAACTCCCATTTGGAGTCAGATTTTGGAAGGTGATGATGTAATATCTTCTCATTACTTCATCATTTAGCTATGTAAATAGATCTTTACATCAGTGATAGGTTTAGGACTTTGGTGCCATCTCATCAGTGTTAATATAAAAGGCCCACTAAATAATTTTCAATTTATTTTTTTAAAACCATCATTATTCCAGGAAGAGATCAGTCTGACTACCTCATGTGGGATTTAAGTATGCACCACCATGGCATTTTTCAATCATTTTTCATTATATATTAATTATTGAAATCGATGAAGATGTTATTCCTCTTGACTGGAGTCGGGCCATTCCTCCATGGGAGGATTACGTAATAGTACATTTTTAACAATGGAATGATTAAAAAAAACTGTATGGTTTCACATCATCAGGTTCTGAGAGGTTGCAACAGAACACACCCATGAAGTACACAGTGACCACCGATTTTAAAAATGCAATAACAGAATAATCTCCTGATCAGGGAATCACATCTAAAGAACTCTGTCGTTTTCAAGCTTATGTCACTATAGGCAAGTTGTAGCTTGAGAGACTCGTAAATATGTAGAACTCAAAAGAAAGAGCCCTGCTTTGTTGTTGTGAGAAACTAAGTGTGGCTGTAAGGTTAGTTCATCGGTGGGTATACTCCTTTTAGCATGTGGGGGGGGGGGAATAGAATGTGACAGAATGTTGGTTCATAAATGTTGCCTGGCAACCCTGCTTGCATTCTGTATCCTGGTATCATGGGTCCAGCACCAGAGAGCAGTTTAGAGAAAGTGTTATCATGGGACATTACAGTCTCCCAAGATAACTATCTCCTAAAACTTTTAATGACAGCATTTGATTCGCCTAAACAAGTCATAGCCACACCTCTGGAAGTATGCCTACAACTTTTACTGGTTACCAAATTCAAGAATACCTGAGCATCAGAGAACGTAGTCTGTGGAGAAACAGTTCAAAGTCTTCTGTTTATGAATACTCTCTCTCCTAAGAAGTCACACTATGGAACAAAAGACAAATAAGACTCACAATTATTCATCAAAAGGTGAGTTTGCCATTGTTGACTTCCTTCAGGAAGGTGATAATCCATTTGTTAGAGTAGACTTAGTGATTATTGGATTGCAGTCCATCTCTTTTGAGGCAGCCGCCCAACATTAAGAATGTGATATCTTCTAAAAACCCTGCATCCACAATGACAGTTCAGCATTAAAACATGTTACTACTCTGCTCTGCAATTAAATAAGGGATGAACCTGGGAGTTTCCCACTGTCATGTAGGAGTCAACAGAGAGTCAATTGTGTGGAGTATGGCAGACCATTTCATCCTCTGATTATATTGTTATTTGATTATTAAAATAGGACATTAGTTAATCCATGATCAGTGGATTGTGGTGATGCAGTGTGGGAGGCAATTATTATAGACCATCTTAAAATCAATTATGTAGTTAAAATATTAAAATATTTAAATTAATCACGACAGCATCGTTCATGAGCCTGGTTTGGAGCCACCTTAGGGAAATGGATAATGTTACATGAACTCATTATTTCATTATTTAATTATATAAAACAATGATTATGTCGTCCATGACACCAGGATTCTGGTGCCACAGATCATCTAATTACATAATTAATAATTTAAACTGACAATCTGTGTTAATCCTCAAGATAATGTAAATATTTGCATAGTTACGTAAACAACAATCCTCCATTCCATGAAGAGACCTGTAAAGCTCCCTCTTGTGGAGACAATTTGCAATATCTTCACATTTTATGATTTATTGACTCGATGATGATGAAGTCCTTCATGACTGGAGTCTGGCCAATGCTTCCCTGCCAATAAAATGCTACTATTTATTGTGACAGTTAGCGATTACTGACATATAATTGTTTAAATTATGTAAACGACAGACAGTGCCATCACCGATTACGGTTAGGGTGCCAAAATCTGTCAGGGACAAGTTTAGGAAAGTTGTAGACATGGGCAGAGAATTTTAGGAATAATCTATGCATCTCCCAGAGTATGAGGGATGCTGGATGATTGAGTCCTGAAGGTTGCACGGTGCCCTCGGAGATGTACAAGGACTTCACCAATGCCAGCACGGTGGTCTGGGTTTTGACTTCCTATTCTTCCTCCACATCTTTACATCGGTTGTGATCTACCATGAGAAGAAGTAGTGGCACTAGGAGGTCGGCACCATTACCGAGACCAGGCAAAAGGATGACGACTCAGAACACAGAAGAACATCTTTCTCTCTCAGCTATGCTGGTGATGCCCCTGCTGCAGCCATCTTGTCAGCTGTTATCAACATTGTTATCTAACTATCTGATTATTTCATTATTCAAATCTGTCTTTTTCTACTCGAGGAAGAGTGGCGTCTGGATCTACCTTGTTGGTGTTAAATTGTATATAGTGAATTCTTTCTTTCTTTCTTTCTTTCTTACTCCCTTTCTTTATTTAAATAAATGTTGATATCATTTTGTTATCTCTCTAGGGGTGAATTATCAGAAGCTATCTTTTTACTCATTCATTTTTTTTTGTTCAAATCTATGATTAAGAACTCAATGTCTCTTCAGTATTGAGCAGTCATTTAGGCTTCACATATAAAACACCATCCACTTGTTTAATGTTTATTCATTTAATTACGAAAATCTGTCATACATCGGTTGTGATCTACCTTGAGAAGAAGGAGTTGCACTAGAGATCGGCACCATCACTGAGACCTGGCAAAAGGATGAAGACTCAGAACACGGAAGAACATCTTTCTCTCTCAGCTATGCTGGTGATGCCCCTGCTGCAGCCATCTTTTCAGCTGTTATCAACATTGTGGCTACTACTGCTACGTCAGGATTGGGCCCATTATCTCATGTCCTGCCGCACCACAACAGAGATTCAGGCGCTTGTGATGATGACAGGCCAACAGAATTCATCAGGCAAGACAGCATGGTTATTTGACGATTAACTGATGGCATTTTAAAAATGCATGATGACAGCATACATTTTCATACCTGGCAAGTCTGCCCAGGAATTGATGATACAAAAAAGGTCAATGGCTTACATATTGAAAGATGTAATTATTAAATTCTTTCTTCATATAATCTGTGATCTCTGAAGTTTGGTGCCACCTTGTGTGACTCAAGTGTGACGATCTAACTATCTGATTATTTCATTATTCAAATCTGTCTTCTTCTACTCCAGGAAGAGTTGAGTCTGGATCCACCTTTTTGGTGTTAAATTGTATCTTACGAATTTTCTTTCTTTCTTTCTTTCTTTCTTTCTTTCTTTCTTTCTTTCTCTCTTTCTTTCTGTCTGTTGTCCTTTCTTTATTTAATCAATGTTGATATCATTGTGTTATCTCTCTAGGGGTGAATTATGAAAAATTATCTCTTTATTCATTCATTTTTTGTTCAAATCTATGATTAAGAACTCAATGTCTCTTCAGTATTGAGCAATCATTTAGGCTTCACGCATAAAACACCATCCACTTGTTAAATTTTTATTCATTTAATTATTGAAATCTGTCATTATTTATTCAGTGATCACTGGAGTTTTGAGCCTCTTTAGGGGAGACCGTTGTACCAGACCATCACATCATCTAATGCATCACATACTTCTTTAACTGTTAAACTAGGAAATTAAGTAATAATTCATCATTTAATTTACGTATTTAAAATACAGGTAATGTTATGGACCATAAGTCCGTTTGGAGTCAGATTTTTGGAGTTGATGATGTAATATCATCTCATTACTTCATCATTAACTATGTAAATAGATCTTTACATCAGCGATAAATTTAGGACTTTGGTTTCATATCGTCAGTGTTACTATAAAAGGCCCTCTAATTAATTATCAATTTAATTTTTTAAAACATAATTATTCCAATAAGAGATCAGTCTGACTACTCCATGTGGGATTTAAGTATGCAACCCCATGTCATTATTCAATCATATTTCATTATATATTATTTATTGAAATTGATAAAGATGTTGTTCTTCTTGACTGGAGTCTGGCCATTCCTCCATGGGTGTTAATCACTTGGCATTATTTAATTATCTAAGTATAACTTCCTTGACAATCACTGGAGTTTGGTTCCATCCTATGAAATTTACGTATGGAGGACTATCCAATTATTATGTTATTTGATTTGGTAAGTAATGATGGTGTCATCTGTCATTTGGCTGCTGTGGGATTGACAAAGAAGGAGATCAGTACCACAAGCCTTGCCCAGAGAATGGGGCCAGTGCCTTATACAGTGATTACTCATTACGTAATAGTTGATTTTTAACAATCGAATGATAAGAAGTCTGCACATAGTGGAAAATTCTTAACTATATCAATAGCTTGGTCTCTAGTAATTTTAAAATGGAATTTGAGTGACCCTGTATTAAGGTGGAAAATTGTATGAGCTTTGCAGGCTGCTTCATACCCAGACTCTCTCATCATCATGATGGCATTATCTGTTTTAGTATTAGAATCAGCAATAGGATTTCCTTCATTTAAAGGGCCGGGCAAATCAGAATGCACTCGGAGATGTCCTACAAAAATTGGATGAGAGATCCTCCATAGTAGGCTTTGTACGGCTACTAAATGTTCTTGTACACGAGACACTGGAGCTATATAAGCAGCAGTTTCTAAGGGAGCCAATATATGGTACACATATTTACTATCCGTGTTTAAGTTAAATGGTTCATCAGAAAAATGCTGAAGGGTTAATTGTACTGCAGCTAGTTCTGCAAATTGTGCAGACTTCACTTTAAGTATAGAGCGTTTGATAATGGGAAAAGAAACAACTACTGCACAACCATTTGAAGAGCCATCTGTAAACACATTATGGGCCCCCTTCAGAGGATTTTGGGAAATAACCTTGGGGAAACACACAGGGTGATTTTTTAAAAAATGAGCTAACTTACTGGAAGGAAAATGACTATCAAAGCGGCAGGGTGTGGAACACGAGAAATGTGCCCACTCCTCATCAAACTGTTGAAGCCATTGTATCTGTTGTTGAGTATAGGGAGTAACAATTAAATCCGGCATCTTGCCAAAAACTTGAATACTCATTTTGTATGAGTTTAGAATAATAGAAAGCATTGCCTGAGGATAAGATCTAACTGTCTTTCTTGGGGATGCATATTCATGCACCCATAATATAGCACCAGTTTGCCAAAATACCGCAGTAGGGGAATACGCTGAAGCAAAGACTAATAACATCAACTTCTGAGTATAGTCAATATAATTTAAATGTGCAGATTGGAGACATTTTTTGCACAAGTTTTATATATTCTCGCGCATCAGGCATTAAGGTGCGTGGAGAAGTGGGGACAGAATCTCCTTGTAAAATATCAAATAATGGTCTAAGCTGCCCAGTGGTTAGGGCCAAAGTAGATCGAACCCAATTTATGTGTCCCAATAATTTTTGAAAATCATTAAGGGTGGTCAGATTATCCAGCCTTAAAGTAATCTTTTGAGGACGGATACCAGAATATAACAATTGATGACCCAGGTATTTATAGGGAAATTCTTGTTGCACCTTTTCTGGGGCTAATCTTAAGCCACCTAGTTGAAGATTATGTTGCAATTCCCCAAAAGCCTCAATCACTTCCTTAGAATCCGGGCCGGCTAAAAGAATATCATCCATATAATGTATAATATATAGGGATTGAAATTTCTCTCTAACGGGGGCAATGGCCAATGGTACAAAATTTGACAAATAGTGGGACTGTTGGCCATTCCTTGAGGTAACACCATCCATTGATATCTCTTATAGGGCTCTTTAAAGTTAATAGAAGGAATGCTAAATGCAAATCATACATTATTCTGAGGATGTAAAGGAATGCTAAAAAAGTAATCTCGTTACATATAACTAATAAATGATAGCCTTGAGGAATACCCACAGGGGAAGGCAAGCCAGGTTGTGTTGCTCCCATAATTTGCATACAATCATTAACAGCTCAGAGATCTTGTAGGAGTTTTTATTTTTTATATTTTTTTTATGACAAAGATTGGGGTATTTCATGGGGAAGTGGAAGGAACAATATGGCCTGCCTCTAATTGTTCCTTTACAAGTTGATGTGTAGCCTGTAACTTCTCAATAGATAAGGGCCATTGTTCTACCCATATTGTGCTATCAGTTTTTTTAGATAATAGGAATGGGAACAGGCTGCATAGTAATAGCCCCTAGGGAAAATTTCTCAGCCCAGAGCGATCTCCGGCTTTTTTAATAATTAAATTTTTGGATGCAACAGACTGAGGGTCACCTTGTAGGAATTTACCCAGTCCTTTTTTTGTACATAACCTTGGTTAGCCAGCATATTTTTAACAGGCTCAGTAGTAAGGACTGCTCCCATGGCCTGAAGCACATCTCTCCCCCAAAGATTACCAGGTATATGACTTAACACAAAAGGCTGAAAAATTCCTATATGTCCTTCATCATCTGACCATTTAAGAAACTGACTACTACCTTCTGGAGCCACAGCAGTTCCTTTTGAAATGTTCTGGCTGTCCACACCAAAAGCAAGTCTTTGGTCTGGCTCCTCTATTGTTCTCCCCTCTTTTTACAACTGAAGCTATAACCTGGCCCATAATGTGATGACCATCTATATCCCGACACATGCGTTTCTTTGTAAAATTTTTGAAATTCGCCTCTCCAGAGTAAATAGTCACCCCCACTCAGCCTGGCTCTACAGAGCTGTATACAATCACTAGGGGTACAATTTAACGCTGTGAAAGACTCAAAAATTGAGTAAAAGGAGCATGGGCCCATAAGCAGTGACAGCCTCTTTAAGCTGTCTTATTTATATCCTTAAAATTTAATGGGCTGTGCTCCCTAACCCTGTTATCCTGAGGATCTACTGTCTTAATCAGTGGAAACATCTGTGTTTTTTTTTTTTTTTTTTTTAAATTTTTACCTTGTTTTAAATCTTGAACTTTTTTAAAAGTCCTATTTATCTATGTCATTTTTTTTTACTTTATTGTAATGAATTTTTTAGCTGTCTTGTTTTAATCCAGGTGCCCTGCCTTTTCAATTAGGGCCACTAAATGCCGAATGCCGTTTATTGAGAGGCAAGAACGGGCTTAAATACCGACTTATAGCACAGTGGAAAATTACAGGAATTTTTTGGCTTAGCTCCTCCTTGTGTTGTCACGAGGTGTGTGTCACAAGATGTGTTGTCACGAGGTGTGTGTCACAAGAGGTGTTGCACGAGGTGTGTATCACAAGATGTGTTGTCAGGAGATGTGGTATCAAAAATGAGAAGAGTACCAACAACAGCCTTGGGGCAAGGAGTTCCTGCCAACAGCTTCAGGCTAGCTCAAGGTGCCTTGGGGGTTCATGCAGGGCCCTACAATCTTCTTTAATTTCTTTCTTTAGAGTCAAAAAGTTCTTATTATATAGGTCTTTTACTTATTTGGTAAGCGTTACACCAAGATACTTTATGCTGCTTGTGGCTATTGTAAAGGGTGATGTTTCTCTGATTTCTTTCTCTGCCTCTTGTCTGAAAAAAGTAGGGCTACTGATTTTTTTGAGTTTATCTTGTATCCTGCTAGTTTGCTGAAGGTGTTTATCAGCTGTAGGAGTTCCCTGGTAGAGTTTATTGGGTCGCTTATGTAAACTATCATATCATCTGCAAATAGAGACAGTTTGACTTCTTCCTTTCCAATTTGGATCCCCTTTATCTCCGTTTGTTGTCTTATAGCATTAGCTTAGCTACAACTTCTAGTACGATATTGAAGAGATATGGAGAGAGAGGACAGCCTTGTCTTGTTCCTGATTTTAGAGGAATTGGCTTAAGATTCCCTCCATTCAGTTTGATGTTGGCAGTTGGTTTGCTGTATATTGCCCTTATTATGTTTAGGTATGTTCCTGTTATCCCTCACCTCTCCAAGACCTTTATCATGAAAGGGTGTTGAATTTTGTCGAAGGCATTTTCCGCATCTAGGGAGAAATAATATGGTTTTTCTTTTTCTGTTTGTTTATATGGTGGATCACATTGATAGATTTTCGTATGTAAAACCATCCCTGCATTCCAGGTATGAAGCCTACTTGGTCATGGTGGATGATTTCTCTGATGTATTCTTGAATTCGGTTTACCAGTATTTTATTGAGTATTTTTGCATCGATGTTCATCAGGGGTATTAGTCTGTAGTTTTCTTTCTTGGTTGTGTCTTTGTGAGGTTTGGGTACCAATGTTATTGTAGCCTCATAAAAATGTTATATGTCATGGGTCACACATGTGGATCCCATGTCAGGGGTCACAGGTCACATGAGTCCCCCCTCCCCCGCACCATCAGGTCCAGCCTGGACCGGATCCTCCCAGCCCATGCTCACGTCCTGGTGCATGGCCGGCTCTATGTGTCATTGACTGCGGTGAACACACTCCAGAACCGCCTGGTGTTCCAGTTCCCGACCCGAGGACCTCGTACAGGTGAGGGGGCGGGGCCGAAAGTGTAAGAATATGTCATGTTCCGTGTTTCCTACATGTATGTTTCATCTGTGTTTGCACATGCGTGTCACATGTTTGCACATACGTGTATCGTTTTGCTCATGTGTGTCCCATGTTTCCCCTCATGCATGTCCTGTTTCCCCTCATGTGCAGGTCCTTCTCGCCGGCTGCTTCGTCCCCATCTACTCAAGGCTGAAGCCCGTGGAGTTCCAGGGTCAGGTGGGCGGGGCGGTAAGGGGCGGGGTGGGTGGGTGTGGTCACGCGTGTCTGTGACAGGTGACCCCGAACACGCGTGTATATTGTGGCAATTCCTCACATGTTCCCCGGCCCCCCATCTCCCCAGCCCTGGGCAGATCACGCAGCATCCCCCTGCCCCCTGGAGATTGCACCCTCACCGTATCCCCATTCTGTGGACGCCATGACATCTCGCCCTACGACCCTGGCCAAGGTCTTGGCTTGAGCGTGCACGTGACTGGACAGGACGTGGAGGTAAGCAGTGTGGGGCTTCCGTGGCCA
The DNA here is from genome assembly GCF_943737965.1 of Phodopus roborovskii. NCBI lineage: Eukaryota > Metazoa > Chordata > Mammalia > Rodentia > Cricetidae > Phodopus > Phodopus roborovskii. The sequence goes on along the minus strand of NW_026125770.1, from coordinate 83,826 downwards.
CACCTGTCACAGCATGCTTGCACAAAACTCACTTCCAGCCCAGCCCACACACACTTCTGGCTCCACCCACACTCATTTCCGACCTCGCCTAGATCTCCACCACCAATGTTGCCCGCCTGGCCCGAGCACTCTTCCCGCTGTCCTTTGGAAGGCTGGAGTCACTGTACCATGATGGCTTCTGCGACGCCATGAGCTTCCTGTGCTGCGAGGGCCGCTTCTGGTAAACAGGCATGTGTGCACACATGTATGTAGCTGAATAAATGAAGTCCCTGTGATTTACATGCTTGTCATTTGTTTTACACGCATGTCATGCCTGTGGCTTCTGTGATCCTAATGCGCCAGCTCCACAACACTTGTGTATGTCGCGTGTACACATGACATCCCGGCTGGCGCCACCTCCATTACATGCAGTTCACGTATGGAGTCATGGTTTTTCCATGTGAGCCAGTGCAGTGCGCATTGGAACCTGTATACATGGCATGTGAGCACGTGTAGTTGACATGTGAGTCTCTCGATATGTGAGTTTGGGAAGTTGACTTATGAGGTCATGTTTTTGCCTTGTAGGTCCATGTAGTTAACATGTGAACCCATGTAGTTAACATGTGAGCCTATGTATTTGACATGTGATCCCTTGTAGTTAATATGTGAGCCCATGTGCACAACATGGTATTCATGTACTTACCATACATGGTCATGTACTTACATTATGGCTTCATGTACTTACTGTGAGATCACATGTAGCTAGCATGTGTAACTGGGTAGTTTGCATTGGTGTCACATACTTAGCATGTAAGTAGCACGCGAAGTCATGTGGGCAACATCTGAGCTGCTGCAGCAAACGTAGGAGCCCTCAGAGTTTACATACGAGTTCATGTAATTAACACGAGGACATGCAGTAAACACATGAATTCACATGGATAACATGTTAATATTTGCTTTACCAGGGTGTGGTTGGGGTTGGAGGGGAAATAAATACGTGGTCGATACATTGGTGGTTGGGTTATATATGTGGGTTACATATTTGAACTTGCTCCACCTATGTTACATGATATGCATGTTTATTTTCAGTTGTTTCTTGTTATTTTCTGTTCCTTGACTTGGGCCAGGTCATGTGTGTGAGGGGGGACACAGGCGTTGGCAGGGCATGCAGGGAGAAAACGTGAAGGAGGAAAAAATAAAACTAAAAAGAAGGGAAAGAACCCGTGAAACAATAACAGTGGAGACGAACAACAATGACAACAACAATAATAATAGTGGGGAAAGAATGGGCTTAAATACTGACTCACAGCACAATAGAAAAATTATACGAAGGTTAGGCTTAGCTACTACCTACCAGTTGTGTGTTGTCACCAGGTGTGTGTCATCAAAATGGGAAGACTACCAACAAAAGCCTTGGGGCAAGGAGTTCCCGCCAACAGCTTCAGGCTAGCTCAAGGCACCTCAGGGGTCCATGCAGGGCCCTACAGGTCCCCCTTTCTTGTAATATAAACTAACACCTGCCTTAGGTGGCAGAAAACATCAGCATAATTCCTTACCCATCATTGGAGAAGTCACCCAGGCCCGTAACCTTCCTATCTTAGGTTAGATATTTGCCCCCTCTGCCTTACCCTTCACTGGTGAATAGTTTGTTCAGCCTCATGTGGGCAGAGGCATTTTCTCTTGAGTCAAAGACAGTATCTGTCTTGTTAGAAAGTTGGCCCGGGCCTCTTTAGTGCTGTGGCAAAATAGCACCAAGTGCAAGGCCTACAAACCCAAATGATCTGCCCACAAGTTGAAGTCCTTGTAAAAAGCTTTCTGCATTGGCAAGTGGCACTCAGGTTTCATAGATGTTAATGACCTGCATGGCTAAAGCATGTGCATAACTTAAAAACTGATCACTCCAGGATTTCTGGAGAAAAATGATGAATTAACACAGATATGTGTGAAAGACAGAACAAGAAGCCATATGAGCTTCTCACAAAAATTCAAGTGTTCCTATAGGAGATTAGTTTGTAAATTTAGTTTAAAAATGCCAATTTGTACTAGATAATAAAGTGTGCTTTGGGTAGCTAAGGCTTAAACCAAATCACCTGATAGTTGATCCACTGTGCTTGCAGTATTTACCGATTGCGAGAGGGCTATGGTAGAAACTGTTGCTTCAGGGGTGAAGGCAGCACTGGCAGGCATGATCCCAGAATCTACTTTCCTCTCTGCTCCACACCTGGGTTCGTGGCCCATGACAGCTGTTACAGTCTGCAGACCTGCTAGAAACAATTGAAACTTCCTCCAAAATTTTTAGCATTGTTTACAACAATAAGAATGGAACCAGAATACAGTACCTGAGATGAAGGTTAAATTATTGTCCATTGTATAAAAGTGTAAATTTATAGCCTCTTGATTCAAACTATAATTAATGGTTAGGATAAAAGGCCACATATAGCTACTCAGACCCACAGGTATCAGGATGGGTAGATTCCTGAAGACCCATCGGACCTTCTTTCTGGCTGTTACAATCACATTCCCCCCACATATGGTGAATCAGCCACTTAGGTACCCAAACAGAGTTATCTGTGTCTTGTGGAAAGACACAAACTGACCCTCGGGCCCATACTAGAACTGAGTTGGGGCCACTCCTGATGGGAGATGCCATTATGTATATACGTTTCTCATACTGGTTAATAATAAAGCACTGTTGGCCAATAGGAAAGGAAGATAGGAGGGACTAGGAGACAAGGAGGAAATAGGAAGTAGTAAGGAGGAGTCAAGATGGAGAGTCTGAAGAAAGCAGCATGCCGCCGGCTCCCCGGTAAGAGAAAAACATAGATCAGCAGAAATGGGTTAATAATTAAAGGCAGGGCTAGCCGATAAGAAACAAGTAACTGGGCCAACAGTATTGTATCAAATACAGAGTCTCTGTGTATTATTTGGGGCTGGTGGCGTGGTGGCAGGACAAGACCAGCAGCGGCAGGCGGAAAAACCGTACTCGTTACACACTCCATTTTCCATTAGTGACATTATTCCAGATCACTGAGCCATAGTCAGATGTCCGAGGGTGCCAATGCCAGTCGGCTGCAGATCGAGCAGCACCATGAATAGTTAAAAAATTTAAAATATAAAGGACCAGAGAAATGTGATTATGAGGAGACCCTGTAAACTCCCCCTTTTTTTGGTTTTATGAAGACAGGCTTTAATTGTGCGATGCACACGCTCTACCATGGCCTGACCCTGAGCTGTATAAGGGATGCCTGTCTTATGTGTGATGAAATTCTTTTTTTTTTTTTTTTCAAAAAAAGGGTTAAAACACTGACTAGTATAAGCTGGTCCATTATCATTTTTTAATTGTCTGGGCATTTCCATATAAGCAATGGTTTGTAAACAGTGGCTCTTAACATCCTTAAGCCTTTCTCCAGTATGAGTAGAGGCAAATATGAGATGAGAATGGATATCCACAGATACATGTACAAATTGTAGTTGGCCAAAGGAAGGAACATGATTAACATCCATCTGCCAGATATCATTAGGCCTGACACCACTGGGGTTAACTCCAAGATGTGGAACAGGTAAGAACTCTGCACATAAGGGACAATCCATACTGGGTTATCAGATTTCCAGATACTAAGAATGGGAACAGGCTGCACAGCTATAGACCCTGGGGAAAATTTTCCAGCCTAGAGCTATTTCCAGCTCTTTTGATGATTAAATTTTTACATAAAACAGTCTGAGGTTCACCTTGGAGTTATTTACCCAGTTTTCTTCCTTGTACATAACCTTGGTCAGCCAGCATATTTTTCACAATCTCAAACTGCCTATGAATCCAGGACTCAGATTGGTAATACGGTGAGACAGCCAGATTTTGAATCTGGGCTATGCAAAATAGAAAGACTCTTTCAAATACAAATTAAAAAACATAATGAGGGTAAGAGGCTAAGTGAAACACACTTACCCTCCCACCCCCCAACACTTAGGAGGTAGAGGCAGGATTATCAGTCCTGGAAGGTCCTCTTTTGCAAATAGAGAGTGCAAGATGCGTGATCATTATAAGAAATCTTGCATATGGAAGGAAAACATCCACAGAGAGACACAAACATTGCAAAAAAAAATCATAACTGTATCATTTTTGATACCGATAGTTAGTCACTAGAATTTAGCAAACAGTAACCTACATATTTGAAAAAATAAAAATATTTCAAATTGGTGAGTATTTTCTGACTGAAAAAGTAAAGCTACAAGGACATTTTTAAACAAGAAATGCATATGTAAGAAACATATACATTCACATAGAGGAAAATCCTTTAAAAGGTTGAAGAAAAAATGAAACCCTAACCATGATATGCATATGAGTAGTGTCATCCTGTTCTAAAAGTTCACCTTACAACTGGGTAGTGGAGTACCTCTAATCATGATCCAGCAATCCCAGCTACAACAGGGAATGAGACAGTTAAGTTGGCTACTATATACCCAGGAGTTCCAGACCAGCCATGGCATCAACACAAGTAGGAAAACTTAAAATTCAGGTCAGCACTTTGGATATCAGTCAGGCAAAGAGTTGAATCCCCACATCCTCCCTCTACTAACAATTGACTTTTAAAAAAGACAGATATAATGGAGAAATATGTTGCCCCACATTACACCTGAACCAGCACTATATAAATTCAGTGATGTCTACTCCGTTGTCTTTGGGTACCAGTAGGTTGAATATCTCATGACAATGTCCTCTTGATACAATATTAAGATAAACTTAATGGTAGTCCTTCATGGAGGACCACTGCAGATTCCATGGAAGGAGAGGGTGACTAAGGTGGGGTACAAACATGCCAGGCAGCCAGAACTTGAGTGAGAAGTTTTATTAGTAAGGGGAAAGAGATGGAATCAAACAAAAAAAGAGATAAAGAGAAACAGACACATAGACAGGTGACAGGAGAGAATGGGGAGACAGGAGCACAAAGAGATGAGAGGGGGGAGAGCAGAAATAACAGCAAGAGAAAAAAGAGCCTGAAAGAGGGAAGAGGGAGGGAGTGTAAGTGGGCAAAATCTGTCATTATAGGGGTCTTGGGTCCTGTGGGCACACTAGTATTCATGTAACTCTGGGCTGAGCAGAGTAAATTCTTCAGTGCACTCTCCCATGTAACAGAGTCAGGTTACCATAATGCCTGAGTCTTACAGGTTGATTAGAGGCTAACAAGATGTTGCATCTAGTAAACAAACCTAGCCACTGATTTTTCCAAGAAGTGATGACACCAAGTCAAACTCCAGAGTGGATGCAAAGTAGGTATGAACTTAATTCCTAAACTGCCAGCAGCAACTGCTGTGTCAGGAGCTTATTCCATCTTCTGGGTCTCCTTGTGCTAACAGTGAGAGAGATGCAAGCAGAAACCAATCATCTGACTCAGCAGTTCATTCCTACACTATTGAGGACAGAGACAAGGCTTCAGAAAAGTGTCTGGGAATATATTCCAGAGATTAGTGGTGCAAAGGAATTTGAGACAGGTAGGCACCTCCAAAGGTGTAACCTTTTTAGAGCAGGAGAGATTGAGTGACTAATTGAAAGAAGTGAGAAAATCAATTGGAAAGTACAACACAATGGAAACACTCTCTCATATCTGGAGGGCTGGACTATTTGATTGGGGTGAAATGTGAGATCAAAGAATCCAGGGAGGAACAAGAATACTGTATTAGTTCTGCGGTGTGGGCAGGAGCACAAGAGCAAAGCCTCCCTGTGCACTTAAAAGTCCTGGTGAGTGGAAAGGAAAACTGAAACCCAGAGTTTCTGATGCAATGCTTCAATAATACTGAAATAATGAATCCATACTTAATCAGAGCATAACTGCCCTGGGTTGCCCTGGAGAATAGGAAACAAGGAATCAGGTGGTGGATGTAAAAGTGGATGCCTTTGCATCTGCTCCACATCCCGGTCAAGACTTTAATGGCAGCTTTTTAAGGTCAGAGTCTGAATTGAGGTGTATTCAGATGAACATTTGCATTAGATACACTGAGGTTGGGGAACGGAATGGTGCTACCTGCAACACACTTCACCTTATGGCTGAAGCTTCACTCAAACCTCCTTATCCACCTACTCAAGGAACAGATGCCTAAGGTCTCCAACCTGGCAGCTAAGAGAAAACTTCTCTATGCACACCCCTTGATGAGTCCACCAACACCTGTTTGTTTATATGGTGGATCACATTGATAGATTTTCGTATGTTAAAACATCGCTGTATTCCAGGGATGAAGCCTACTTGGTCATGGTGGATGATTTCTCTGATGAATTCTTGAATTGAGTTTGCCAATATTTTATTGAGTATGTTTGCATAGATGTTCATCAGGGATATTAGTCTGTAGTTTTCATTCTTAGGTGTGTCTTTGTGAGGCTTGGGTACCAAGGTTATTGTGGCCTCATAAAAAGTTTGGCAATGAACCCTCTGTTACTATCATGTGGAACAGTTTAAGGAGTATTGTTATTAGTTCTTCCTTGAATGTCTGGTAGAATTCTGCATTGAATCAATCTGGCCCTGGACATTTTTTGGTAAAGGTCTTGGAGAGATCAGGGATAACAGGAACATACCTAAACATAATAAGAGCAATATACAGCAAACCAACTGCCAACATCAAAATGAATGGAGAGAAACATAAGCCAATTCCTCTAAAATCAGGAACAAGACAAGGCTGCCCTCTCTCTCCATATCTCTTCAATATCGTACTAGAAGTTCTAGCTAATGGTATAAGACAACAAAGGGAGATCAAGGGGATCCGAATTGGAAAGGAAGAAGTCAAAGTGTCTCTATTTGCAGATGATATGATAGTTTACATAAGTGACCCAATAAACTCTACCAGGGAACTCCTACAGCTGAAAACCACTTCAGGAAACTAGCAGGATACAAGAAAAACTCAAAAAATCAGTAGCCCTACTTTATTCAGACGACAAAGAGACAGAGAAAGAAATCAGAGAAACATCATTCTTTATAATAGCCACAAGCAACAAGCAACATAAAGTATCTTGGTGTAATGCTTACCAAACAAATAAAAGACCTATATAATGAGAAATTTGTGGCTCTAAAGAAAGAAATTAAAGAAGATACCAGAAAATGGAAATATCTCCCATGCTCTTGGATAGGTAGGATAAACATAGTAAAAATGACAATCTTGCCAAAAGCAATCTACAGATTCAATGCAATCCCCATTAAAATTCCACCACAATTCTTCACCGACCATGAAAGGATAATAATCAACATTATATGAAAAAACAAAAGGCCCAGAATAACTAAAACAAGCTTTTACAACAAAAGAACTTCAGGAGGCATCACCATTAATGACTTTAGCTCTACTACAAAGATATAGTTCTGAAAACAGCCAGGTATTGGCATAAAAATACACAAGTAAACCAATGGGATCGAATTGAAAATCCTGATATTAACCGACACACCTATGAACATATGATTTTTGACAAAACAGCAAAAATTAAACAATGGGGCGAGGACAACATCTTCAACAAATGGTGCTGGCACAATTGGATGAGGGTGTGTAGAAGACTGCAGATAGGCCCATGTTTGTCGCCATGCACAAAACTCAAATCCAAATGGATCAAAGACCTCAACATCAATCCAGCCACACTGAACCTCTTAGAAGAGAAAGTAGGAGGTACCCTTGAACAAATTGGTATAGGAGACCGCTTCCTGAACATAACTCCAGGGGCACAGACACTGAGAGAAACAATAAATGGGACCTCTTCAAACTTAGAGCTTTTGTATGGCAAAGTACACAGAAGACAAGACGAAATGGCAGCCCACACACTGGGAAAAGATTTTCACCAATCCTATATCCGACAAAGGGCTCATCTCCTAAATATAGAAAGAACTCAAAAAACTAGTCAACACAACACCAAATAACCCTATTAAAAAATGGGGTACAGAACTGAAGAAAGAATTCTCAATAGGGGAAATCAAAAAGGCTGAAAGACACTTAAGAAAATGCTCCACATCCTTAGCTATCAGGGAAATGCAAATCAAAACAACTTTGAGATACCATCTTACTCCTGCCAGAATGGCTAAAATTAGAAACAACAATGATGACTCATGTTGGAGAGGATGTGGAGAAAGTGGAACACTCCTCCACTGCTGGTGGGAGTGCAAACTCATACAGCCATTTTGGAGATCAGTATGGCAGTTCCTCAGGAAAATGGGAATTAGTTTACCACAAGACTTGGCAATCCCCCTCTTAGGCATATACCCAAAGGATTCACATCCATGCAACAAAGACATCTGTTCAACTATGTTCATAGCAGCACTCTTTTGTAATAGCAAGAGCCTGGAAGCAACCTAGATGCCCCTCAATTGAAGAATGGTTAATGAAGATGTGGCACATCTAAACAATGGAATACTACTCTGCAGAAAAAAGTAATGGTATCTTGAATCTCACAGGCAAGTGGATGGCACTTGAAGAAACCTTGGTGAATGAGGTGACCCAGTCACAAAAAGAGGAACACAGTATGTACTCACTCATATATGGATTTTACACCTAGATCAAAGGATCACCAGGCTATAATTCACACCACCAGAGGAACTAGGATACAAGGTGTATTCTAAGAGATTCATATAAAGTCCCTCAAAGAACTGGTAATGTACAAGTCCCCCAGAGCTCAGGGGAAGTGGGGGGAGGGCAGTGAATGAAGAGAGAAGTAGGAGAAAATGAAGGCGAGGAAAGGAAAACATGCAACCAGGAAGATTGAGCCTGGTTAGGCATAGAAGACAGGAGAGAGAGAGAGAGAGAGAGAGAGAGAGAGAGAGAGAGAGAGAGAGAGAGAGAGAGAGAGAGAATATAAAATAGGTAGCCAATATTGGTTTGAAGATAAAATTGAACACAAAGAAAGGTCTAGAGAACTACAAAACTGGTGCTAACTAACAATTTGAGCTTCTCTGGAAAGGCTATCATAAATGCGCTATCCAGAGAGTGAGATCAACAACTAACTTATCCATGGAGACCTCAAATAATGCCTGCTGGAAATAGAAGCAAATACTCATACATAAACACTGAGTCGAAGTAGAACTCAGATGCAGAGGGAGAGGACAAGACCAGGCAGCAGAAACACATAGAGATAGCTTACCTGAACAAGGAGGAGCTAACAGGCCACCAGACTGATAGCTGGGAAGCCAGCATGGGACTGACTCAGGTCCCCCTGAATATGGGTCTCAGCCAGAAGGACTGAGCAGTCTAAGGGACCTCAGACATTGGAGGCAGAATTTATTCCTGGAGCTCAAAAGGACTTTGGAAACACATACCCCATGGAGGGATAACTGCCTTAATCTAGAGACAAGAGAGAAGCCCTAGTCCCTACTTCACATGAACTGTCAGACCTACATGATCCAAATTGGATGACATTCCCCTACATATTGAATTGTGGTGGGGGGATGGGAGGGGAGCGTGGTTAGAGTGCAAGTGAGAGGGCAGAGAGGGTAAAATGGAGGGATGGAGTTAGGGAGGTTGTGAGGGAGGGAGGGAGAGGGAACTGGGATCTACATATAAAATAATAAATTAAATTAAAAAGAATGCTTTGACTGCAAAATTTAAGTTGAAGTACAAGTTACTGGGGAAAAGGATTTCTATTTGTGTTTCCACAGAAAATGAAAAAATGTGGATTCCTTCCAGACTAATGTGGTTTGATCAACTCAGACCACCTGAAACAGAGTACCAGGTGATTGTACATTCAAAACAGCTGGACAAAGCAGCCTGACAGACTAGAGCCAGGATTTCTGAATCTTCTTTGAATTCCCCATGACAGTGCCTCTTACCAGCAGGAAGTAGTTTGGAAAGAACAACGCCCAAATTCCCAAATATTGTCTATAAATGATTGTTTTCATTTAAATGGATTTTGTTATATAAAATAAAAAAAAATGTGAAAAAACATACCAAGCTAAGGATGGGCATTCATAAGAAAAAAAAAAAAAAAAAAAAAAACAAGGCTGAAGTCAAGTATGATGTCTAACATGTTCACAAAATTATTTACATGATGTAGGTTTCCTCCTCTATGATTTCTTCCCTATTACCTGATATCAAGATGATAAAACAGGATATAAAATACATACAGGTTTAGAAATGTGAATGAACAAAATTATGGCAAGTTCATTGTCATGACCTATGTCAGTTTTCTGAGAACATACTTTAGTTCCTCCTACAGGAATACTCAAGGGTGTAACCTTCTTGTGAGAAACCATGAACAATCACAAACTAACACACTGACATCACATAATTAAAATTAAATTAAATCTCTAAACAGATTTCCATATTTGAATATTTTTCTCTAATGAGTACTCAATCCTGTAACCATTGTGTTCAGGGTCTTAAAGTCTTCAAAGTTTTCCTGCAACATTAATTATTTCATGTAAAAGAAAGTAAGCATGAAGGATTGGGCATAGAGATAGCAATCCATCTGAATGAATTTTTTATGTAAATCAAGTCAAGTGTTACCATGAAACATGGTTCCCTTACCAGTGAATTTCCAGGACTTTTTTCCACATGAGATTGCAAGTTAGAACAAAACAGAGACATTGTAGTGCTTGAACTGATTGTTCACACGTGTCAGATATTTTTCTCTCCAGAAAACTATGTAACTCAATGTGTGTTGAATGAAGATCATACCACATTCTTAGTAGGAAGATTCCTTTCCATAAGGGTTTTCTTAGGCTCACAAAGATTATTGGGAAAAGGAAAGTGCACAGCATTACAACAATGGTTACATGTATAGGGTTTCTATGCACTATGATTTTTTTTTTGATTATAAAGCCTAATGTAATATGTAGAGGCTTTACCACATGGGATACATTTAGTATCTTTCAAGTATACATTCTTTTATGTCTTAAGAGAGTGCTGGGATGTGCAAAGGCTTTGTCACATTCATGGCATCCATAAGGTTTCTCTCCAGTATGTGTTCTTATATGACTTTTAATCACATCATATGTTGTGAAACCTTTACTACATTGACTATGTTCTTAGGGTATCTCTCCAGTATGTGTTCTATGATGAGACTGGAGATTACTGGCATGTGAAAATGCTCTACCACATTGATTACATACATAGGGTTTCTCTCCAGTATGTGTTCTACGATGAGATTGTAGCGTACTAACTTGTGAAAATGCCCTACCACATTGGTTACATACATAGGGTTTCTCTCCAATATGTGTTCTTTTATGACATACTATATGACTATATTGTGAAAAACATTTGCCACATAGATTATAGTCTTGTGTTTCCCCTCCAGTATATGTTCTAATATGTCTTTAAAGCATAGTATGTCTTGCAAATGTTTTACCACATTGACTACATTCATAGGTGTTTTTTACCATGTGTGCTCTGTCACTGAGAAGAAGGAAAGTGTGACATGCAAAGACTTCACCATACTCTAGACTTCTATATGGTTTCTCTCCAGTTTGAATTTTTTCAAGCCATTGAAGATGCCTGTAACCCACAAATTTTTTCTTACATTCATTGTGTATATTCACAGGATTCACTCCCTTATGGCTTCTTTGATTCCTGCAAAGAAAATTAGCATATGTAAATCATTACCACATGCAAGAAACTAAAGAAACTTTCTACATGTATAAAATAAAGTTGTAATTTGGCCCAATTATAAACAAGAATAAGATCTTGAGTTTTACATTCATAATGCTTCTCTAATGTGGTATTGTTTTATTTTCATTGAAGATACCTGTGGATTCAGAATAAGACTTTTATTTCATGGCCCTTAATTATGGCATCTATTTACACAAAATCTCCCACATAATTGAAAAAACTGAAACAACTTAGAGCTTTGCCATATTTATACCATTTATCAGTATTTGCTTCATAGAAATCATACTACATTGGCTAAATATACCAGTACAAATGTAAGCATTCACACATTCCAATGGTCATATGGATTTTCTACAGTGTAAGTTGATGGTATCTTTCAGATGACTTAGGAATACTGATAAATTTGAAAGTTGTTTCATACTCAACAAATACCTTTCATTTCTTCTCACTGTCATAAGAGAGGTATATTGCTTCTTTCCACATTCTAAATTCACATGGCTTGTATGTAGCATAAACTAAATACTTTTTTTTCCTACATTTTCTAATACAGAATGTCTCTGTGTAAACCTAGCTATCCTGGAACTCACTTTGTAGACTGGGGTGATCAGAAACTTAAGGGATCCACCTTGCTCTTGACCATGAATGTTGGAAGTAAAGGTATGGGCCACAACTACGCAGCTCTACATATGATATACTTTTGAAACTAAGAAAACAAATAAAACTTTCCACAAAGCATTCACACTTTGACTTTCTTTAAATTAACTTTAAGGTTTTTCTGTAACAACCTTGTTGACACTCATAAACTGACCCTTTCAATATCCATAGCAAAATCACAAATAGATAAGTAATGCCTGCTTAACTATAGACTTTTTTCTTAGGAGGTCTTGGACATATACTTATCACCTATGCAACATGTATACTGTTTAAAATATCTGAATAGAATGAAACTAAACAGACTGGCATATCTACAGAATAGATATCACGGTGCTATAATTCTAAGGGTGATATCTATTAAGACTTAGTTTCCTTCTCATTTTGCATCAATGCCTTGCAATGAGGTACAGGGTTTTGTGAGAAAATGACAATCATCACTTTAAGCTACACTTATTTTCACTGTCGCTCTTCTTAATCTTTTTAATTTTTTAAGTGTGACTATTCAATAAAATTTCCAGGATACATTAAAATATCTTCAGAGCCAAATTTGCATAAATTTGCACATGAAAATTTACCTTCTCTGTCTTCTAGAAGTTTGACAATGATCCTCCGTATTATGGTTATCCCACATGTAGCCTGAAATAACAAAAAATATATGATCTATTCTTGCAAATTGTACAAAATTTAAGTAATAACTTCAATGAACCTTAGAACCATTCCTTACTCACCCAATTTTATCTTTTCTTAATCAAATTACAGAATAGTATTAATAATCAAGAAACATTTGGTCATTTATTTTAAAACATGAAGGAAAATTCAGTCTTACCTGTAGCTGTGAGGTTACTGTAGGTGTCCAGCATCACATTTGTGTAGAGACACTTCTGAGAAGGATTTAGCAAAGCCCACTCTTCCTCAGTGAAGTGGATGTGCACATCCTCATAGGTAACTGCATCCTAAAATAACACAAAGAAGTATAATACTCCCATTGTAAATGTCAACACACTGTGCATCATTCTGAGAATAAGAAACATCAATGCCTGACCCTATAGTGATAGGGTCTAACAGGGTACCTCTAACAGGGTAAAGCCCTCTCCAACAAAGCCACACCACATCTAATATAACTAGTGGGAACTCACAGAGTATGGACTGACAGCTAGGGCACCTTCCAAGGTGATAAACTGGACCCTTTGAATGTGGTTGACACTTTGGTGACTTGATCTGTCAGGGGCCCCTGGCAGTGAAACCAGGACCCATCCCAGTTGCTTGAATAGTGTTTTTGGAGCCCACACCTTATAGTGGGATACCTTTCTCAGTTGAGATAAAAGATAGAGAGGTTTTGTTCTTCGTCAGATTTGTATGCCGGACTTTGTTGACTCCTGAATGAGGGCCTTACCCTCTCTGACTATTAAAAGTTGAAAGGAACGGAGAGTAGTTGGGGAAGAAGAGTGGGAAGGAGGGATTGGTATGTAAAATGAAAACAAATTTAAAAAAAAAATAAAATAGAAACAAATTTTATTAGAATCATCCACAAAAAGAGACTGGTTTGGCTCTCATTGTTGCTTTGTAAGGATGGAAAATCTTAGCCTAATATTTCCTAGACTCTGCCCCCTAGCAGAGAGAAGGAAAAAGGCCATTCTTGATTGTTTACAACAAGGTGGTTTACCTACAGCACCTGTGAGTGAATGAGAACAGGAAATGAACCTTGTCACACTACAGAAGCCCTAGCGAAAGCAGACTTCCTAGGCTAACTGCTGGCTTGGCTAGCTCAAATTGATTGGTCTGCACTGGATGCTATGAGATGATTGCTTTGTAATGTGTGGGCTTTTTTGTAACCCTATAAAAGCTGTGATATTAGGTAATCTTGAATTGGGAAACCCTATAAATGCTGTATGAACCCTGTACCCAGGGTTCCCAATCCTCTACCCCACATGGAGTATGGCTGTGGACCCCAGGGCACTGGAATATAAAAGACCTCATGCTTTTTCATCAAGACCGCTTCTCATGAGTGATTTGGGGGGATAACCTTTCCTGAGTCGGGGCGTGAGGGTCCACTCCCTCAGCGGGTCTTTCAGCTTCAGTAACAAGGATTTTGAAAACAAATTCATTCCCAGTTTTTATATATTTAGATTGTGTGTGAAAGATGTTTCCCATGTGTAATTATTACATACCATAGTAGAGATTGTCAGATACCCTGCATCTGGAGGTGAGGTTGTATTGAGCCTAGAATTTTGGGTTTTGGGATCTGACTCAGGTCATCCCCAAGTAGAACATGTGCTGAGCAAAACAGTAAATGTGATTTCCAGATTGAAAACAACAAGAATAAAACAGAGTACAGAAATAAAAATTAAACAATAATCATTGAGATCATGATGCATTAGTATGCATATTCTGTATAAGATAAATTTGCAACATGACTCAAATACAGTGCAAACTAAATTTCTAACACCCTGTAAAGTGATATCTGATTACAAAGGTTCATGCAAATTGGAACCTGTTAGAATCCCAATAGGATTATGAAAACCATAGTACATATATTGATACAGCATGACTTCTAAACCTACAACAACCATGCAGTGATTGAGAGGTGTACAATATTAGGGACAGAACAAATGGGAGGAAACGAAAAAAAAAAAAATAAGGAGTAAATACCTTCAACTTTTTGTCAGAAATAAATAAATAAATAAAAACAAGAGAAATTCATCCATGTAACCTGAGGTCTTGTTTAATGTTACCCAGCTACCGATGACTCTATGTGTTCAGAACTTATATACACAGACTCTAACAAAATTAACTCAAAAGGATGCCTCAACTGTTCTGGTTCTGACCCTGCAGTGACTGAAATTTGTTTCAAAGAGAGACACCCCATAGTCTAGATTTCTCTATTCAAATGGGGGTAATATTCTGCCATCATTCAGAGAATTATATTTTCATTTAATGAACAATTTTACAAATTAATGAGTTCTGTTTATTAAACATATCCCTATAAATAATTGGTATCCAGAAATAAAGTTTTTTAGAAGCTTGGTCCCAAAAAACCCACCGAGTGCATACAATCACATAGTTTAAGAAGGGGTAATCAAGAGGACATAGGGACATTGACAAAGACTTAAGAAATAAAGAAATATGTCTGTATAGACAAATTGCATTCATTTCTGGCTAATGAGGAAAGAACCTACAACAGATGGTTATTTTTGTTGTGTGTGTGTGTGTGTCTGTGTGTGTGTGTGTGTTTTTTTTTTTTTTTTTTTTTTTGAGACAGAGTTTATCTGTTCAATAAATAGCTTTAGTTGTTTCAGGAATATCTCTGTAGACCATGCTGGCCTTGGTCTCACATAGATCTACTTTCCTGTGTCTCCTGAGTGCTGGGATTACAGGTGTCAACCACCACAATCTTGCTCCTAAAACAGATTTTGCATTCCACATATGTTGCCTTCTTTAAGTTCTTTCAATGTCTGACCACAGACTATACTTTGAGGAATTTAAATAGTGACAGGATACTGCAAGTTGGACCAGTAAGGCAATATAAGCTTTCAAGAGAAAAGATAGCACCATAATTATTTCATAGTACAGGAGTAAGTTTGAACAGCAGATCTGGAGGGAGAAATGTCAGAAGATAAGAAAAATAGGGAAGGCAGAACAAAGAAAAGATTAAAGCTGGGACAGAGAGTAATTGCATTAGCCATGTCTTATTCTAAGTAAGCTTCTCATGAGGAATAGCTTCTTGGAAATGGAAGGAAACGATAGACTTCTAAGACATCAGCAGGAATTACCACCATTTGATGAGACAACTTCAGGAGAAGGCTACTCAAGCAGTGGAGTACAGGGGGAAAACAGGCAATCCCATTAACATTACTGAATAAGGCCACAGTGTCCATGGGCCTAGTAATCATAGCTCCATGTGGTTTCAATTAGAGCACAACAAGGATTTTTCAAACCTTTTCTCTCCAAAACCACAAAAAATATCAGCCCTGTTACATAGTCCACAATAGTTCACCCAGACCTCTTTTGGCTGAATACTTTTAACTATAGCAATTTGTATTCATGATAAGGTCTCTACTCTATCCAAAGTCTTGATAGCCCTCATCTGTGGATTCCAAGTACCTGCCCACTGGGAAAATTATGGATTACCTAGGAATGATTAACTGATTCCACATTGTTCACCTTAACTACTGTTGAAGGAGGAAACCTCAGCTTCCATCCTGCCTCTCTCTTTCTGCACTGTGACTCTACCAGTTTCCAAGTGAGCCAGGAACTCAGTCCTTGCACAAATCCCTCTTCATATATAAGCCCCCACAATAATCAGACATTCACTCATTTTCTGGTCTATTTTCCTTCTCACTGACCAGTCAAGGGTCAGGCAGGAAGGAAGTGTAGGTTTTTCTTCCTAGCACTGTACATGAGAAGCAGGATTAGGAGTTCAAAAAAATTCTCAATTATATAGCATAAGATAACCCAAAGTTACAAAAGACTTTGCTCTACTCAGAGATCAATAATAAACATCACTTGAGAAAAGGAATGGAATAAATAAAATCTAGGAAACATAGGAGAGCAGCAACATATAGATACAAAAACAAATCACAGAAACCCTACCAACTCATGGAAACTGAATAATGCTCAATTTCAACATACTTGGGTCTAAGAAGAAATAAGGAAATTAAGGAATTCCTAAAATTCAATGAGGTTTTGGATACAACATACATGAATTCATGGGACACCTTGAAAGCACTGCTACGAGTGAAGTTTAGTGCATCAAGTGCCCATATGAAGAAAACGGATGAGAGACACATTAGAGAATTAACAACCCAACTGAAAACCTTAGGACACAAATGAAGCAAACACAACCCTCAAAAGTAGGCCCCGTTATCAATTTTTGGGCTGAAAACAATAAAGTAGAAAACAGGAAAATAATACAAAAAAAATCAATGCAATAAATAGTTGTTTTTTTTCAGAAAATTAACAAGGTAGACAAACCTTTATCCAAACTAAACAAAAAGCATAGGGAGAACATGAAAATTAACAAAATCAGAAACAAAAGGGGGTACAGAACAATAGACATGGAGGAAACCCAGGCAATTTTCAGGTCATATATTGAAAACTTATACTCCACAAAATTTGAAAAGTCAAAGGATATGGACAAATTTCTGGATAACTCTTACTTAACAAAATTAAATCAAGAATAGACAAGCAACTTCTATTGACCTATAACAACTAACAATGTAGGGGCCATCATAAAAAGCCTTCCAACATAAAAAACATGCCAGAGCCAAATGTCTTCTTCAGTGAAGAATTCTACCGAAAATTCATGGAAGAGCTAATAGTAATTCTCCTGAAACTGCTCCATAAAATAGAAACTGAAGTTTCTTAACCAAACACATTTTTGAGGCTACAATCACCTTGATACCCATTCACACAAAGACACAATTAAGAGAAAATTACAGACCAATATCCCTCCTGCACATTGATGCAAAAATACTCAAGAAAATACGGGAAAACTGAATCCAAGAATATATCAGAAAAATCGTCTACCATGATCAAGTAGGCTTCATCCTGGGGTTGCAGGGATGGCTTCACATATGAAAATATATCAAATATATCACTATATAAACAAATTGAAAATGAAAAAAAAATCACATGATCATCTCCCTAGATGTAGAAAAAAACCTTTGACAAAATTCAACATCCTTTCATGTTAAAGGTCTAGAGATATCAGGGATAACAGCAATTTATATAAACAACATAAGAGCAATATGTAGTAAACACAGAGCAAATATCAAGCTGAATGTAGAGAAGCTTAAGGCGATTCCTCTAAAATCAGGACAAAGACTAGGCTGCTCTCTGTCTCCATATCTCTTCATTATTGTATTTGAAGTACTAGCTAAAGAAATGAGACAAGAAAAGGATATCAAGAGGATACAAATTGAGAGGAAGAACTCAATCTTTCCCTATTTTAATAAGATATGATAGTTTAAATAAGCAACCAAAAATCTCTACCAGGGTACTCCTACAGCTGAAAAACACATTCAGCGAAGTATCAGCATACAAAATAAACTGAAAAAAAGATCGTAGCCATTCTATATTCAGACAACAAAGGGGCTAATAAAGAAATCAGAGAAACATCACCCTGTACAATAGCCACAAACAACAAAAAGTACCTTGGGGTAACACTTACCAAACAAGTGAAAGACCTATTTAATAATAATTTGTGTCTCTACAAAAAGAAATTAAAGAAAACACCAGAAAATATAAAGATCTCCCAATCTGATGGATAAGTAGAATAAACATAGTAAAAATGGCAATATTGCCAATGGCAATCTACAGATTCCATGCAATATCTATTAAAATGCCAGCACAATTCTTCACTGACCTTTAAAAGATAATAATTAACTTCATATCGAAAAACAGGGCTTCTCTCCTGTCTCTAGATTAAGGCAGTTATCCCTCCATGGGGAATGTGTTCGCAAGGTCCTTTTGTGCACCAGGGATACATCCTGACTCCACTGTCTGAGGTCCCTTAGACTGCTCAGTCCTTCTGGCTGTGACCCATATTCAGGGGGTCCTGACTCAGTCCCATGCTGGCTTCCCAGCTATCAGTCTGGTGGCCTGTTAGTTACTCCTTGTTCAGGTAAGCTGTCTCTATTTGTTTCTGATGCCTGGTCTTGTCCTCTCCATCTGCATCTGGGTTCTACTTCAACTCAGAGTTTATATATGGGTGTGTGCTCCTGTTTCCATCAAATGGAATTGGAGTGGGGGGATGGGAGGGGAGGATGGTTAGAGTGCATGTGTGAGGGCAGAGAGGGTAAAAGGAAGGGAAGGAGGGAGGGAGGAGGGGAGAGAGAAAGGAATGATGGGAGGGAGGGAGAGAAGGTGAGGGAACTGGGATCAACATGTAAAATGATAAATTAAATTTAAAAAAATGCTTTGACTCCAAAATTTTAGTTCAAGGACAAGTTACTGTGGAAAAGGATTTCTATTTTTGTTTCCACAGAAAATGCAAAGATGTGGATTGCTTCCAAACTAATATGGCTTGATCAAGCCAGACTGCCTGAAATAGAGTACCACGTGATCTTACATTCAAAACAGCTGGACAAAGCACCTTACAGACTACAGCCAGGATTTCTGCATCTTCATCAGATCTCCCATGACAGTGCACCTTACCAGCAGGAAGTAGTTTGGAAAGAAGGACGCCCAAATTAACAATTATTGTCTATAAATGTCTGTTTTCATTTAAATGGACCTGGTTATATAAAATAAATAAATAAAATAGAAAAAAATCTGTGAGCAAGAAAAAAAAAAGAAAAAGAAAGAAAGAAAGAAAAACAAAAGAACAAGAATAGACAAAACAACCTGTATAATACAGGAACGTCACGAGGCATCATTATCCCTGACTTTAAGATCTACTACAGAGCTATAGTCCTGAAAACAGCCTGGTATTAGCACAAAGATAGACAAGTACCTCAATGAAATTTAATAGAAAATCTTGATATTAACCCACATAGGTGAATGGCTAACTACTGTCTCAGTGTGTGTGTGGCTATTTTCTTGGTGTTTGTGGCTAGGTAGTGAATTAGATGTGTGTCTGACTAGTGACTTAGTATGGGTCGGTAAGTAGTGATATATTGTGTGTGGCTAAATAGTAAACTAGCTTTGTGGCTAACTATTGACTTAGTCAATGTGGTTAATTACTGCTTAGGCAACGCTAGCCACTGAGTGATCCTGCCTTTCATTTCAAACTTCACAAACTGTACACCTACAAACTCTGGTCTGTGTTCAAACACATGACAGATTAAAACATACTGGGAAATAGAAAAATCACTCCCCCTACCACAGTCATGTACTTTTTTCATAGTGTTGACTTCAGCACCTGGTTGCTTACCCTGAATCCTCCTGCAGTGTAAACAATTTTGCTTATGTTGGTCTGAAGGCAGAAGCAATGTTCCACATGCAAATGCTGTCCCTGTGACTGCACTGGATAGTTGGTTACTTGACTCTAATGGAAAATTTAAATCTCTTAGGTGATGGGAGATGTAATTCTGTATATGTTTCTCATACTGGTTAATAATAAAGCTCTGTTGGCCAATAGGAAAGGAAGATAGGAGGGACTAGGACACAAGGAGGAAATAGGAAGTAGAAGGAGGAGTCCAGATGGAGAGTCTGAAGAAAGCAGTATGCCGCCGGCTCCCCGGTAAGAGAAATACATAGATCAGCAGAAATGGGTTAATATTTAAGACAGAGCTAGCCGATACGAAAGTAGTAACTGGCCAACAGTATAATATCTAATACAGAGTCTCTGTGTATTATTTGGGGCTGGCGCGGCGGCGGGACAAGACCAGGCGGCAGCAGGCGGAAAAAACTGTACACCTTACAAATGGCGCCCACGTGGTTAATAAGAACTTCCACTTAAAATTTAACAAAAGCTTAAAAAAGGGTTTTAGAAGCAACAGAACAGAGACAAGCAAGGTTTCTTGGTATCAGCATTTTTCTCAGTTCAACACTGCTTTGCTAGAGACAAGCAGATATTCACGTGGCTCCTTTAAGGGAAGATTCCTGACTCAGCATATGTGGCAAAAAACCGCAAGGCTTTCAAGAAACTCTGCTAACAATTTATTGGTGTGTATGAGAGATGGCAATGGCAGTGACCATATCTCCAAGCCTGCAGAATGCTTTCTGGGTGGCAGCGCAGACCAAGGCGGTGAGCACAGCTTTCTGTGCTGGCGGGTAAAAGTACCCGCCACCATCTTTGGTAAACTGCAGCTGACACAGCTATGACTTTCATTTTAACAATGTCGTTTACCAGATAAAAGACTTGTAGCCAGATGAAGATAAAGATTTACAGTAAAGACAGATTCATATTAAGAAAAACCTCTAAAGGTTTACAGTGTGTTTTAAAATATATGTAGACATGAAATAATGGTTTTAAAGAGACAAAGAGGAACTGGGTGTTGTAGCACACGCCTTTAATCCCAGCACTCAGGAGACAGAGGCAAGCAGATCTCTGTGATTTGCAAATTAAACCTGGTATGCAGAGTAAATTCCAGGACAGATAAGAGTTACACAGTGAAACCCTATGTCAAAAAATAAAAAAATAAAAGTAAAATAAACAGAGTAATAATAAAGCCACATAAAGATGAAAAGCTCA
The DNA here is from genome assembly GCF_943737965.1 of Phodopus roborovskii. Taxonomy (NCBI): domain Eukaryota; kingdom Metazoa; phylum Chordata; class Mammalia; order Rodentia; family Cricetidae; genus Phodopus; species Phodopus roborovskii. Next base: position 62,498 of record NW_026125770.1, on the reverse strand, counting down.
GAGAGAATCTGGTTACTGTATGGCATTATATTGTCTTTATATCATTTGACTGCTGAGGAAACAACAACTGTTGAAGGAAATACTGCTGGATTAATTCAATTTATATATTTTAAAAATGCTTTGACTCAAACATTTCAGTTCAAGGACAAGTTACTGGGGAAAAGGATTTCTATTTTTGTTTCCACAGAAAATAAAAATCTGTGGATTCCTTCCAGACTAATGTGGTTTGATCAAGCCAGGCCCCCTGAAACAGTCGCTGATGATCCAACATTCAAAACAGCTTGGAAAAAGCAGCCTTGCAGACTACAGCCAAGATTTCTGCAACTTCTTAGGATCCCCATGACAGTGCCCCCTGTCAGCAGGAAGTAGTTTGGAAAGAACGACGCCCAAATTCCCAAATATTGTTTATAAGTTTGTTTTCATTTAAATGGACTTGGTTATAAATGGTTAATGATCACAGCCAAATTCTTTTAAAGGTATAAAGGGAATTATGGTATAGATATGAATACTTTGTTTTGGAATGGATTTTCATTTATTGATACAATTTAAGGTCAATTTTGTGATATATATATATTTCTCCTCTTGTTTAAGTATTGTTTAGAAATGTAATGTATAATTCAATACAGATTATAGATAGTATCTATGATAGTCAGATATAGTTAAGTTAGTTAAGTTTTCTAGATATACAGAGATATATTTGAGATAGATAGGCATTCTTCAAACCTTTCAAAGACCTACAGAATATGGCATTTAAAATGGATTAGGGTTTTCGTGACAGTGAGACATAATTGCTCTTGGCAATATCACCTGCACCAGAAAAGAAGATGGACATTGAAGAAACTCGTTATGGAGTTTACTTCCAATATGGCAAGACTAGCCATTTGGACAAGATACTGCTCTTGTTTGGACTGTTTGACTTTGTGATGTATAAACTGGACATGCAGGACCCACAGGAAAGTGACTCCTGATTCAAGATGGACATTGCTACAGAGATCCTGCTTCATGGAAGAGTCTGCGAGACAGTATGCAGGGCACGGAGAAAAGTGACTGACAAACTGCCAATACAAGAAGACAGTTTAAAGTTTCCTGCTTTACTGGAGAGTCTGTCAGACACACTATGGCCTATGGGCTGAAGATGGAAGATTACAGAAGAACTTCGGGTGACTGAAAAGGCAAGATGTCTCTGTCATTTCTAGAGTTTATATATTATCCTTCTGTGGTCTTTGAAGGAGTTGAAGACAGATAGTTATGGTTATAGTTTTCATTAGTTAGGATTAAAGATAAGTTACTTAGACTTTAAACACACAAAGATAGAATAGATGATGAAATATTTTCTTCAAATCTTGCTAAATGTTAATGGACTAAATATTGTTAACTGTGATTCTTACTTGATAACTGTTGTATAATGTATTTTGCTATGTTAAGGTTAAAACGCTTCTTTTTATTTAGACAGAAAAGAGATGATGGGAGATGTCATTCTGTATATGTTTCTCATACTGGTTAATAATAAAGCACTGTTGGCCAATAGGAAAGGAAGATAGGAGGGACTAGGAGACAAGGAAGAAATAGGAAGTAGAAGGAGGAGTCAAGATGGAGAGTCTGAAGAAAGCAGTATGCCGCCGGCTCCCCCGTAAGAGAAATACATAGATCAGCAGAAATGGGTTAATACTTAAGACAGAGCTAGCCGATAAGAAAGTAGTAACTGGCCAACAGTATAATATCTAATACAGAGTCTCTGTGTATTATTTGGGGCTGGCGCGGCGGCGGGACAAGACCAGGCGGCGGCAGGCAGAAAAACCATACTCCTTACACTTAGGTGTTACAGTAATTTAAGAATTTTGAAGGTATAGTACAGAAGACAGCAAAGCCATTGCTTTGGAGAGCAACATCATGCAACCAGTTCCACTTACATCAACATAAGAGATTGTCTCATAAACATTCTTCTAACATGATGAAATTGCATATGTTCTAGGATTAAATGCCTTCCCAGGGAGAAATCACTTCACCCACAGAGGAGATCCATAAAGACAAATATTTCTAACATAACATGTATCTACCTCTGGAAAATACTCAGAGAGGAGCCAGCCTAGACATAGTTTGCATTTCATATATGCTATCCTTCTTAAATGGCTTTTAAGTTCAAGCTCCATTTTACACATCGAACAATTTCAGTAGGGACTGGAGACAGCATGTCTAGCTACTTAGGGAGATGGGAGGATTAAACAGCAAATGTGTTCTCAGTACTGTTCCTAAAGTCTACCAGATACCTGAAACTGAAGGACCTGTTCCACATATAGGATCCTGAGATGAAGGTGATGGGGAATGAGATAGATAGGAAACATAGAAGGTAGAAAAGATTTCTTTTAAAAAGCTGGGATGGCTTGAAAGGATAATAATTAACTTTATATGGAAAAACAAAAGACCCAGGATAGCCAAAACAACCCTATACAATAAAAGAACATCAGGAGGCATCACCATTCCTGACTTTAAGCTCTACTACAGAGCTATAGTTCTGAAAACAGCCTGGTATTGGCATAAAAATAGACAGGTAGACCAATGGAATCGAATTGAAAATCCTGATATTAATCCATGCACCTATGAACACCTGATTTTCGACAAAACAGCTAAAATGATACAATGGGGCAAAGACAGCATCTTCAACAAATGGTGCTGGCACAATTGGATGAGGGTGTGTAGAAGACTGCAGATAGACCCATGTCTGTCACCATGCACAAAACTCAAGTCCAAATGGATCAAAGACCTCAACATCAATCCAGCCACATTGAACCTCTTAGAAGAGAAAGTAGGAGGTACCCTTGAACAAATTGGTATAGGAGACCGCTTCTTGAACATAACTCCAGGGGCACAGACACTGAAAGAAACAATTAATAAATGGGACCTCTTCAAACTTAGAAGCTTCTGTAAGGCAAAGGACACAGTTGACAAGACCAAACGGCAGCCCACTGACTGGGAAAAGATTTTCACTAATCCTATATCCGACAAAGGGCGGATCTCCAAAATATACAAAGAACTCAAGAAACTAGTCAACAAAACACCAAATAACCCTATTAAAAAATGGGGTACAGAACTGAAGAAAGAATTCTCAATGGAGGAAATCAAAAAGGCTGAAAGACACTTAAGAAAATGCTCCACATCCTTAGCTATCAGGGAAATGCAAATCAAAACAACTTTGAGATACCATCTTACCCCTGCCAGAATGGCTAAAATTAGAAACACCAGTGATGACTTATGTTGGAGAGGATGTGGAGAAAGTGGAACACTCCTCCACTGCTGGTGGGAGTGCAAACTCATACAGCCACTTTGGAGATCAGTATGGCGGTTCCTCAGGAAAATGGGAATTAGTTTACCACAGGACCCGGCAATCCCCCTCTTAGGCATATACCCAAAGGATTCACATCCATGCAACAAAGACATCTGTTCAACTATGTTCATAGCAGCACTATTTGTAATAGCAAGAACCTGGAAGCAACCTAGATGCCCTTCAATTGAAGAATGGTTAATGAAGATGTGGCACATCTACACAATGGAATACTACTCTGCAGAAAAAAATAATGGTATCTTGAAATTCGCAGGCAAGTGGATGGCACTTGAAGAAACCATCCTGAATGAGGTAACCCAGTCACAAAAAGAGGAACACAGTATGTACTCACTCATATATGGATTTTAGACCTAGATCAAATGATCACCAGCCTATAATTCACATCACCAGAGGAACTAGGATACAAGTTGTATTCTAAGAGATTCATATAAAGTCCCTCACAGAACTGGGAAGGGACAAGTCCCCCAGACCTCAGGTATAGTGGGGGAGGACAGCTAATGGAGAGAGAAGTAGGAGAAAATGAGAGGGAGGAGAGGAAGGCATGTGTGACTAGGAGGATTGAGCCTGGTTAGGAATGGAAAATAGGAAAGAGAGAGAGAGACAGAGAGAGAGAACATAAAAGAGGGAGCCAATATTGGTTTGAAGATAAAGTTGAACACAAAGAAAGGTCGAGGGAACTACAAGACTGCTCCCAACTAACAATCTCAGCTTCCGTGGAAAGGCTATCATAAATGTCCTTCCTGGAGAGTGAGATCAACAACTAACTTCTCCATGGAGTCCTCAACTAATGCCTGTTGAAAACAGGAGCAAACACCCATACATAAACACTGAGTCAAACTAGAACCCACAAGCAGATGGAGAGGACAAGACCATGCGGTAGAAGTACATAGAGACAGCTTACCTGAACAAGGAGGAGCTAAGGGCCACTAGACTGATAGCTGGGAAGCCAACAGAGGTCTGACTCGGACTCCCCTGAATATGGGTCTCAGCCAGAAGGTCTGAGCAGTCTAAGAGACCTCAGACAGTGGAGCCAGGATGTATCCCTGGTGCACAAAAGGACTTTGCAAACATATCCCCCATGGAGGGATAACTGCCTTATTCTAGAGATAGGAGAGAAGCCCTAGTCCCTACTTCACAGGACCTGTCAGATCTACATGACCCCAACTGGATGGCATTCCCCTACATATTGTATTGTGGTGGGGGGTTGGGAGGGGAGGGTGTTTAGAGTGCATGGGAGAGGGTAGAGAGGGCAAAAGGGAGGGAAGGAGGGAGGGAGGGCTTGGGGGGAGGGAGGGAGGGAGGGAGAGGGAACTGGGATCGACATGTAAAATAATAATAATAAAAAAAAAAAAACGCTTTGACTCCAAAATTTAAGTTGAAGAACAAGTTACTGGGGAAAAGTATTTCTATTTTTGTTTCCACAGAAAATGAAAAGATGTGGATTCCTTCCAGACTAATGTGGTTTGATCACACCAGACCGCCTGAAACAGAGTACAAGCTGATCCTACATTCCAAACAGCTGGACAAAACAGCCCTACAGACTACAGCTAGGATATCTGAATCTTCTTCGAATCCCCCAAGACAGCGCCCCTTACCAGCAGGAAGTAGTTTGGAAAGAACGACGCCCAAATTCCCAAATATTGTGTATAAATGTTTGTTTTCATTTAATTGGACTTTGTTATATAAAATTAAATAAAAAATACTCTATATGCAAAAAAAAAAAAAAAAAAGCTGGGATGGCTAAATGTGTCCCATGACAAGCTTCTTAAGGAGAACAGACTCTTGTATACTATTTCCACAGAGGAAATGGAAGCAAAGGGGACACTTACGTGAAGTAAGTAGAAACCCAATTAATGGGACAAACTCAGGAGAACACTAAAATAATGCAGTGCTAGCGGAATACAGGGTATCTTATGATCATTGCTGACTAAGACCACAGTGGCCTTGGGACTTAGAACCATAGTTCTATATAGTTTATATCTACAGATCTGAAGCAACCTGTGCACAAAGGCTTTGTTCCATACAATTACCAGCTCTCCCATGCAAATACCTGGTTTTTGACAAGGTTCTCTGTTTTATTGTCAATACACCAGGCCCTTAGGAAAAGCTTTCCAGGCCTAGTCCCCAGGCTGTTACTATCTCTTCTAAGAATGTTTCTCATCCCTGCATGAGGACCTAAGTGAAAGCTTTGCTTTATCAGGAAACTCATACATCATTGGTTTACTATTTGAAATCTGGTGTCCTATTGCCACTCTGTTAGAACTATGTTTTTCTGGAGAAGAAAACTGCAACTATATGATATAATAAATTTTAAGGTTGCTTGTGACCCTGTAATAGCACTCTGAGCAGCTTGTTACGGGGCAGTTCTATGATAACTGTAAGGGACTAGATGCTGTTGTAAAACAGGAGTTGCTTCTCTGTAATGGTTTGGAGTCAAAGGTCTGGAAAATCATGGTGAACAAATATGTATCTAGCATTCAAAATTCAAACAGGACTGGTCAGCATATACTTATCTTTGTGTGTTTTAGAGGCAGTACTACTTCAGTTAATTTCTACTTTATGAGACATAATATCTCCAAAGCATTTGTAAATCCTTTCTGTTACAAATTCTAGTCTTGTTAATCATTGCTCAATAGTGAAGTGCTACCCTTACATGAGATGTCTTTTGCAACATGCAGAAAATTAACAATACATAGATCTTACACATAAAATTAAAATGCAAAGGGCTGAACTTCTAAAAGGTACTTAACTAAAAGGCCTCTGGAAGTTTGTTGCCATGATTTCAGTGGGTGCACCTGAAGTATGTAGAAGTTGACTTAAAAGAGGTTTCCATACACACCTCCCTGCTCTCAGTGCTCAAAGCAGATACAGCCCACAGAGTAGTTATTTGGAGGACTGCATGAGAACTCAGGGGACAGATAGTCTGGCTATAGTTTCCCACCCAGATCCAGGGAATACCCACCACACTGGATCCATCACTTCACCATCTCCCACTACCCATGAGGACAGCAGCCCCTCACTCACCATGTTGTTGTTGTTTTCCAGTTTGCCCTTCCTCAAAGCACAGCACTCAAAACAACTGGCTCCAGTTTCTCTTCAAATCCAGACCAGAAGGGCCCTGCACTTCTTTTTACAGGCAGGTCACGAAGGGGCATGATTGGCTAGTAAGGCCTGAGTGATAAACAGCTCCTCCCAGGGGTTACAGAGTGCTTAAGGACAAAGTGTAATGGTTACTATTTGCCTTCTACCCCAGACAAAGTCTTTTATACATCAGCAGTGATGTGCATTTTTATAGCAATTGTCCTATAGCTGACCCGTGTGTTATCTTTCTGTCATATACAGGCATTTTTCGTTCTTCCTCCTAGACACAATGTGGCTAGCTAACTATACTTACTTAAATGGATTGAGTGATTCTAGGTGAAAAAGTTGGAAGGGAGCTCCAAATATTCATTAACGACTACACAGAGATTTAGGGATACAAAAAAAAGTATTATTTGTTATTTGGTTTAACACTGAGTTTAGCTGAACTAAATTTACTTTTTACCTGTTTGTCACAGGAAGTTGAGACAATCAGGACACAAAAGCAGGGACCAGATCTCAAAAAAAGAAGGACTGAGCAGTACTAAGGACCTCAGACAGTGGAAACAGGATGTATTCCTGGTGCACAAAAGAACCTTGCAGACACATTCACCATGGAGGGATACTGCCTTAACCTAGATACAGGAGAGAAGTGCTAGTCCCTACTTCAAATGACATGACAGACCTATATGACCCCACCTGGATGGCATTGCTGTACATGTGGAATTGGGGTGGGGGGATGGGAGGGCAGGCTGGTCAGAGTGCATGTGAGGGGGCAGAGAGTGTAAGTGGGAGGGATGGAGGGAGGTGTGGAGAGGGAACTGGGATCGACATGTGAAAAAAAAATAAGAAATTAAAACAAAAAAACAAAATTCTCAGGCCAGGAACTTCCAGGCTAGTGGTAAAGCAGAAAACAAGGGTAAATAGCACCCAGTCCCTCCTGGTACAGAAGTCGAAGCCATGAACATCCAGGAGCCATGCTGTGTTGCTGATGGCCTAGGTGCATTGGAACAGCTGGTGGGCATTCAGAAAGAAGAGGAATTCTCATCTTTGGGGGTGAATGACTGAAGCTGCCCCTGGCCCTTCCCTCTTCTCCTCAGGTAGCAGTGACTGTGACTGGAGGGACCACAAAGAAGCATGCAGGTGGGGGGGGTTGAGGGGGTGAGGTGGAGGATAAGGTGGTTTTGGGGAGAAAAATATGGTAAACATTTTTATGTAAACTAAGAAAATACAACTAACAAAATATATGGTAAATAGATGTGATGGCTATGTGCAGACTTGGTACAATCAGTCTGAAGCAAAGAAAACAAAATAAGGTAACAGTGGTGTAGTAGACAATTCAAATGGGCCTGGAGATTTATAGGTCAACACAATTCATCAAAGTAGCTCAGAGAACATCAGAAGGAACTTCAGGTGTTACAATATGATACCACTTCTCTAGGCAATAAAAGGTAGAACAGGAAAAAGGATTGGCAAGATCCAGAAGAGTAGAAAGGAGATAAAAATAAAATTATAATAATGAAAGATAACATAAAAGGAGAGCTGGTGTACCCCACATAATATGTAAAAGGAGGCAACAGTTAAGAGAGCAGAGGGTGCACAGAAGTTCAGGGGAAAGCACCATAGCAAGAAGGTAGAGTCAGGAATTAAATAAATAAATAAGATTTCACTTCAGGCATGCACCTCTGAGTAAGACTCAGTGATATAAAAAAACAAAAAGAAAAACTGAAAAGGAGAGATTTATCTACACTAGGGATGTCTGAGGAAATCAGAAAAAGAGACTACAGGTAATGTTAAAAGATACAGAGGTTCAAAGAAAAGTAGTAAATAGGTCAGAGGAAGATGTAAACTGTTGGCTGTGGTCTCTCGTATCTACAAACATAAATTTAAGATTAGTAATTTTGACGAAACCAGGTTGACTGTTGAAAAGTGCCATTTATTTCTCTCCAGAAAAATATATGTACTTGTCAAAAATTTCTATTCGTGTTTCCTGTTAGAAACCTGTTTTTTTGCAAGAATAGAGCTAAAACAAAAATGGTTTAAACATATTTGCTGTCCAATGCTAACAGCTCTCAGCTCAAAATTTATCTCTGAGTACTGGTCATTAAATTCAGATTATCAGAAAATCAGATGACCTTTTAATGTAGATGACACTAATACTGTTTTATGTCTAAAGCTGTTAAAAATTGAAACTAGTTAAACTGTTACAATTAGTAACACTGTTAATTAACATAAATTTAACAGTCACCAATGTCATAATGGGTTTAAAGACATAAAGGGTGCTTAAATTTGATATTACAAAAAGAAATTACACGATATTTAATTGTTTTATAAGACAGTTTTTAAATGTTTAAATTCAGAAAGTTACATTGTATTTGTGTTTCTATTACATTGTTAATGTTTGTAGTTAAATCAAAGGGCTAAACTTTAAGATCACAGCCATACAGTGCATATACTAACCAAAAGTTTAGATGCTCATTTTTTATGTTACAGAAGGCAATCCATCCTTGCATTTTCTAAATTTGGAAACGTAAGTTATTTAGATAAACTGAGTCACACAGTTGTTTTATGTTTCCCTAAAAGGAGTTTCAAATTAAAATCAGTATTTTTAAAGCTAAAACTGACAATGCAAAGTTCTACTTTTATAAAAGCTGGTAACCTATTATAAATGTTAAGAAACACAAGTTACCAGCCATCCTTATAGATTAACTGTTGGTTATAGTGAAACTAAGTATTAATGATTAATAACAGTAATAAACATCACTCTGTCTCCAATACATGTTCTAAATAATTAAGGTTAAAACAAGTAACTGAAAGCCAAGTTGTCTATTCAGATCCACTTAGAAAGACTTTGAATACTACAAAGATCTGTAGAATAAGGCATTTAAATGTTAACTAAAACGCTGTAATACTATCAGGCAAATAATCAGAGAACCTAACAATGACCCAAGGTCTCTAAAGATGACTATGGGGCAGCATAGATTGTGATGACACTGAACAGGGAGCAAGATGTTCAAATACAATGCCTGCTGCAAGACAGGACCCAGCTCAAACTGTGTAGAGGCTACAGGGTACTGGAAAATTGTCTGCACCATCTTTGCCTAGACAAAATAAGGTGAGACATTTCCAAGTCAAAGTTCCACAGAGAAAAAACAAAAAACAAAAAAACAAAAAAGAATAAATAAATAAACCCTCTCACATTATGTACTTGGTGAAAAACTTCTCCCCTGAATGCCATAATGGCTAGTAATATAATGAATGGTCCCTGTCATTTTTTTTAAATAGATTCAAAAGTTAAATAAAATTTATCCTTCTCAGGTCTCTGATACTATTGATGTCTTAGCTAACCAAAACTTTGTGAGCTTGGCAGTAAAGCCACCATTAACATAGCTCCTAAAAAGGATCTAAAAATATGAAGACATATATCTTTTTTGAACATTTATTTATTAATTATGCATAAAGTGTTCTGCTTGCATACATGTCTGCATGCCCAAAGAGGGTACCAGATCTCATTATAGATGCTTGTGAGACACAAAGTAGTTGCTGTGAATTGAACTCAGGACTTCTAGAAGAGCAGCAAATACTCTTAATCTCTGAGCCATCTCTCTAGCCCAAGATATAAGTCTTAAAGATAGAAAAATAATTTACAATATAAAAATGCAGAGCTTAACATTTAATTAAGATCTCTTAAGCTATTGGGCAGTGACTCCCAGCTGTTTAGACAAAAGCTCAAGGTTTTATGATTTATTTTGGTTGTCATCTAAGTGTAAATGTGAAGGACTTTTCATCAGGCCTAATATACCTCTGACCAGTCTGTACGTGGATCTCTCTTGACAGAGGAAAATGTATAAGCTTTTCCCCTTGTTGAGATAATATATCAAAAGGTAACTCGTATACATAGGGGATAAGATGACTAACCTTTAGGCCAAAAATCACCAGAAGACTTTTGCCTATTGGAGGCCCAAAAATTGGGCCTCTCATGTCCATAGCAAAGAGGGAATGTGATGGAAAAATTAATAACTAAAATGTATAAAATTAGGGCTTATTGGAAGAATAAAGAGAACAAGAATTTCTGCCAGTAGATAAATCCCTGATTAGAGTACAGAGCCCACAACCTGTTCTCAGGGGAAGAAGAAAATCTCCCAACCTTTCAGGTGTGCTTATCAATCCTGCATTATCAAATGACAGACACTATTAACTTAGATCCATGATGACCTTGTAAATTAAATTTGTACTCTATGAACTGCCTGTATTTTGGAAACCTTGTCTACTGAAATTAATGGTCTCAAGCCTCCCTGTCTGTTTATCCTTTTAAAAACACTTCACTATTTTAGGCCACTACCTTACATTTCCGATAGAGTGAGGTCCCAGCTGGCTTGATTTTTAGCAATACATACCTTTTGCTTTTGCAGTCAGGAGTTACTTCCTTGGAGGTTGAGGAAACTGGTAGACATAGAAGTAACAAGCTGCTCAAGGAGGCTTTATAGGCTATAGAACTCCAAGTGACAGCTATTTGAAAATCAAAACACTATTGTGTCAGGGATATGCCTGTATTACTTCATGCTTAATTTTGCTGTGTTTTCTTAGCTGTAAGTAGGCTAAAATGCTAGACAATACCAACAAAAGGAAGGGGGATGCAGGAAATGGAAGACTTATCACAGGCATTGGTTTGTAGACAATGTTGAAGATTCACATGGGCTGCACTGGTTCACCATAAGTCCAGGGAGAGCAATATTGAGGAGCAGGCTTTAGTCAGCAACTGATTATCATTTTCCAGAAGCACAAATCAGCTGAGACATGTTCAAACTGGGAACAGAAGTTAAAATGTATCTATTTAATTGCAACTCTTAGTTCCTTACCTTTAGTGATCAGGAAGGTCAGCAAGACCAGGGAGAAAATTCCATCCTCAGAATAGCTGTACTTATCTGCAGTCCTTTTGTCCTTTAAGCAGTGGATCCAAACTTTATGACATTTGATCCTCTGAAGCCTATATGAACTATGTTATATAAAAGGACATAAAAGTTTTAGATATATTATCATTACCAATCTGTGCTGAAATCCGTATTGTAGAAAAAGTAGATATTAGGTATCTGTAAAACAGCAGGCATGCACTTATGCCTTTGAGACATATATGCAGGCTGAACACTGTATGCATAATTAATAAATAAATGTCCAAATTAGACATTTATGTCTTTATATTTTTAGATCCTTATTCAGGATCCATATTAAGGCTGCCTAATACTGACAAGCTGACAAAGTTATGGTTAGCCCAGCCAACTGAGAAGGATATATTTAATTAACTGTCCAATCTACTAAAAAAAAAAAAAAAAAACAGAGACCAGTCAATATACTCCTAGCCATAACTAATTGTCTATGGCATTGAGGGCAGAAGTTCTTCACCATGTACATAATGAGAGGTTTGTTGTTGTTGTTGTTTGTTTTTTTGTTTGTCTTTTCTCTGTGGAAGAGGAACATGGAAATTTCTGACCTTATTTTATCTAGGCCAAGGTGGTGCAAGCAATTTTTCAGTTCCCTGCAGCCTCTAAAAAGTCTAAGCTGGGTTTAACCTGTCAACAGACATTGTATTTGAGCATCTTGCTCCCTGGTCAGTGTCATAACAATTCATGCAGTCCCATAATCTTCTTAAGAGGCCTAGGGTCATTTTAGGATCTGTGATTCTACGTCTGATATTATTATTGCTTTTTAGTTAACATTTAAATGCCTTATTCTACAGATCTCTGTACTATTAGAAGTCTGTCTAGGTATAGCTAAATAGACAAATTTGTTTCAGTTACTTGATTTAACCTTAATTATTTAGAACATGTATAGGTGACAGAGTGAAGTTTATCCCTGTCATTAATTATTAATACTTAGTTTGATTATAACCAGGAGTGAATTGATAAGGATTTTCTCATCATATGAATTTAATGACCAGAGCTCAGAGATAAATTTTGATCTGAGGGCTGTTAGCATTAGACCCCAAAAATGTTTAAACCATTTTTGTTTTAGATCTATTCTTGTAATAAAAGGTAGGTTTATAACAGGAATCACACAGATAGAATTTTTTTTTTCCATTCCATTAACATTTGTAAGATTTAAGGGAAATATTCTATGATCTATCCTATCTTTGTGAGTATAAAGTCCTATATGCCACTTTAAACCCAACCAAGGAATACTATAACCTTAACTATCAGTCTTCAACTCCTTCAAAGAACACAGAAGGATAATATATAAAATCTAGAACTGAAAGGGACAACTCCCCTGGTCAGATCTGATGTTCTTCTGTAATGTTTCATCTTAAGCCTATAGGCCATAGTTTATGTATGGCAGATTTTTCAGCCAAGCAAGAAATATAAAAGTGTCCTACCTGTGTTGTCAGCTTGTCAGTACCTTTTCTCCACATCCTTCAGACTGTCTAGCAGACTCTTCCATGAAGAAGGAACCATATAGCAATGTCCATCTTGTATCAGCAGTCACTTTCCTGTGTGTCCTGCATGTCCAGTCCATACAGCATAAATCCAAACAGTCCAGGCAAGAACAATATTTTGCCCAAATGGCTGGTCTTGCCATATTGGAGTCAAACTCTAGAACTTTTCAACAAGTACATATAATTGTCTTTAGAGAAATAAATGGAACTTTTAAGCAATTAACCTTGTATGGTCAAAATTTTAACGCATATTACTAAATTTAAATTTATATTTGTAGATATGAGAGCCCACAGCAAACAGTTTACATCTTCCTCTGACCTATTTACGAATTTTCTTTCAACCTCTATATTGCTTTACATTACCTTTTGTCTCTTTCTCTGATTTTGTCAAACATCCTTAACATTGACAACACTCTCCTTTTCTATTTTTCATTTTTCCTCTTATCAATGACTCTTACTAGTAGGTTTTGTGGCTGAAGTGAATATCTTATTTATTTATTTATTTATTTAAATCCTGAGTGTACCTTCTTACTGTGGTGCCTTCCCCCTGAGCGTCTCTGCACCCTCTGCACTTTTATCTCTTGGCTTGTTTTTCTGCTTATGTTGGGTACAGCAGCTCTCCTTTGTTGATGCTTAATAAGGATAAGGAGAAACAAATAGGCTGAATCGATTCAGGGAGAAATAACTTACAATATAGAAATAGGAATACTAGCTGTTCCTGGTCCCAAGTATGCCTCCAGATGTACTCCTGTCCCCGTGCTGCAAGCAATAGAGCTCTTTGAGCCTCCTCTTCAAACTTAGTTCCCCCATGTAACTCCTGCTCTGTCTCCACCCCAATTGACATGGTCTATGCCACAGGTGCAAAAAAAGTGATGATCTCACCAAAATCCCCATTTTAGTCTAAAGAAATGATTTAGGCTTGATACAAAAACTATATACAAAACAGTGAATAACAAGTGTGCTCTAAGAAAAGGAAAATTGAGGACATATAAACTTAAGACATAACTATCTAGAACTAGGATGAAGGCAAAATGGGGATTACAATAGTGTTGTCCAAAGCTGGAAATCTTAAGTCTACTAAGAAATATATCTAACTAGGAAGAGAGAATAATACTTGTGATAATTTAATATTCAAACTCATCAAAGACCTGGGAAGAAAAATAACAATACTAGGGTAGGCAGGAAGTGTGGGTGGACAACTTCAAATGGTTCAGCAAGGACAGAAACAGCTACCTGGATAGTCAAGGTCTCACCTCAAGGTTGGTACAGCCAATTATTGCTAATGCCTAGAGTACCTGAGAGAACACAACAAAAGCAAGGAGGTAAAAAGTCTGTCTTACCCTAACTTGGCATGGCTCAGCAGTCTTCTAAGGCCTGAAATCTACTCAGCATTGTTTCCTTGAGTATCTGATCTTGAATCACAAAACTTTCTAGAGACTTCATTGAATCAGTAAGGCTCTTGCTTTCTCCAACTATAAATGATTCCCTATTTTTAATATTCTTAGGTATTATCTGAATGGCATGTAAACTGCCTTCCAGAAACAATGTTCTATCTGATAGCTTTCCATTATCCTCAGACATGGAACGGATTCTGCTAGTCTTTCCATCTGATATTCCAGTTTTTTAACCTTATTAGCAGCTTCGTTCAACCAGGAATTAGCTGTTTCTGCCAGCATGTTAATGCAGTGCACTGTTTCTGTTTTGGTTATTGAAGCATTTGACATAGAACAAATTCTGTTTTCTAGTTGGTAATTTTTATGTTCCATGTTTTGTATTCTAGATGTCAGCTCTCTATTTGCATCTCTAATATTCTGAATCTTTTTTTCATCAGGTTGATACCCATTGTCTTTACAAAAAAAAAAAAAAAGTATATATTGGTTAATATATGATTTTCTTTTGTTAAAATTCCTTCTATATATGAAGAAAGGAATTTCCAAAGTCTTCTATCATAAGATTATCCACCCTAGGTATGGAACAATTGATCTCATATATTATATCATCTTAAATTGTGAAGAATATTGTATTTACCTTAGGTGGAATTCTGCTGTCCTCGAACTTTGATGGTTTTAGTTGTTGAACTCAGCTTGTGGTGGTAATGCCTGGAGGTGTCCCACCAAATCGCATCTGGCAGCAGACAATCCTTCATATCTTGGTCTCTGAAGAATAGCTCTTAACAAAATAAGGCAAGCAAAATTTTGTTAAACGAATGAGTGAAAGGAGCCTTGTGCAAATTTCTGAGGACCACAGAGCTAACAGGTGTTGCCTCTTACTGGCTCCTTTGGGCCTCAGGAAACACACCAGCTGGGCAGGCGCCAAGTGAGCCACAGCTGCAAATGCAAAGTGGGGAATTGGCAAAAGATGAGCAGTGTGAGCTTTCTCAGGGCTGCGGTGGAGGTAAAGTTGTAGGGCAGTGGCAAATATTCCACAAGCTGTGGTGTGTCCACCTGGTTACTCAAGGAACCCTGCCCATTCGGGGATGGTGTGAGAAGTGAGCGGAGTCTGCCACCTTGGTGAAAACCAGGTCCGGTAAAAATCCGGATTCCGCTTCTGACACCAGATATTGATGTTCGATAAGGATCAGGAGAAAAAAAATAGGCTGAATAGATGTTTATTCAGCGAGACATAACTTACAACATAGATGAACTACAGCAGGTTCCCGGTCCCAAAAAGCTGTTCCTGTGCTGCAGGAAAGAGAGCTCTCCCAGTATGCTCCTCAAAATCAGTTCCCCCGGGTCACATCCAGCCCTGTCTCCACCCCCCAATGGGCGTGGTCTATGCCACAGGCTGGGACAAGGTGAATATCTCACTATGAATACTGAATGCTCCATTTAATTCATATGTCAAAATTTAGTCAACCAATGGTGGGGCAATGGCAGAGGTGTTCTATTAATATGTACAAAGAGTAAATAGAAATTCCTTCCCCTAATACTAAAGACACTCCATAACTGCACATATTATCTGCCTTAAGGAACCACATATTTGCACATATTCCCTGCCTGAAGGGTGTCTATAAGCCTGTATGTGCCCAAATATATTGCTTTTAGATAGGAGATATTCACCAAAAAAGGCCCAGACTACCTATGGTAGGAAAGGTAATATATTAGAGACAATAGATGTTATTTGTGCTCTCTGTATCCATGACAAGTTGGAATGGGTTCCCATATAGGATTTCAGACAGGACAGGCAGGCAGAGTTTGTTCCAGAACTGTCACAGGCACTCAGAGAAGCTTTACATGGAATTAGATGATGAGATCCATCTTTAACTACTTGGTGGCAGTGCACATGTTTAATATCAGAACTAAGGAGGCTGATAGTAATCAAAAATGAAATACAATAATAAAATAAAACACATAAGGAAGAATTAGATTCACCTTAATATGAGTCTCACCATCTGGGGGTATCCTGCATGTATAAAGGGAATTGAATGAGTAGGCTCTCCTTCAGTTGCTCCTTGCCCTATTTATGACTACCAAGTTTATAACTTTACTAGCTTTAGCGCTTTCTTCTTTGGACTTGAAGAGTATAACGATGACCAGGTGAGACATGCACCCTGGTGATTTAAACAACTGCTGTGGTCTTCAGATTCCCATTGCTGGCAGCCATTTTTGGACTACCTGGACCACAGCCTATGAGACATTATAATAAATCCACATTCTACATATATGGAGAGATTTATCCTACCATGCCTGTTCAAGCAGAGAACTTTTGCTTTCTTTTGATTTTAACCTGCTACTGAACATGTGTCAACTAACAATATTGCTCACAAATGCAAACTTCCTAGTTCTGTTCCTCTCCAAGTATTCAATTTTCTAGGAAGACAACTTTTTCCATTACTATGTATTTTCCAAGCATTTCCTCTGATTTTCAGTGATAAAACTCCTTCATTCGTAGAGCCATCATCCAGCTTTCTAGGAGGAAAAGATGATACTATCTTGTTTGTCATCTGAATGCAGCTTCTCTTTCCTGATGTAAGTGCCAGTGGTGGTCCAGTTTTCTTCTAGAAACACATAGTTCAGCCAGTTGGGCAAGATTAGCCCAGATGACAACTGTTTGAAAAGGTAAACACTGTTGTGTTGAGAGGTTGACTGAGCAAGCAAGACATCTGTTTATGTCCTGACTCATAAAGAAGGAACATAGCTCCTTCTCAAACACATCAATGAGCTTAGGAGATTCATTATCAGCCTGGTGACCTAGACTTAGACCCTCAGGTATTGACAATGAAATAGATTCAGTCCTTTAGCATAATGAAGATGCTTAGGAGAGAATGCAATTGTTTGAATCCAGGGCCTTGGTGGAGGTGTTGCTTCATATCTTGTGAACACTACTTTTCTCACCACATGGAGCTGGGGTTATCGGTCCCAAGGCACTGAGGGCTTATTCAGTAAAGTTCCTCAGATACACTGTGTTCTCCATCATGATACAATGCATGAGTAGCCTTTGCATGAGCTGGTCAAATTGAAAGATAACTCCCATTTCTTCCATCTCCCCCTGAAAGTAGGGAACTGGATGATATTCCTGATAAGAAGCTTACTTAGAATAAGACATAAGTCAAGCAAGACATCCCTTCCCCAGGTTTTATCTTTTCTTTCTTCTGCCTTTCCTCTTTCACTCATCTTCACACACCTCTACCCCAAGACCTGTCAGTGAAGTGTGAACATCTGTTTCATGTTACTCATATACTATTAAATAATTATGATACTAATTTTCTGTTGAAGAATTTAATTGCCTTCCTGGCCTTACTTGCTGTTTCTTATTACTATTGAAATTCTTCAAAGTTTCAGTTGTAATCTGACCCTGAAAGAATTTTAAAATGGCATTACCTATGTAATGCAAAAGTCTGCTTTATAAGCCAGGTTTTTGGCTGTGCTTTCCTTTAACCCCAGTACTCAGGAGACCCAGGCAGCTGATTTCTGTGAGATTGACACAAGTGTCATAAACACAGCTAGTCTCACTACAAACAGCCAGTTCATGCATCTGGGATAGCTCCTGGTTGCACTGCCAGGGTTCCTTGAACAGATCAATTCAAATAATTATCACAGACATTCACAGGGTTTAGTCTGATGAAAGGAAAGTCCTCCAACTCTCAGTCCACAGTCTGTGAGTGCTACTAAAAGAGTATTAGGGGATGGGGGATTGTGGGAGTGGGCTTTTCTAGTTAAAAGAAGTATGTCACTGGATGTGGGCAGAGACAGGCATTGATGTTTCTTATATACAGGATGCTGGCCAGTGTGTTGGTGAACATCCTGTTAGCTCTGAGTGAAGATTTAAGGACAATAACCCCCAGTACCACATTCACCTGCAGGCTGCCTTGCCCTACCCATAATGATGATTAACTGAATCTTTGAAATATTAAGTGAGACAACTCAAATAAATGTTTTCTTTTTAAGAGTTCCCATGGTATGTAGTATCTCTTCACAGCAATAAAATCCTAACAAAGACAGATGTGGGTACCAGGGGCTAGGATATTGCTGTGAGAGGCTGGCCCTATAATAAAATTTCTTTGATTATTTTTTTATGAGTATAGTTGATCTGCTAGCTTGTGTCTCCCGTTATGTCTATTCATTTTGATTTTCTTTCCTCAGTGCTATAGGCTTTTTAAAGGGCCAAGGAAATATCTATGTGAACTTCCAATTCAGTTTCCTTCTAAGGAAACTTGATGAATACATTATAATGTCCATGCAATGAAATAATGTGGGAAGCACCAGAATTATATGACTATATTGTCAAAGAAGCAGACATTTACAATGTGTTTATCACACTTCCTGTTTGACCCATGAGAGAACTTGTGCAAGCCTGAAGCTGTTGGCTAGAACTCCTTGCCCCAAGGCTGTTTTGGTACTCCTCCTGTTTTGATAGCATACCTCATGACAGCACACCTCATGACAACACACAGCTCGTAGGGAGGAGCTAAGCCTAAAATTCCTGTAATTTTCCACTGTGCTATAAGTCAGTATTTAAGACCATTCTTTCCCCTCAGTAAACTGCATTTGGTATTTGGTGTTCCGTCATTGCCATTGAATGAATGACCCTCTGTCTTGTCTTTATTTCAATCTCTAGGCCTTCGCCCAATTTGTGGAACACTTCCTGGCACAGGTGCTACAAGTGTAGGTCCAACCAAGATTGGGAAAGAAAGGATCATCTATGAGATGAGATCACCCTTGAAGGCTGGCCTGCAAAAGTAAGTGAATGAGGGTGTATTGAAGGATGAGTGCCAGTAACTGTAAGGAAATGCTCAGTGGACTATGAGTGGCCCTATTGAAAAGACAGGGCAATAGGACTAAAACAAGACAGGTAAACAATTCATTGCAACAATTTAAAAGAAAAAATGGCAGAGATGAATAGGACTTTTGAGGAATTACAAGATTTAGAATCTGAACAATCTCTCAGGGGAAAAGAGGGATCCCAACTAAGAGATGATAGTCATGTTGTAACTGATGAAGGGGATACTTTGGAATCAGAAACTGAAGCTGGTGAGCGCATATGCCAACCACCAAGACACAACCCCTTTTGTGATTCTGATTCTTTTGTAGGTCCTCTGTACCTCGAGTGTTAGAGGAAGAGGCCAAAAATTTAATAACCAAGGTAGAAGCATAAGAATAGGAAAGAAAAGTGTTTCCACTGATTGAGACACTGAATCTGGAGGATACCATGGTAAGGGAGCACAGCCCATTAAATTTTAAGGATATAAAACAGGTTAAAGAGGCTTTCACTGTTTATGGGCCCCATGCTCCTTTTACTCAGAGAATTTTTGATTCTTTTGCAGCATTAAATTGCACCCTTAGTGATTGGATGCAGTTCTATAGACTTGTGCTGAGTGGGGGTGACTATTTGCTCTGGAGAGGCAAATTTCAAGAATTTTGCAAGGAAACCACACAAAGTAATGCTGCTACTGTATTTCCTGCTAGGAATTTAGATATGCTCACACGCACTAGGCAATATTCTACACTTGCAGCTCAAATTCTTTTTGACCCAAAAGTCCATGCACAAAATGCTGTTGCTGCTACTCGACCTTGCAAAGCCCTGCCTAATAAGGCTGTAGGAGATCAACTATCTAAGGTATGGCAGGGACTGTCTGAGCCCTATTCAGATTTTTCAGACCACCTCCTACAGCTGTCAGGCCACATATTTGGTGATGTTGGAAATGCCATGCCCATTGTTAAACAATTCACATTTGAAAATGCAAACAAGTTTTGTAAAGAGGCTTTAAGTCCCCATAAGGCCAAAAGTCTTAATGAGTATGTATGCATATGTTGGGACATAGATCGTCATCACATTATGGGCCAGGTTATAGCTTCAGTCATGCAAATAGGTGGGAAGGATGGAGGAGCCAGACAAAAGAATTGCTTTGTGTGTGGACAACCAGGATGTTTCAGAAGGAATTGCTGTGGCTCCAGCATGTAGTACTCAGTTTCCTGAAATGGTCAGCTGATAGTCATACAAGTCTTTTTTCAACTTTTGTAATAACTCATAACTCTGTTAATCTTTGGGGAAGAGATGTGCTTTGGCCATGGGAGCAGTTCTTACTACTGAGCCTGTGAAAAATATGCTGGCTGACCAAGGTTATATACAAGGAAGAGGACTGGGTAAATTCCCCCAAGGTGACCCTCAGTCTGTTGTATCTAAAAATTTAATTATCAAAAGCGTTTGAGATCACTCTGAGCTGGGAAATTTTCCCTAGGGCCTATTGCTATGCAGCCTGGTCCCATTTCTATCATCTGAAAAACTGATGACCCAGTATGGGTGGAGCAATGGCCACTATCTATTGAGAAATTACAGGCTGCACATCAACTTCTAAAGGAACAATTAGAGGCAGGACATATTGTTCCTTCTACTTCCCCATTGAATACTCCAATCTTTGTTATAAAAAAAAAAATCTGGAAAATGGAGACTCCTACAAGATTTCTGAGCTGTTAATGATTGCATGCAAATTATGGGAGCCACATACCTGGCTTACCATCCCCTGTAGGTATCCTCAAGGTTATCATTTGTTATTTGTAGACCTAATAGATTACATTTTTAGCTTTGCCTTGCATCCTGAGGGTAGTTAGCGATTTGCATCTGGCATACCTTCTATTAATTTTAAAAAGCCTTATAAGAGATATCAATGGGTGGTGTTGCTTCAAGGAATGGCCAATGACCCACAATTTGTCAAATTTATGTATCATTGCCCATTGCCTCCATTACAGAGAAATTTCAATCCCTGTATATTTTACATTATATGGATGATATTCTTTTAGCCAGCCTGGATTCTAAGGAAATGAAAGAGGCTTTTGGAGAAATACAACATAATCTTCAACTAGCTGGCTTAAGAATAGCCCCAGAATTTCCCTATCAATACCTGGGTCACCAATTGTTATATTCTGGTATCAGTCCTCAAAAGATTACTTTAAGCCTGGATAAACTGACCAAAATTAATGATTTTCAAAAATTATTGGTAGATACAAATTGGGTTTGATCTAGTTTGGCCCTAACCACTGGACAGCTTAGACCCTTAGCTGATATTTCACAAGGAGATTCTGATCCCACTTCTCCTCACTCCTGCTGCCTGCTGCATGAGAATACATACAATATTTGGCAATGGATGTCACTCATCTGCCTTAAGCTAGAAAATTAAAATATATGCAAGTTTCTGTGGATACATATTTTAAGGTGGTTTTTTGCATCTCTAACCTGGGGAGAAAAGATTAAAGATGTCATGTCTCATTGTTTACAGGCCTTTGCCTATATGGTGTTCCTGATATCTTAAAAACAGACAATGGTTCCACACATGCTAGTCATCGCTTCTTGGCCTTTTGCAAGGAACATCACATCAATCATGCATTTGGCATCCCACACAACTCTATGGGACAAGCCATCGTGAAAGACACTCATGCCACACTTAAACAATATTTTAATAAAATAAAAAAAGGGGGAATATAGGCTCTCCCCCAATTCTCAGTTATCCACTATACTTTTTAATTTAAATTTTTTGACTGTAGATAAAATTAACATGCCTGCCATGGAGAAACATTGGAACAAACCCTCCCAAACATTGGGATGGGTCAGATGGAAAGACATAATTACACGACTATGGCAACCGCCCACCCCCACTATTAGCTAGGGCCTGAGGGGCTGTTTGTGTTTTTCCCCCAGAAACAGAGAAACCTATTTGGATAACAGAACAACATGTTCGTCCTGTGGATCCTAATCAGGAACCTAATCCTGCTGTACTGGAATCCCTGGCCCATGGAGGAACAAGTGGTTTGGGCCTTGGTGAGGAACCCCACATCCTGATGCCAGTTTGTCAGGAGAGAACATTCCATGCGACTACTGGTTGCCAATGTGCCAATAGAAACTTCATTACTGAGTAATTTGACCTTCCTGACTCAGGGGAGCCTTGGCTTCCAGAGAGTGCTTAATTTTTCTCAATTGCCCAATGGGTGATTCTTGGTTTTATGCATAGCTTTGAGTAATGACTCCCTTGCTGATTTTCACCCCAATGCAAGCATGAGCAATTGCTGGGGACTCAGAGAGGTCCTATAACATAAACTTCCAGCAGGAACAGGAAAATGCTGCTATGTGGCCCCTATATCAGGGCCCCTATGCTGAAAGCACCCCAGGAAGTTATGACTTGCATAGGCACTTGTCTTGGAGACACTGTGCTCCACCTTTAAAGGATCCTTGGGGGAGGGAAAAATCTTTCAATAGTTCTTCCACAACCTTCTTCCTGAGCAATTTATGGCCCCCATGAGACACCAGTGACCTCGTAGTTCGAGTTCCTGACCTCGCCCCAATGATAATGGAAGACCGAGTTGGGGGAGAAGAATTTATCCTCTACAGCCAAGAAGGGACTTTGATTTCACTGCTGCCATCATTCCTGTCATTGCTGTGTAGGTGACTGTCGCTGTCATTGCAGGGATTGCTGTCGCTCAGTTCGCTGCCAATGTAGAGACTGTTAACCAGCTGGCGGGCAGAATCAGTGAAGCCCTAACTGCAGAGAATGTCCTGCTTGAAAGCTCATAATGGATTTGGACTCTCATATTCAGTTTTGACTTAAATCACCAAACTGCCTCACTTCAGGAACAATTAGGGAATTTTGGTTGGTATAGCAGGCCTCCTGCTTTCATTCTGTCATTCCTCTTGTATCACCTTGATTGGAATGCAAATGTCTCTGTAGGGGTCAACAGCCTCAATGCTGGCAGGGCCTTGTCTTTTGTAAATTTTACCAGTATTTTGGCTGACCAGAGAGTAGAGGTCAATAAGACCTGAATTACTCCTATTTCAGCAGATGGCAGGTGGAATGCCATGGCCCAGATTGGAGGTTGGTCACAGGTTTTGAATGGCACATTGTCTCTCAGCAAGTTGGAGCCAGTATTGGTTGGGGTAGGGATTCTTGTGCTATGCATGGTCTGACAGTTCTTTTCACAAAAGAAACACAGTCTGGCCCATGGCTCTCCCAATAATCATGAGGTCTGTTAACAGATGCTGCAGAAATGAGGTACCCCCATGACGGGCAACTTGCAGTGAAGCCCCCCAGCCTAAAACATGAGGTTGCTGGGGCCCCTGAAGACCGGTAAGGGGTGCCACACTCTGCGAGACCTAAGCTAGGGGGTCTCTCATAGAAAATAAAAAAGGGGGAATTGTAAGAATTAAGACCTAGACTAAGAATTTACTCCCCCTCCATCTGCCCTCAGGGCAGGCAGCTGTAACAGCTGGAAAACAGGAGACATGTTTTGTAATGCAAAATTCTCTTGTTCCTTTGGCTTCTGCAACCCTGAATGCACACTAACCTGTTCTTGGAACCTGAGATGACTAACCAAAGGTCTGGTTCCCCCTCCTCCATCTAGTGCTGTAGTATATAAGCTAGCCCCCCAGACTAAAAGGGAAATACTGAAGAACCTTCTTAATATAAAGCAAGAGTCCTGTGTTCTTAACATCTACACAATCCCCAGCTTCTCGGGCTTTGACAGCAGCTCAGGCGCCACACAGAGATGTGTCATTAGATAGCTACACACGTGGTTAAGCGCCAAGTCACACAAATAAGCCTTTAGTTAGCCCACCCACACAAAGCCACTAGTTACTACATACACTCAATCACAAGTTAGTCACACACCTAAGACATTAGTTAGCCATACAGGTAGGAAATGAAGTATGCAAGGTCATCCATAAACAGGCAGCAGTGGGACACAGATTTAATCCCACCTTTTAGGAGAAAGATACATGTATCTATTAGCTCAGTGCCACTTTGGCCTATTAGAGAAAGAGTGATTGGAGAAAAAGGGAGAGAGTTAGGGAGATATCTACAGAGAAACATAGGGAGAGGAAGAGGGAAAGCCATTAATAAGGGGAGAGAGGGAGGGAGAGAGAAAGACTCCACCTAAAAGAGAAACTGCTAACAGAAATGTTATCCCAGCATTGAGATGGCATGCCTTTAATCCCAGCACTGTCCATGGTGAGATAGGAGGGATATGGCTGGACAGAGGGGAATATAATGTGGTAGGAGACAAGAGGGCTTGCAGTGAGGGTGTTCAGTCTGAGCAGTCATTCTGAGCTTTCATAAAGACAGCAGTCAATGGAGAAGGCCTTGTGACAACAGGATCGGTCCTTTGGTCTGAACACTGGTAGAGGTAAGAACTCTAGAGGCTAACATGGCTGTGCTTCTGAGATCCATCAGCTTTCACCCTCTGAGAGCTGACTCCAAATTTTATTATTACTATCTATCAGAACTTGTGCTGCAAATGTTGTTCTCTCTAGGGAAGTGTGAAGTTTTTTGAAGTCAGTATAGGCAAGTTTTCAACATATTAAAAATATGTTATTTTGATTTTCAAAACTATCAATTATCAGTATCTTTTTAATATCTGATTTAAGTGCATTATTGCTTTTATCTGTGATTGTTTTTTTTTTTTTTTATCTGTGATTGTTTAATGCTGTCCAATATTTGTAGGTTTTACGTGTTTCATTTCCTTTCTCTAATGTGATGTTGATTATTTATTTCTGTGTAGAAAATTCTCCTGTAGTTTAGACTTGCCTCATTAATGTAATTGATAATTGCATTAAACTTTTTTTTTATTTTGGCAGAAAATTTTTTCTACAGATACTCAACCATTTATAGAATGTAACAAATAAGGATGATAAATATTGTATTCTCAAAGTAAGCTGCTTCCCTTTTTTAGAGAAATCTTGATCAAATATCAGTTCCCTTTAAGTTGGTTGCACTTTTTTGTGGGGGGAATATATGACAAGGGCAGGCAATAATTTTAGTCAATAGAAATGTAACATCTCAAGGGCAACAATTGAGGGAAATGTCATATATATATATATATATATATATATATATATATATATATTACATGTTGATACCAGTTCCCACTCCCTCCCTCCCGCTGACACCCCCCCCCAACTTGTACCCTGACCTCCCTCCCCTCCCATCGCACAATGCACATTCCACAGGTAGGGCTATGCTATCCAGGTGGGGTCATGTAGATCTGTCAAGTAATTTGAAGTAGGGACTAGGACTTCTCTCTCTAGGTTAAGGCCATATTGCTCCATGTGGGATGTGTCTGCAAGGTCATTTTGTGTACCATGAATACATCCCGGGCCCACTCTATCAGGTCCCTTAGACTGCTCAGTCCTTCTAGCTGAGAACCATATTCAGGGGGTTCTGAGTCAGTCCCATGCTGTATTCCCAGCTATAAATCTGGGGGGCAAATTAGCTCCTCCTAGTTCAGGTCAGCTGTCTCTAGGTGTTTGTGTAATCTGGTCTTGTTGTCACTCTCTGCATCTGGATTCTAGTATAACTCACTGTTTAGTTATGGGTGTTTTATTCTGTTTCAAACAGTGTCTAGATCAGGACCCCATGATGGTGGATAAGTCAGTTGTTGATCACACTATTAGGGAAGGACATTTATGGTGGCCTTTTCATGGTTGCTCTAATTATTAGTTGGAATCAGCCTTGTAGGTCTCTAGAACTTTATTTTGGTTCAGTTTTCTCTTCAAACCAATAATGGCTGCCTCTTTTATGTTCCCTCTGTCTCTCTGTCTCACTGCCTCTCTCACTCTCTCTCTCTCTCTCTCTTCTGTCTTTATTCCTATGCAGACTGAATCTTCCTAGTCACACATGCTTTCCTCTCTTCCCTTTCACTTTCTCCTATTTCTTTCTCCATTCACTGCCCCCTACCAATTCCCATGTGCTCTGGGGATCTTCTCCTTTCCCCCATGTGTGAGGGACCTTATAGGAATCTCTGTAGTCTTCTACACACAGTCATCCAATTGTTCCAGCACCGTTTGTTGAAGATGCTGTCCTCGCCCCCATTGTATAATTTTAGCTGTTTTGTCAAAAATCAGGTGTTCATGGGTGTGTGGGTAAATATCAGGATTTAAATTTGATTTCATTGGTCTACCTGTCTATTTTTTGCCAATACCAGGCTGTTTTCAGAACTATATCTCTGTAGTAGAGCTTAAAGTCAGGAATGGTGATGCCTCCTGAAGTTCTTTTATTGTAAAGGGTTGTTTTGGCTATCCTGGGTCTTTTGTTTTTCCATACAAAGTTGATTATTATCCTTTCAAGGTCAGTGAAGAATTGTGGTGGGATTTTAATGGGGATTGCATTGAATCTGTAGATTGCTTTTGGCAAGATTGCCATTTTTATTATGTTTATTCTACCTATCCAAGAACATGGGACATTTTTCCATTTTCTGGTATCTTCTTTAATTTCTTTCTTTAGAGCCACAACATTCTTATTATATATGTCTTTTACTTGTTTTGTAAGCATTACACCAAGATACACCATTGTCCCATATATTAAGGGAGCATAGTTTAGTCTTATGTAGTTCCCCCGTTATCAAATCAGATTCTGTGATCTCTCACTAGCTTGGGTCAGCTTATTTGGCAGGTTTTGCCCTCATAGTCTTGAGTGCTTTGTTTTTGCTCCTTCCTCCCTGTGATTGTACTCCAGGAGCTTGGCCAAATGATTACCTGTTCATTTATTCATATGTTTCTATCTGTTTCTGCAAGAGTGTAATTGATTCTCAGCGGTTTTAGATTGTTGGTTGGGTATTATCTACTTTATATCTTCTACACACTTATGATTACTGTATATATTATGTATCTTTCTGAATTTTGGGTACTTCTCTTGGTAGTTATTTTGGTTCTGTCCATGTACCTAGAAATTTTAGGATGTTACTGTTTTTGATCACTAAGGAGTATGCCATTGTGTACATACTCTACATTCTCTTTATCTGTTTTTTATTTGATAGTCATATAGGTTGTTTCCAAGATCTGGCTATTATGAAAAATGTGGCTATGAACATAGATAATCTGTGGTATAGTTGAGCATGCTTTGGGTATACTACTTCACATCCATATATTGTTTACCTAGTCTTGTCCCATTGCCACACAAGCCCCAAATAACACACAGAGACTTTGTATTTTATATAATACGGTTGGCCTGTTACTTGCTTTTTCTTGGCTAGCTCTGTCTTAATTATTAACCCATTTCTGTTTATTTAAATATTTCCACATGGTTATCTTACTGAGAGCCGGCTGGCGTCCTGCTCTCTCCCAACTCCATCTTGACTCCTCCTTCCTCCTTCCTCTTTCCTCTTTGTCTCCTAGTCCCGCCTCTCTTGCTTTCCTATTGGCCAACAGTGCTTGATTACTTAACCAGTATGAGAAACATGTTTACAGCATGACAGGTCCCATCACTGTTGATGCTTTATCTATGTCGAAAACCCATATATGAGTGAGTACATACCATGTTCCTCATTTTTTTTACAGGGTTACCTCATTCAGGATGGTTTTTTCAAATTCCCTCCATTTGCCTGTGAACTTCAAGCTTCCAATTTTTTCCCACACAGAGTAGTATTTCATTGTGTTAATGTGCCACGACTTTGTTATCCATTCTTCAGTTGACGGGCATCTAGGTTGTTTTCAGGTTCTTGCTACAAACATAGTTTAACAGATCTTTTTGTTGTATGGATGTGGTTCATTTAGATATATGCCAACTAGTGGGATTGCCTGATCCAGTAATTGACTGATTTTGATTTTACAGAGCAACCACCATAATTCTCTCCAAAATGGCTGTACAAGTTTGCACCCCAACAGCATTCAAGGAGGGTTCCCCTTTCTCCACATCCTCTCCATCATAAGTTGTCATTGGTGTTAATAATTTTAGCAATTCTACCAGGAGTAAGACATTATCTAAGAGTTGTTTTTATTTGCATTTCCCGGATAGCTAAGGATGATGAGCACTGTCTTAAGTGTCTTTCAGCCTTTTCTATTTCCTCTATTGATAATTTTTTATTCAGTTCTGTACCCCATTTTTTTTAAATGGTGATTTGGTGTTTTGGTGACTAGCTTCTTGTTTTCTCTATATATTTTTGAGATCATCTCTCTGTCAGATATAGGGTAATAGAAGACCATTTGCCAGTCTCTGGGCTGCTGTGTGATCTTACCAACTGTGTCCTTTGCCTTACATACGCTTCTCAGTCTTTCTGCAGTCTTATATACACACCAACAGCCAGTTATGCCAGCAAAATTTGTTAAAGATGTGATCCTCTTCCCATTGTATACTTTTAGCTGTATTGTTTTGTCAAAAATCAGATGATCGTAGGTGGGAGGGATATTATCAGGGTTTTTGATTTAATTCCTTTTGTCTACCTATATATTTTTGTGTCAATACAAAGCTGTTTTCAGAACTATAGTTCTATAGTACAGCTTCAAGTTGACAATGGTGATGCATCATGAAATTTGTTTATTGTACTTGGTTGTTTTGGCTATTCTCAGTCTTTTGTTTTTCCATTTAATATAGGTTATTATACTTTCAAGGTAAGTGGATAATTCTGCTGGGATTTTGGTGGGGATTGCAATGAATTTTTAGATTTCTTTTGGCAAGATTTCTATCTTTACTATATTTATCCTACATATCCATATGCATGGTAGATCTTTCTGTTTTATGGTATCTTCTTTAATTTACTTCTTTAAAGTGAAAGACCTAAAAAGTAATGTTAATGATGGACTAACCTAGAAACCAATATCTGTTCCTTGGAATTTGCTAGCTTCCTCTCACAAGGCACTGAGATAAGAAGAATTCACACTGCCCCTCCTTTCCTGTGAGTCAACAGGTGGTAAATAGTGTCAAGAGATAGTTGTAACTCTGGTTTGCCCAGACAAGATTAATTAGCACACCTGAGGCCCTAAGTTCTGCTGACCCTAATAGCACACCATCCGGCCTCCAAGGGTCAGGTACTCAATGGACAGAGGGTCCCACCCCCTCCCTAAGCTTGTGGGGTTGCTTTTAAAAACACCTGGGCCCAGGGGAGGGGGCTTCTCTCTAGCCTGCATGCTGGAGGAGCCCGTTTGCGCAAACGTTTCCTGTTCATTAAAGCCTCTTGCGTTTTGCAGCAACTGGACTGGACATTGACTTCTTGGGGTATCGACCGAACCTGGAAGACTCCTCATTCTGAGGGTCTTACAAAAGACCCAATATTCTTGCTATATAAATCTTTCACATGTTTGGTAAGCATTAGTCAAACATAATTTATGTTGTTTGTGGCTATTGTAATGGGTAATATTTCTCTGATTTCTATCTGAGCCCCTTTGTCATCTGTATATTGTAGTATATTGTAGGGCTACTGATTTTTTTGATCGTCTCTTGTATCTTGCTCGTTTGCAGAATGTTTATGTCAGCTGTAGCAGTTCCCTGGTAGCGCTTTTTGTGTCCTTTATGTAAACTATCATATCATGTGCAAATAATGATAGTTTGACTCTTACTTTCCAATTTGCATCCAGTTGATCTCTTATTGTTGTTTTACTCCTTTTGCAAGAAATTCAAGGACAATATTGAAGAACTATGGACAGAGAACAGACTTATCTTGTTCCTGATTTTAGAGGAATCACCTTAAGTTTCTCTGCATTCTGTTTGATGTTGGCTGTTGGTTTACTGATTATCCCTGTCTCTCCAAGACCTTTATCATGAAATGGGGTTGAACTTTATCAAAGGCTTCTTCAGCATCCAGTAAGATGATCACATGGTTTTTCTTTTTCAGTTTGTTTATATGGTTGATCACATTGATAGATTTTCAAATGATAATGTAGAGAGCTGCGAAGTGCCATGCTTTAAAGATGGCACTGGCTTCCCCCTTCCACCTTCCAGATGGTGAGCGCTCTCTGTCATAAACAAGTCCTTATTTGGCTAAGCCTGTTCAGCATGCCTGCTTCCCTATAAGAGCATCCTATCTGCAGGGTCCACATTGCTCACTAGCGTTGGTCTGCACAAGGGGATTTAACTCTGTTTCCCTGGAGTTAGAAGAAGAAGCATGTTCAAGGATCATGATTAAACTGCTAGAAGATCTCCCCTGAGTTGTGTCTTCCTTGTTGATTGAGGTTGGGTGTGACATGATAAACCATCCCTGCAATGCAGGAATGAAGCCTCCTTTGTCATTGTGGATGACTTCCCTCATGTGTGCCTGGATTTGATTTGCTAGTGTTTTATTGAGGCCTTTTTCATTCGAGTTCATGAGGGATATTAGTCTGTAGTTCTCTTTCTCATTTGTATCTTTTTGTATCTTTGGTACCTAGGTACTTGTGGCCTCATACAGTGTGGTAATATGCCTTCTATTCGTATTGTGTGGAACTATTGAGGAATATTGGTATTTGCTTTTCTTTGGATTTCTAGTAGAAGTCTGCACTGCAGCCATCTTGCCCTGGGATTCTTTTGGTTGGGAGGGTTTTGATGACTGCCTCAATTGTGTTAGAGTCTATTGGTCTATTATCCAGAGGTTCCTCCTCCCACATCAGTTGGTGAGACATGGGGGAGGCCTGGCTGGGACCCCAGGCCCTGTACCATAGTGCACTACAGGACAGCCCAATAGAAGGGACAATATGCCTTCTATCCAATCCACCAAAACCTTGGAGAAAGAGAATTTGAGAGAACGTGTGGGAGGGGCATAGAGAGCTTGAAGATTGCACTGAGCATGCCCTGCTCTAGGAGCCAGAAGTGGAGAGCAGGTCATGAGCAGTGTGCTCATGTTTGATTGGGGGTGGTACGTGGGGAAAGGGGTTGGAGCTAGGCAGGCGGGGATGGTGTGATTGGGCTAATGTGTTTATAGGGTTTTCTAAATGGCCTGTCAAAGTGCACTATTAATGGCGAAAGGCTACATTATCGGGCAGGGGAATATGAGTTGTGAGGTGTGTTGCACATGGCATGGGCCAGTCGGTAGCTCCAGGAGGGCATAAAGGGGGCTTTTAGAGACAAATCAGGTGAAAGGGGAAGCGGATGGAAAGGAAGATGCAGGGATGGGGGGGGGAGCGATTGAAAGCATGCTTTGCCCATGCTAGCTAGGGCTAGCCACATCAGAGTCTCAAGGATGACAGTGTCTCTGCCCCTTGACATAATGATCTCAAGGCAGCTAGATATGGGGAGGACCCCTGGGACCCTGGGCCCTGCACCACAGTGCACTACAGGGACAGCCCAAGTGAAGTGACAATGTGCCTTCTAACCAATCCACCAGAACCCATACAACCTAGGAGAAGGAGAATTTGAGAGCTCCTGGGGAAGGGGCAGAGAGAGCATGAGGCTTGCACTAAGCATGCTCTGTTCTAGGATACCAGGTGGGCCTGAAGCACTGCACCATCCACCACAACCAGAGCAGTATGTGCCCAAATGAGGTAGAGCTGTGCATGAAGTGAAGGTGAGGGCAGCCAGGCCCAAGGGAGGGGACTGCAGAGGGCCTCTTTCCTGGGCTGTGGTGGTGGCCTGGAGCAGTGAACTCACCTAAGCCATGGCTCAGCAGGCAGTGGAGTGGCAGTAGAGCAGGGATGAGTCATCAGTGCTGTGCTGAAAAGATGGCAGGGCTGTGAGTGGGCTGGGGCTGTGAATGGCCTGCAATTGTGATGGTGATCCTGAGTTTGGAACCTAGGAATAAGTGGTGGAGACACTGCTAGCTGGGCCTGTTTTCTGCCCACTCATAGAACCTTGGGCCTGCACATTTTCTCCCTGGTCTCCCTTTTGGGCAGGGGCCTCTTTCCTCCTGCTTGAGGCACAGAATGGACCCAATATCTAGTATTGCAAGATTACAGCAGCCACACCCACCACTGCCTAAGCTTCTGGCACTCCACTCCTGCATGGTAGTCCTTGTCATACCACTGCCCCTTCACAGGCACTGCAATGGAGTAAGGGCCCCTGGCTGAAGATATGGGTGTTCACCTGGAACCCATCAGGTCCATACTGATGCTCTGCAGCTCCATCCAGAGGTGCATCTGCTGCCAGATATGCTGCTCGAGCCCAGGCCACCAGGAGAGCTACGGGGCTAAACCAAGTGCCATTCCAGGCCAGATCATACAATCTGTGGCCACCTTGGTTGAACTTGAAAGCTGGTTGCTCACTAGTTTCCTCTCTCTTTGGTCTGCAGGACTAAGGGACAGAGGAGGGGCACCGAGGCCCCATGTGTGGGAGGAAGCTTTAGCTTTGCACACTTGCATGGATTTTAGTTGTTTTTTTTGGCCTGTGGTTTGGCTCAGATTTCTCCTAATAGTTGTAAACTCGCCATTGTTCCCTGGCTGCTTAGAAACTTGCATCCGGATTTTTTTTTCAACTGAGAGCCATTGGTGTTCAAGTTTTGGCAATGAACCCCGTGAATGCTACTGCTCTCTACATTTCCACCAACCGCCTAGTGCTCAACCATGACCCTGGAGACCCCAAGGCATTTCAAAAGATTATCAGGATCCTGCCTTACTTGCGACAGTCCTTCTCTTGCTGTGTTTGTGGACATTTGCTACAAGATCCTATTGCACCCACCAAATCCACCTGCCAACACTATGTCTGCAAAACTTGTAAAGGCAAGAAAATGATGATGAAAACTTCATGTAGCTGGTGCATAGACTATGAGCACTTTGAAGAAAACAAGCAGTTAAGCATCCTAGTAAACTGCTATAAGAAACTATGTGAATATATAACCCAGACAAGACTGGCACAGGACATAAGAGAAGCAGTTGACTGTTCTTATATTTTAGCTTTACTCAATGAAGGATCATTGTTTTGTGAGGACACAGAGAAACCTTCAGACTCATCCTTCACTCTGTGTTTGACACATTCCCCTTTACCTTCAACCCTATAACCCACAGCAGATCCCCATGCTAATTTATCTCCAAAGTCTGAAATTGCCCTCAGCATTGCTATTGGCAGTTCTGTTGTCAATGATTTGCCTAATTACAAAGGAGTTTCAATAGATAGATTTGGTATAAATATCTCCTCACCCAAACATCCAAATATGATTGACATGTGTAATACTGTTGATATAAAAACTGAGGACCTGTCTGAGAGCCTGTCAAATGTCTGTGACATGGTAACCACTGACTTGTGCTCCACAGGTATTGATATCTGGAGTTTGAGTGAAGAGACAAAACCTGGTGACTCTTTTTTTGCTGAGTGATGAGGAAGTAATCCGCAGTTTGGGTGTCCTAATTTGTATACAAATTTGGAAGCCACTGTATCCAATGAAACTTTTTTGAAGCTTTCTTGCAAGTCTCTTAACCATAATATTTTTATGTCTACCAGCCCTACACCTCATGTGTTAGCAAGTACAGCAGCAACTCCAAAGGTAGCAAAGTTGAATCGAAAAAGAACCAGATCTGAAATTGACAGTGAAAAAGTTCAGCCACTTCCAATTTCTACCATTATCAGAGGGACAACACTTGGGGCTTCTGCTCTTGTGATGGTGAAGCATGAAAGGAAAATCGTCCTTCAACTTATAGCTACAGTTTCCAATGGAGGCATAACAACCAAGACCACCAAAAGTGTACTTTTATCTACTAAAAGCATGAAAAATAGTCATGAACATGGATCCTAGAAATCCCACTCTAAACCCAAGCCAGGTATTCTTAAAAAAGACAAGGCAGGAAAGGCAAAGATTCTTAGTCATCATGTCATGCCAGGAAGTCCTACCATGACTGTGTACAAAAAGCCTCAGGGAAAGAAAGGATGTAAATGTGGGCATGATATGCAAAATCCAAGTAATTTTACATGCAGCAGACAGTGCTGCCATTGTTACTCTAACCAGAGAGCCTGCGTACATTGCAGATGTTGTGTCTGTCAGAACTCCTACATGGCCAATGGGGAGAAGAAGCTGGAGGCATTTGCTGTGCCAGCAAAGGCCTTGGAGCAGAGCAGACTCACATTGGGCGTTAATGTGACCAGCAATGCTGTGCGCAACACAAGTACCAGTACCAGTGTACCAATGTCACAGGGACCCCAGTAATGACATTTGATGGGAGATGCCATTATGTAAATATGTTTCTCATACTGGTTAATGAATAAAGCACTGTTGGCCAATAGGGAAGGAAGATAGGAGGGACTAGGAGACAAGGAGGATAGAAGAAGTAGGAAGGAGGAGTCAAGATGGAGACTCTGGAGAGAACAGAACCGCAGTTCCTCTGCTCTTGGTAAGACGACATGGAAATACATAGAAATGGGTTAATACTTAAGACAGAGCTAGCTGATAAGTAACTAGTAACTGGCCAACAACATAATATCAAATACCGAGTCTCAGTGTGTTAATTGGGGCTGGTGCGGCTGCAGGACAAGACTGGCAGCAGGAGAAAAAAAAAACACACTCCTTACGTATGGTGCCCATTTAAAATTTAACAAAAGCTTAAAAAGGTTTTAGAACAGAGACAAGCAAGGTTTTTTGGTAGCAGTGTTTTTCTCGGTTGGACTCTGCTTTGTGAGAGACAATTAGATATTTGCGCGGCTCCTTTAAGGGACGGTTCCTGACTCAGCAAAAGCTGCAAAAAACTGCATGGCTTTATAGAATCACAGCTAACAATGTATTGGTGTGTATGAGAGATGGCAATGGCAGCGACCACATCTCCAAGCCGGCAGCATGCTTGCTGAATGGCAGTGCAGACCAAGGCCGTGGGCACAACTTTCAGTGCTGGCGGTAAAAACACCTGCTGCAATCTTTGGTAAACCACAGCAAGAACAAATATCACTTTCATTTCAGCAATATTGTTGTTTACCAGATAAAAGACTCATGGCCAGAAAAATATAAACATTTACAGTAAAGACAAAATCATATTAAGAAAAACCTCTAAAGGTTTTCATTGTGTTTTAAAATATACATAGACATAGTGAAAAAATTAAATGGTTTTAAAAAGACAAACAGGAACTGGGTGTGGTGGCACACATATTAAATCCCAGAATTTGAGAGACAGAGGCAAGGAGATCTCTTGTGATTTCAAAGTAAACCTGGTATGCAGAGTAAATTCCAGGACAGATAAGAGTTACATAGAGAAACCCTTTCTCAAAAAATAAAATGTAAAACAAACAGAGTAATAATAAAGCCACGTAAAGATGAAAGCTCAGAGAGAATCTGGTTAGTATATGGTGTTATATTGTCTTTGTATCTTTTGACTGCTTAGGAAATAACAACTGTTAAAACAAATGGTGCTGGATCAATTCAATTTATATATTTTAAAAATGCTTTGACTCAAAAATTTAAGTTCATGTACAAGTTACTGGGGAAAAGGATTTCTATTTTTGTTTCCACAGAAAATGAAAAGCTGTGGATTCCTTCCAGACTAATGTGGTTTGAGCAAGCCAGACCCCCTGAAACAGTGTACCAGATGATCCTTCATTTAAAACAGCTTGAACAAGCCAGCCTTGCAGACTACAGCCAGGATTTCTGTGTCTTCTTAGGATCCCTATGACAGTGCCCCCTATCAGCAGGAAGTAGTTTGGAAAGAACAACGCCCAAATTCCAAAATATTGTTTATAAATGTTTGTTTTCATTTTAATGGGGTTGGTCATAAATGGTTAATGATCACAACCAATATGTCTTTAAAGGCAAAAAGGGGATTATGGTATAGATATGATTACTTTGCTTTGGAATGTATTTTCATTTATTGATACAAATTTAAGGTCAATTTTGTGATATGTATATTTCTCCTCTTGTTTAGTTATTGTGTTTATATAGCTCATTTATAAATGTAATGTATAATGTATGTATAATGTATTACAGATTATAAATAATTTCCTAGGATAGTCAAAGCTTAGAGTTAAGTTAGTTAGGTTTTTCAAGATACACAGAGATGTATTTGAGAGAGATAGGAATTCTTCAAACCTTTCAAAGACCTGCAGAATATGGCATTTAAAATGGTTTAGGGTTAAAGGCAAGCACCACCACAACCTGGATCCTAAAACAGACTTTAGCATTACAAAGTTACTGCCATTTTTAAGTTCTTTCAGGGTCAGATTAAAACTGACACTTTGAAGAATTTAAGTAGTAATAAGAAACAGCAAGTAAGGCCAGGAATGCCATTAAAGTTTTCAACAGAAAAATTAGTATAATAATTATTTAATAGTACATGAGTAATAATAAACAGAGGTTCACAATTCACTGACAGTACTTCGAGTATTGGTCCAGAACATGAGGAATAGAGGAAAGGCTGAAAAAAGAAAAAGATAAAACTTGGGGAAGGGACATCTTGCTTATCCTTTGATATATTCTTAGTAAGCTTCTTATGAGGAATAGATTCCTGTTCCCTCCTTTTGGGGGTAGATGGAAGAAATGGGAGGCTTTTAGGAATTCAGTAGGAGTTATCTTTCAATGTGACCAGCTCATGAGCAGCCTACTCAAGCATTGCATCAAGAGGAGAAAACAGTTCATCTGGGGAACTTCAGTGATTAAGCCCACAGTGCCCTTGGGACCGATAACCCCAGCTCCATGTGGTGGGAGTAGTAGTGTGCACAGGACATGAAGCAACCTTGACATGAACCACAAATGCCCTGGATTCAGACAATTGCATTTTCTCCAAAGCATCTTCATTATGTTAAAGGAGGGGATCTATTTCATTCTCAATACCTGAGGGTCGAAGTCTAGGTCGCCAGGCTGATAATGGCTGTACTATGTTCATTTGTGGGTTTGAGAAAGAGCTATGTTCCTTCTTTGTGAGTCAGGACCTAAACACATGTCTTGCTTGCTCAGTCAACCCCTCAACAAAACAGTGTTTACCTTTTCCAACAGTTCTCCTCTGGGCTCATCTTGCCCTTCTGACTGAACTATGATTTTCTCTAGAAGAAAACTTGACCATCTGGCAGACCACTCCAATAATTCCCCCATAAGCAGCCTGAGAGTGACCTCTTCTATGATATGAGGATGGGCCAAGGGGCTGTTTGTAAATCAGGAGTTTCTCCTTTGACATGATTTGCAGCCAAACTCCTACAGAGGCATATGCAGATACAAAAAGAGATAATTGTTACATGGCTTAACATTGTGTTTAGGTCAACTGCATTTGCTTTTTACCTGGTTGTCACAGGCACTTAAAATCAAGAAAGAGAAGCAGGATCCAGATGACAAACAAGATAGTAGCTTTTTCCCCTCCTAGAAAGCTGGATGATGGCTCTAAGAATGTAGGAATTTTATCCCTGAAACTCAGAGCAAGTGCTTCGAAAATGCATAGTAATGAAAACAGTAGACTTCCTAGAAGGTTTACTATTTGGAGAGAAATGAAACTAGGAAGTTTGTATTTGTGAGCAATATTGTTAGTCAACACATGTTCAATAGCAGGTTAAAATCAAAAGAAAGCAAAAACTAACTGCATTATTCGAGGTTCTCTGCATGAACAAGGATGGTAGGATGAATCTCTCCATGAATGTAATGCATGGATTTATTATAATGTCTCATAGGCTGTGGTTCATGTAGTGCAAAAATGGCTGCCTAACAATGGGCATCTGAAGACTATAGCAGTTGTTTAGTTCATCAGGGTACATGTCTCAGCTGGTCATCATTATACTCTTAAAGTCCAAAGGAGAAAGCTCTAAAGCTTGTAAAGTAATAAACTTGGTAGCGGTAGCTAGAGCAAGCAGCAACAGAAGGAGAGCCTCCTCCTTCAATACCCTTTATACATGCAGAATACCACCAGATGGTACAACTCATATTAAGGTGAATCTGATTCTTCCTTATGTGTTTTGTTTTATTATTGTATTTAATTTTTGATTGCTGACAGCCTCCTTAGTTCTGATATTAAACATGTGCTCTGCCATCAAGTAGTTAAAGATGGATCTCATCATCTAATTCCACATAAAGCTTCCCTGAGTGGCTTTGACAGTTCTGTAACACATTCTGCCGTTCTGAAATACTATATGGGAACCCATTCCAACTTGTCATGGATACAGAGAGCTCAAATAACAACTATTGTCCCTAAGATATTATCTTTCCTACCATAGGTTGTCTGGGCCTTCTTGGTGAATATCTCCTATCTAAAAGCAATATATCTGGGCATATACAGGCTTATAGACACCCTTCAGGCAGGGAATATGTGAAAGTATGCCATTCTTTAAGGCAGATAATATGTGCAGTTATGGAGTGTCTTTAGTATTAGGGGAAGCAATTCCTATTTGCTCTTTATACATATTAAAAGAACACCTCTGCCATTGCCCTACCATTGGTTGACTAATGTTTGACAAATGAATTAAATGGAGCATTCAGTATTTGTAGTGAGATAATTGCCTTGTCCCTGCCTGCAGCACAGACCACGCCCATTGGGGGTGGAGACAGGGCCGGATGTGACCCAGGGGAAATAATTTTGAGGAGCATACTGGGAGAGCTCTCTTCCCTGCAGCACAGGAACAGATTCCTGGGAACAGGAACCTGCTGGAGTTCATCTGTCTATGTTGTAAGTTATTTCTCCCTGAATAAACATCTATTCAGCCTATTTTCTTCTCCTGATCCTTACCAAACGTCAATATCTGGTGTCAGAAGTGGAATTCGGATTTTTACCGGACCTGGTTTTCACCAAGGCAGCAGATGCTGCTCACTTCCCACACCAACCCCGAATGGGCAGGGTTCCTTGCCTAACCACAGCTTGTGGGACATTTGCCTCTGCCCTACAACTTTATCTCCACAGCGGCCCTGAGAAAGCTTGCACTGCTTCTCATCTTTTACCATTTCCCCACTTTGCATTTGCAGCTGTGGCGCACATGGCACCTGCCCAGCTGGTGTGTTTCCTGCAGCCCAAAGGTGCCAGTAAGAGGCAACACCTGTTAGCCCTGGGGTCCCCGAAATTTGCACAAGGCTCCTTTCACTTATTCATTTAACAAAATTTTGCTTGCCTTAGTTTGTTAAGGGATATTCTACAGGGAACAAGATCAGAAGGATTATCTGCTGCTGGATCCTATTTGGTGGGTCTC
The DNA here is from genome assembly GCF_943737965.1 of Phodopus roborovskii. NCBI lineage: Eukaryota > Metazoa > Chordata > Mammalia > Rodentia > Cricetidae > Phodopus > Phodopus roborovskii. The sequence goes on along the minus strand of NW_026125770.1, from coordinate 23,489 downwards.
CTCCAGGCATTACCACCACAAGTTGAGATCAACAACTAAAACCATCAAAGTTCAAGGACAGCAGAATTACACCTAAGGTAAATGCAATAGTCTTCACAATTTAAGAAGATATAATATATGAGATCATTTGTTCCATACCTAGGGTGGATAATCTTATGATGCAAGACTTTAGAAATCCTTTTACTTCATATATACAAGGAATTTTAAGAGAAGAATATCATGGTTTAAAAAATATATACTTTTTTTGGTAGTAGAATGAGTATCAATGTTATGATAGTATAAATGGTTTGATATTAGTGCAAACAATAAGGAAATTTTACAAACCATAAGAGTCTTAGTAACAGGGGTTCAAAATATGGAAAATGACAATAGAGAGCTTAAAAACAAAATGCATAATATTGAAAATAACAGTGAAGAGCTCAAAATTAGAAGGGAAAATACAGAATGCTTAGAGAAAAATTCAGAATATTAGAGAGGCAAATAAAGAGCTTACAGGTAGAATACAAAACATGGAACATAAAAATGACCAACTAGAAAACAGAATTTGTTATATGTTAAATGCTTCAATAACCAAAGCAGAAACAGTGCAATGCAATAACATGCTGGCAGAAACAGCTCGTTCCTTATTGAATGAAGCTGCTAATAAGGTTAAAAAACAGGAACACCAGATGGAAAGTATAGCAGAAGCTGTTCCATGTCTGAGGATAATCAAAAGCTAGCAGAAAGAACATTGTTTCTGGAAGGCTGTTTACATGCCATTCAGATAATATATTAGAATGGGAATATGTAGAATATGGAATCATTTGTAGATGGAGCAAGCAAGAGACTTATAGATTCATGAAGTCTCTAGAAAGTTATGTGGCTCAAGATCAGACACTCAAAGAAACAATGCTAAATAGATTTTAGACCTTTGGAGACTGCTGAACCCTGCCAAATCAGAGTAAGACAGGCTTCTTACCTTCCTGCTTTTGTTGTGGTCTGCCAGGTATTCTAGGCCTTAGCCAAAACTGGCTGTACCAACCTTGCTGTGAGACCTTGGGTGACTGCCTAGGTAACATGCTGTTTCAGTCCTTGCTGCACCATTTGGAAGTTGACCATCTACACTTCCTGCCTACCCTAGTATTGTTATTTTCCTTCTCAGGTCTTTCATGAGGTTGAATATTAAATTGTCACAACTATTATTCTGTCTTCCTAGTTAGATATATTACTTACTACACTTAAGCTTTCCAGCTTTGGACAGCACTATTGTAAACCCTGTTTTGTCTTTATGCTAGTACTAGATAGTTAGGTCATAAGTTTATATTTACTCAATTTTCCTTTTCTTAGAGCACACTTCTTATTCACTGTTTTGTATATTGTTTTTGTATCATGCCTAAATCTTTTCTTAGACTTAAAGGGGAACTGTAGTGAGATATTCACTTTTTTCACACCTGCGGCATAGACCAGGGCAATTGGGCTGGAGACAGAGCAGGAGTTACCTGGGGGAACTAAGTCTGAAGAGGGGGCTCTGAGATCTATATTGCTTGCAGCATATAGAATCTCAAGGGAAAGCATCACAGTAAGATTTAAATAAATAAGCAAGATGTTAACTTTAGCCACAAAACCTCTGAGTAAGAGTGATTGATAAGAGAAAAAAATAAAAATAGAAAAGGAGAGAGTTGTTTATGATAAGGATGTCTGATAAAATGAGGGAGAGAATAAAGGTAATATAAAAGGATATAGAGGTTCAAAGAAATTTTGTAAAAAGTTCAGTGAAAGATGTAAACTGTTGGTTGTGGACTCTCATATCTATAAACATAAATTTAAGATTAGTAATATGCATCAAAAATTTTGACCATACCATTCTAATTGTTTAAAAGTTCCATTTATTTCTCTAAAGAAAATTTTATGTACTTGTTAAAAAGTTCTGGAGATTGCCTCCAATATGGCAAGACCAGCCATTTGTGCAAAATACTGTTCTTGTGTGGACTGTTTGACTTTGTGCTGTATGAACTGGATATGCAGAACCCACAGGAAAGTGACTGCTGTTACAACATACACATTGCTACAAGATTCCTGCTTCATGGAAGAGTCTGCTAGACAGTCTAACCAAAAGTTAAGATGCTCATTTTTTATGATACAAAAGGCAATGCGTCCTTGTTTTAGCTACATTTGGTAAGCGTAAGCTATTTAGGTAAATTGAGTCACATAGATGTTTCATATTTCCCTAAAAGGAGTTTCAAATTAATATCAGTATTTTTAAAGCTAAAACGGGCAATACAAAGTTTTCGTTTTATAAAAGCTGTTTCACCTATTATAAAATGATATGAAACACAAGATACTGGCCATCCTTATAAATTAACTGTTGGCTATAATCAAACTAAGTATTAATGATTAATAACAGGGATAAACATCACTCTGTCTCCCATACATGTTCTAAAAGTTTAAGCTTAAAACAAGTAACTCATACAAAGTTGTCTATTTAGATATACCTAGACAGACTTCTAATACTACAGAGATCTGTATAGATAAGGTATTTGAATGTTAACTAAAAAGCTGTAATAATATCAGACAAAGAATCACTGGTAATAAAAATTAACCTAGGCCTGTAAAGAAGATTATGAGGCAGCATGGATTGTTAGGACACTGACCAGGGTGCAAGATGCTCAACTACAATGACTGCTGCCAGGTAGGACCAAGCTTAGGCATTGTAGAGTCTATAGGGTATTGAAAAATTGCTTGTACCAACTTTGCCTAGACAAAATAAGGTCAGAAATTTCCATGTCCCTCTTCCATAGAGGAAAGACAAAAAAAAAAAAAAAAAAAAAAAAAAAAAACCCTCACATTATGTCCTTGGTGAAGAACTTCTGCCCTCAATGCCATAGACAATTGGTTATGGCTAGGAGTATATTGACTGGTCCCTGTCTTTTTTTTTTTTTTTTTTACTATATTGAACAGTTAATTAAATATATCCTTCTCAGATCTGATAGTATTAATGGCTGGGCTAACCATAACATTGTCAGCTTGGCAGTATTAGGCAGCCTTAATATGGCTCCTCAATAAGGATCTAAAAATATAAAGACATATATGTCGTTTTTGAACATTTATTTATTAATTATGCATACAGTGTTCAGCCTGCATATATCAATGGCATAAGTACATTCCTTCTCTTTTACAGATACCCAATATCTACTTTTTCTATAATATGGATTTCAGCTAAGATTGGTAATAGTAATATATCTGAATCTTTTATGTCCTTTTATATAACACAGTTCATATTGGCTTCAGAGGATCAAATGTCATAAAGCTTGGATCCACTTCTTACATGTTAACAGGATTGCAGATAAGTACAGCCTTCCTGAGGATGGAATTTTCTCCCCGGTCTTCCTGTTCTTCACTAAAGGTAAGGAACTAAGATTTCCAATTAAATATATACATTTTAACTTCTGTTCCCACTTTGACCATGTCTCAGCCGATTTGTGCTTCTGGCAGATGAGCATCAGTTGCTGACTACAGCCTGCTCCTCAATATTGCTCTCCCTGGACTTAACGTGAAACACTCCAGCGGTTGTGAATCTTCAACAGGGTGTAAAAACTAATGCCTTTGATAAATGTTTGATTTTTCTTAATTCCCTTTCCTTTTGATGGTATTGCCAACATTTTAGCATACTTGCCGCTCAGAAAACACTGCAAAAGTAAGCAGGAAGTAATATAGGCATATCTCTGACACATCAGTGTTTTGATTTTCAAACACCTGTCACCTGGAGTTCTGTTGACTATAAAGCCTCCTTGAGCAGATTATTACTATTATGCCTATGGGTTTCATCAACCTCCAAGGAAACGACTACTGACTGCAAAAGCAAAAGGTTTTTATTGCTAAAAATCAAGCCAGCTGGGACCTCACTCTGTCAGAAAAGTAAGGTAGTGGTTTAAATTTGTGAAGGGTTTTTAGCAGGGTAAACAGAAAGGGAAGGTTGAGACCACTAGTCTCATTTCACAAGGTTTCCAAGATCAGGCAGTTCATAGAGTACAAAGTTCATTTGCAAGGTCATCATGGATCTAAGTTAATAGTATCTCTCACTTGTTTATGTAAGATTGATAAGCACACCTGAAATGTTGTGGGTCTTCCTATGTTTTTACTTCTTCTGAGAACAGGGTGTGGGCTCTGTACTCTGTAGTCAGGGATTTATCTACTGGTAGAAATTATTTTTCTCTTTATTTTTTCCTTCTTGCAATAAGCCCTAATTTTATACCGTTTAGTTATGAATTTTTCCATCATATTCCCTCTTTGCTATGGACATTAGAGGCCCAATTTTTGTGCCGCCAATAGATAAAAGACTTCTGGTGTTTTTTTGGTGTACAGGTTAGTCACCTAGCCCCCTATGTATAGGAGTTTCCTTTTGATATAGCATCTCAAGCAGGGAAAAGGTGAAATGTATTCTTTCATGTACTACTTCCTGCTTACTTTTGCAGTGTGTTTTCTTGGGCGAGAGAAGGGTAAAATTCTATTCAAAACCAAAATAAAATAAAATAAAATAAAAAAAAAAAAATGGGTGGGGGATTCAGGAAATGGAAGATTTATCAGAGGCATTAGTTTATAGACCCTGTTGAAGATTCACATTGGCTGTGCTGGTTCACACTAAGTCCAGAGCAGCATTTAGGAACAGGATGTAATCAGTAACTGATGCTCATTTTCCACAAGCAGAGATCTGCTGAGACATGTTTAGACTTGGGAACATAAGTTAAAACATATATATTAAATTGGATCTCTTTAATGATCAAGAAGGATAGCAAGGCCAATCTATACATGGATCTCTCGTGACAGAAGAAAAATGTAGAAGCTTCTAACCCAAATCTGTAGTTTTTTGCTAGGACTCAAAGGCATAAGTACATTCCTGCTGTTTTACAGATAACAAATATCTATGTTTTCGATACAGATTGGTGATGATAATATATCTAAAACTTTTATGTACTTTTATACAACACAGTTTATATAGGATTCAGAGGATCAAATGTCATACAGCTTGGATCCACTTCTTACCGGTAAAAAGGACTGCAGACAAGTATAACTTTCCTGAGGATGGAATTTTCTCCCTGGTCTTGTTGTCCTTCTTGATCACTAAAGGTAAGGAATTAAGAGTTCCAATTAAATGTATATGTTTTAACTTATATTTCCAATTTAACCATGTCTCAGCAGATTTGTGCTTCTGGCAGATGAGCATCAGTTACTGACTCCAGCCTGCACATAAATACTTCTCTGGACTTTCTGTGAACCATCACAGCCAATGTGATTCTTCAACAGGGTCTATAAACTAATGCCTCTGATAAATGTGCATTTTGCTGAATCCCTCCTCCTTTTTCTCCATTTCCTTTTCTTTTTTTTTTTTTTTTTTTTTTTTTGGTTTTGAATATCATCTGCAAATAGAGTTTAGTTCTTCCTTTCCAATATGGATCCCCTTGATCTCCTTTTGTTGTGGAAGTGTGTAGGGGAGAGTCCACCTGAATTGGTCCCAGAATCTCCTCTAGCTGAGGCCTGGCTATAGGGGACAAAGCCTGGGCTGATACTCAGGATGTTTCTGCATGGATAGCTGGGAATTTTCACTCTCCGGCTGTTGAATAAGTTAATTATTCTAGTCTGCATTGTGTAATTGTATCTGCAACATCTGCATATTTTGTGGAAGAGGCAGATGATGATCTCACACACTGTAGGAAGAGATTGGGGTTGTCTATTTTAGACAGGGGTAAGTGACATTGAGATTTGCGTCTCTACAGGTATCTACAACGTCTGAGTCTTGAGTAGAAGCCAGGGCCTAGAAACCCTTTGGTGTGTCTTTAAGCACACTCTAACCCTTGAGGAAGTGCTCTTGCTGTTCAAGCTTAACCAGCCAATCAACAAGAGCTGGCCAACCTGACAGTCACAGGCATTGCAGAACACTTCCTGTAAATACACTGTAACCTTTTACTCTTGCTTCAGGCTTCGTTAAGCAGAACAAGTGCCAGTGCATTGATTTCTGTTCTGGGAGTGCTACTGTAGTAAATTGTGAGTGGACCATGGATGAACACAGAAGCCACAATATGGTGAGTGAGGAGATGCTATCCTCAGATAGGGAGGATGGGATGGGGAGGCCTGGGAGTTGGTGTGGCAGGCCCTCCAGGTTGCTTGGTGGGAAACTTTGGCCACATTCAGTGTTCTGTGAGGTACCATATGGTCCTAGCAACTCCCCAGACCTGGGTGCTGGAGTATGAATACTTCACTCAGTAGAAAGCATTTCATTTCCATCAGAGAGCTTTCTGTAGAAAGGCTTGTATAGTCAGAACCAGAGTTCTTTTTGTGCACAGTAAGACAAAGAGACAAACCTAGAGAGGCCTAATTTCTCCAGTGTCTTCTACAACTTCTGCAGTACACATTTAATGTTTAGGTACAAGATTCATGTTAAATTAATTGTGTGTATCGTGTAAAATACATTTTCTTTATTTCTTTACATACTTATATTTATTTATTTTTGATTTTTGAGATAGCTTTTTTCTTTTATTTTTACATATTTATTTTTTTTTCTTATTTTACATATTGATCAAAGGTCCCTCTCCCTCCCTGCCATGCCTCCCAATTCGGCTCCTGTCTTATTTCTGTCCCCACTCCACAGGGAGGGTGATGTCTTCCAGGAGGAGTCAAAAATCTGTCAAATCATTTGGATTAGGGACTATGTCCTCCCTCCTGCCTCTAGGCTAAGGGAGTATCCCTCCATTTGACATGTGCTCCCAAAGTCATTTCATGATCCAGGGATGCATCCTATTTCCAGGGAGACAACTTTTTTCTATGTATGGCACTGGAGCATGACATGAAAGTTGCACTGTAGAGCAGGCTAGTCCCAAACTCATAGTGATGTACATACTTCTGAATCCTCAGAGTGATATTATAGACTTGAGACACTGAACATATCCATACATCCATACATGGCATTCTTGTGTTGGATTGCACTCCAATACTAAACTGTGATGTGGAAGAGTAGAATTGTTCATATAAAAGACGTACCAATTCATAGGGATATTGAGACCCACAAAATATGATTTAGCTGAGGGAGTGCTGCCTATAAAATTACACAAAGATGAGTAGTGTGCTAATAAGGCATGTTAGAGATTAGGATGCTAAAATATACATTTGATCTCTAAGATTGTCCCGGACATTTGGCTCCAAACCATGAAAAGGACAAACTCCTAATTCACAGAGAGCCCCCAGGCCCATCTCCTTCTACCAAAACAAGACTGTTAAAATCTGGTCAGCAGACATTGCTTGGGCACATTGAACATTAGGGCCTGGTGTTCCAGAAAGGGCCAGTTTTCTACAGAAAATCATAGTCATCCCAGATGGGCAAGATAAACTCAAGTGACAACTGTTTGAAAGGGAAAACCCTTTTGTTTTGAGGGTTGGACTGAGCAAGCAAGACTCTCAATCATGGAGATGGATCAATGCTCATTCTCAAAACTTGAAAATTTATTGGCAGAAACAGTAACAACCTGGAATCTTTGCCTTAGGACTGTTCCATCATGCCCTGAGATATGCAGAATAAAATAGAGTTCCTTCTTTAAAACAAGGAAGATGCTTATGAGGGAATGCCATTGTCTGCGGCCAGAGCTTTTGTGTAGGTGTTATTTCAAATACTGAGAACACAACTCTTAGTTCTGCTGACTTTCTAGAATTCTCCCATTTCCTTCCATTTCCCCCTGGAAATCATAAAGAGGAGGCAATTCTTCATAAGATGATTACATAGAATAAGACATAAGTTAAGCAAGACCTCCCTGCCATAGGTTTTATCTTTTCTTTGTTCTGCCTTTCCTATCTTCCCCATCTTCTGGCACATCTGTGTTCAAAACTGTCATTAAAGTGTGACATGAGAGCATGTCACTAGTGTACTCTGAAATAATTATGGTACTATCTTTTCTGTTGAAATCTTTCATTGGCTTACTGGACCGACTTGCAGTTCCCTGACCCTTTTTAAATTTTTCAAAGTCTCAGCTGTCAGGTGACCCTGGAAGAACTTAAAAATGGCAGCATTAATGGAATGCAAATTATGTTTAAGAGCCAGACAATGATGATAAATGTGTTTAACCCCAGCTATCAGATTGCACATACAGGCATATTTCTGTGAGTTTGAGACTAGTTTGCTATATAGAGCTAGCCCACTACAACTAAGGCTATAGCACAGGGAAACCAAGAAACACTGTCTCAAAAAAATATCTGTTGTAGGCTTTCTCCTATGTGTACATTAGTGAGAGATAGTTAAATGTTATCATTACAGAGACTATTTTTTTTTCTTTTCTTTATTTACCTCTTTTGTCTATGGAGTTATTTGTTCACTGGAAAGGCAAAATCTAGAACAGCTTTACTCCCAGCATTTTAGAATTAATTTTCTGAGACATGCTTTCTCAATTACAATGGTTGCTTTGATCTCAGCTCGTTGCTTTCCAGGGCAATGTACTTTCTGTCCTCTTAAATACACCTCATTAAATTAAGTGACTGTATGCCCTCAGAAGGGAGAAGGATGATTTTTTTTTGTTTGTTTGTTTTGTTTTGTTTTTTGGACCAAGCATCTTAAGCACCTAATTTGAGGATACCAATTTCTTTTAAGGAAATATTTAATAAACAGAATCTGTAACACTGAACATTCATTTAAAATATAATCCACATCTACATCATAAATGATCTCAGTGAGAACAAGGTAAGAAAGTATGACCCCAGTGTTTTAAAATTGTCCATATGAGTCATGAAGTTGACTGTCCATTACACTTGCAACAAAAAGATTTGCATACTTTCATGTGGAGCATGTATGCTGCCTTCAGACCAGAGTAGAAAGAAGAGTTTATTGCGTGCACTGTAAGGAGAACCAGGGTAGGATATCAGCTGCTGTGTCCATCATTAAAAAGGCTGTGATTGCTGCATTGTGATGGTTTGAATGTGATTGCACCTATAATCTCATAGGGAATGGCAGTAGTAGAAGGAGGAGATTTGTTGCAGTGACTTTGGCATTTTGAGAAGAAGAGTATCATTGGTGATGGGTTTTGGGGTTTCCTATGCTTTGGATATGGAAAGTATATAAGATGTCTTACTGAGGCCTGCATATCAAGATGTAGCCAGCACCATATTTTTCTTCAAATCATGCTCCCTGCTATGATGAAAATAGATGGAATTTCTGAAACTGTGAATCAATCCAATTACAACTCTTCTTTATAAAATTTGTGGGGGATCTCTTCCTTGCAAGTAGAGTGATGAGTATTCCACCCCTGATTGTCACTGGGGAGACTAGGGTTGGAATCCCTGATAGGGGGAGCTTTACCCAGGAGGCAGAGACAGGTTGACCTCTGTGAGTTAGGGTCCAGGCTGTTCTACAAGAGCTAGTTCCAGGACCACCTTAATGTCACAGAGAAACCCTATCTAAAGAACATCAACAAAAAGATTTGTGGTGGTCTTAGAACTTATACACAGCAATAAAAATCCTAACTAATGTAGGTTCAGTGATTTTCTTCTTTAGATACTCAGGGTGTATTGATTCATGTCATGTGAATGAAGACAGACTAGATTTGTTGGATAAAATTTGGAAGTTATATTGAGCTGGGTATAGCCAATGGTGTGATGTCATTGAGATTTGCATTGATCACAGCTACTCCAGATTTTGCTACCTAGTGCTGGGAAGAAACTGCTGCAATTTCTTTAGGGAAAGGCTTTGAGTGCTCATTAAGAAGGAAATAAATGTTACTTATTTACTCTTTTCCAATTCCCCTGGCTGGTATTGGGAATGCAAATGACTACAAGGATATGGTAGAATGGAGTTCATTTAAGATCTTTGAAGCTGGTGTAGGCACAGTGCAGAAAGAGGTGGGAGAAGGAAGGAACAGGAGCAATTTCTTGCTTTCCCTTGGTGGAAATATCAGTGTGGAGCCTATAATCAATTGTAGATGGTTTACAAAATGTCTGACTGGCCATTTCTTGGTGTCCATAGACAAGGACAATCAATAATCTTGATAAAGTACTGATGTGATAATGAAACCAAATTGCTGACTTTTGTGTAGAAGGTGCAATGAAATCAGCCCCACAGCATGGTCAGTGTGTAAGCTTCAGAGCAGGAGGAGCAGACCTGCCTAACTGTCATTGCTGGAGGGACAGGAAGGGAACATGTGCCCTGTGCTGACCTGGGCACTGGCCCTTTTCCTCTGAGCCTCTCTGTGTGTAGGTTCTCTTTGGGGAGTGAAATCTTTGTGTCCACACTGGGCTGTGGTGGGGCACAAGTTTTATTCAAGCACTTGATAGGCAGAGGCAAGAAGCTCTATGTGAGTTTGAGGCCAGTATGATTTTCAAAGAGAGTTCTAGTGTAGGTCCCAAACATAAAGAGACAGCCTGCCTTAAAAACCAAAAGAAAAACTAAAGGAAATAAAACAAAACAAACAAACCAAAACGAAACTAATATTGGTGTTCAATATGAAAGACAAAGTTTCTTTTAGTATGAGTTGGGAGCATCCAAGGGAAAAACTGAATGTTTGCTTCTGGAATTTATGAATATTGCAATCCACAATCAGACTTTTCTTACATTTGCCACACACGGTTTAGAAAACAGTGGAAAATGGTCATGAGAATCATCTTTCAGCAATACAAGATCACAGCTCTTTTAACTTTCCACACTCACTAGCTACAATAGCATGTCTCAGGAACGTTGAGCTCCTGGAGAAAAAAAGGAATTTCTTATCCGCTCTTTTCTCAAGTGTGCATGGTGTTTAGTGGGTGGACAGGGCAGTTTCCACATGCTGTGGCATTATACATGTGGTTGGAAGTAGAAATTAAATCATTGTTCTGTATTAAATTTTGTGTGGGCATGATGGGGCTGGTTTTGTCTTAAACCACAAGGAGCCTTGAGAGTTTGCAGAAACATAGAAAAAGATTACCACCATTTTTAGAGAGAACTCTAAACCATGAGGCATTTCTGTTGGGAACAATGCCAGTACCTGGAGTGTCAGAAGAAGACAGCGAGCATTCTTCTGAGTTAATTTTGTGGGAGTTGTGAATTCTTTTTATGTAAGATCTAAATAACTAGCACGATGGGTAGCTGGTTAACATTGGTCAAGATCTCGGTTTTCCTGCCTGAATTTCCTCTGGTGTTTCGATAAAAATTTGATTATATTTTCCAGGTTTTGTTCTTGTCACTGTCTCTGCATCTTGGCTTTATCCTTTCCCAAACATTGTACACCTTCTTGATTACCATATATTTGTTTTAAATATAAAGGTCACAATATGTCAGAGTATAACCTGAACGTTTCCTGGATTTCCTCTGTGTCCATTGTTATGTCCTCCTTTTTATTTCTGATTTTGTGAATTTGCATGTTCTCTCTCTGCTTTTTCATTAGTTTGGATAGAGGTTTGTCTATCTTGTTGATGTTCTTGAAAACCCAACTCTTTGTTATATTGATTTTTTTGTATTGTTTCCCTAGTTTCTGTTTTATTGATTTCAGCCCTCAAATTGTTTATTTTCTGGCATCTACTCCTCCAGGGTGAGTTTGGTTCTCTCTGTTCTAAGGCTTTCAGTTGCACTGTTAATTCTCTATTGTGACTATTCTCTGTTTATGTTCATATGGGCACATAGTGCAATGAACTTCTCTGGTACCACTGCTTTCAAGGTGTCCCATTAGTTTTGGTATGTTGTGTCCTCATTCTTGTTGAATTTTAGGATGTCCTTAATTTCTTTTTTTTCTTCTTTGTCACAGGTATGGTGCAATTGAACATTGTTGAGTTTGCATGAGTTTGTAGTGTTTCTTCATTTTGTGTTTTTGTATTCCAATTTTAAAGCATGCTGGTCATTTAAGATACAGGGGACTATTCCAATTCTCTTGTAACTCTTGAAGTTTGTTATACCGCCTACTATTTGGTTGATTTTAGAGAAGGTTTCATGTGGAGCAGAGAAGAAGTTTGTTCTTTTGTGTTTGGATGGAAAGTTCTATAGATGTCTGTTAAACCCAATTGAAACCAAACTTCTGTTAATTCTTTTCTTACTTTGTTAAGTTTATGACTGGTGGTCTTGCCTATTGATGACATTGGCATGTTGAAGTCTGCCTCTATAAGTGTGTGAGGCTTTAGGTGACATTTGAATTTTAGTAGCATATCTTTTATGAATGTAGTTGCCTTTATATTTGGAGCACAGTTAGTCAGAATTGATACTTTGTGTTGATGGATTTCTCTTGTGATGAATATGGAATGACTGTTTTCATCTCTTTTGATTAATTTTGGTTTGAATTCTAACTTGTTAGATATTAGGACAAACACACCTGCTTGTGTTTTGGACCCATTTGATTTGAAGATCTTTTCTTATCCCTTTACCCTGAGTTTATGTCTATCTTTGAAGCTTAGATGCATTTCTTGTATGCAGCAGTGAGATGGATTCTGTCCTCATATCCACTCTGTTAACCTGTGTCTTTTTACAAGCAAGTTAAGACCATTAATGTTGAGGGAGTGTAAGGAGCATGGAATGTTAATGCTTGTTTGTTTTAGATTTGAATTTGGAAGTGGTATTGTGAATTTATTAGTCTTGCTTTACTCTTGATTTGTGGTGAAGTGGATTATCTGTTGCCTACATATTTGTGAGTATAGTTAACTTCCTTGGCTTGGAGTTTTCCTTCCAAATCTTTTTTATGGCTGGATTTGTAGATACATATTGTGAAAATCTGTCTTTGTGGTTAAATATCTTGTTTTCTCCATCTATAGTGATTAAGAGTTTGCTGGGTATAGTAGCCTGGGCGGGCATCTGTGGACTCTTTCTACTCGTAGGACATCAAAGCCAGGACCTTCTGGCTTTGAGGCTTTCCATGGAGTAGTCAGGTGTAATTTTGATAGGTCTGCCTTTATATGTTACCTGGAATTTTTCCTTTGCTGCTCGTAATGTAATTTCTTTATTTGTATGTTAGATATTTTGGTTATTATATGTCAAATGGGTCTTTGTTCTTTGGTCCAGTCTATTTGGTGTTTGGTATGCTCATTGTACTTTCATGGGCATGTCCTTCTTCAGAGTGGGAATGTTTTCCTCCATGATTTTGTTGAATATGTTTTCAGTACCTTTGAGCTATGCTTCCTTACTTTCCTATATGCCTACTATTCTTATGATTGGCCTTTTCACTTCCCACACTTCCTTTTTTTGTTAAGAATTTGTAGGATTTATGATTTTCTTTGGCTGATGAATCTATTTCCTTTACTTTGTCTTCTGCACCTGAGATTATCTCTTCCATCTCTTAAATTCTGTTGGTTATGCTTTCATTTGCAGTTCCTGATCATTTGCCCAGTTTTTCTATTTCCAGCATTCCTTCATATTACATTTTATTTATTGTTTCCATTTCAGTTTTCAAGTCTTGAACTGTTTCCTCCACCTGCTTAATAGTTTTTTCTGGGTTTCTGTACTTGCTTCAGGATATTTCTTCATTTCTTCTATTTTTTGTATGTTTTTTCTTCCACTTCTTTAAGGGATTTTCTGATATCCTCTTTGAGGGCCTCTATCATTTTTATGGCTATAATTTTTAATTCATTCTCTTGTACTTTATCTGCTTTGTTGTGTCCATTCGATTTGGTGTAGCTTCCATAGATTCTGGTGCTGTTATTCTTGTCGTTCTGTTGTTAGATGTTTTATTGTATTGCCATCTTCCCATAGCTTCTACCCTGGTGTGTTTTGGTGGGTGAGAAGTTTGGTGTTTATAGCTCTGGGTTGTACAAGCTCTCTAGGAGGTCTCACCAACAGGCAGGGGCCCAGCAGTTGGGCTAAAAGTTCAGACTCCAGCAGAAGACTGGCGATGCAAGTCAAAGATTTTGAAGGTTGGGACTCAGGATGTCCCTTAAGCCGATAGGCAGATCTAGCCTGGGCCTGGCACTCTCCAGCTGTGACCTCTTTGGCATAGGCCCTACAATGGGGGTCAACGATCTACCCAGCAGAAACTCAGAGTGCTCACATGGACACAGGTGATTCTCAGGGAGGGGTCTGTAAATCCAGTAGAGGACTCTAGCCTAGGCCTGGCAATGAACGGCATATACTGGGCTGATACTCTGGATGTTTCTGCACCAATAGGCAGACCTAGCTGGGACCTGGCACTCTCCACCTGAGGCCCCTTTATCTGATGCCCTGAGATGGGGACCACTTCACTCATTACCTTAACAACATAGAAAGCCTCATTGAGATGATTGATTTCTCTAAATCCAATCCTACACATTTGCTTTGTAGTACATAAACCAATTCATATTGGAGGAAACTGTTAATACTTTAAACACCTAAGTACCTGGGTTACAGGAATGAGTGCTCAAAATATTAAATATTCACAGGTAAAAATATGTTTGGTTAAAGATTTTATTTAATTTTAATTATGTAATGCCAGTGCATGGATTTGTGTCTGCTCACACTTGTTCCCAGGAATGTTAGCCTTTTTCGTTATTCTTGTAGCAGGAACTATAGAATGTTCTCAAAATCCTGACATAGGTCCTGGCAATGAATGTCCCATAATTTTTCTCATCCATATCTTTAACCTTGTCTCTATTCTTCTTCTATCATCTTTATATGAATTGATAGGGAAGAGCTCTTGAAAGAGGAAATTGAAGATTTTAGCCATCATACTTTTCTTTAATTTCAATAATCAAAATGGATTTTTGTGGAGCATGGTTCTTACTAAGTTCACTACAACCAAGATAAGTGACAAACTGGTCAGCCCTTCTGATGTAATCTGCAACCCAGAGAGAGAGAGAGAGAGGAGAGAGAGAGAGAGAGAGAGAGAGAGAGAGAGAGAGGCAGAGAGAGAGAAATAGAGAGAGACAGAGACACAGAGCAAGAAAGAAAGCATGAGATGGAGAGGGAGAGGAAAGAGAGATAATGGGAGCAAGAGAGACATCAACCAAAGTTTCTCCACCTTCTGGTTTCATACTCTGTACACCCAGTCACAAAAAGAGGATCATGTTATGTACTCCTTAATATATGGATTTTAGACCTAGAGCAAATGATCACCAGCCTATAATTCATACCACCAGAGGAACTAGGATACAAGGTGTATTCTAAGAGATTCATCTAAAGTCACTCACAGAAGGGGAAGGGACAAGGCCCCCAGATCACATGGGAAGTGGGGGAGCAGTGCCTGGAGAGGGAACTAGGAGAAAGAGAAGGGAAGGAGAGGAAAGCTAGTGTGACTAGGAAGATTGAGTCAGAGTAGGAATAGAAGACAAGAGGGGGGAGAGAAAGAAAGAAAGCATGAGAGAGAAAGAGAGAGGGAGAGGAAAGAGAGATAATGGGAGTAAGAGCATCATCAACCCAAGCTTCTCTGCCTTCTGGTTTCATAATGTACCAAAGGCACCACATATAAGACTGGTAAGAAACCTCCCCTATGACTGTTGGCTATGCTTGAAGCTCTGATGGGCGATGGAAGCCTGAGTTACAGGACTAAATAAGCAGAAAAGACACAGAACTTGAGGGCAGGTTTGGATCAGGGCTACCAAACATTCTAAACTCTTTGTATAGATACAGAAGCCATTAGGGTTTCCACGCAACAACCCAGCTTCCCTGGGTATGAAGGTGTTGGTTTAAGTATGGCTTCTTCCTTCTTGCCAGGGATGATATGGAGAGGAAGGACTCAAGAGTTGGTGGGATCACTTTTTGCGGGAGGTGTGGTTTACAAGGTTTCCCTTAGCCGCCATCCTGTAGCCCATCGGCACCTGTATCTTGAGATGGACAAAGCAGGTTGTGTAAAGCTTCAACCTTAATATTGAGCTGCAATTGGAGAGAGGATGGTTTGACTCCTGGCAGTGTTTGGTAGCACCATTACAAGCCCTGCCCTCATGGTGTCAAGGGGGGCCCTGCCCTGGATTAACCTCACTTCAGACTTCACCCTTAAAAGGACTGCTATTGTGTTTCCAGAGTAGTGGAAAGGGACAAGGTCTCCTGAGAAAACTGGGATCATTGTCTCCAGTGAGGGAGAGTTGGGAGAAAGAGAATGGGAGAAGCAGATGGGAGAGGAGGAAAAGAGGAATCAAGAAGACTGAATTTTGGAAAGAATAGAGGAGAGCAACAAAAGAGATACCATACTAGATAGAGATATTATAGGTTGTAAGAGAAATCTGGCATTAGGAAAATGTCCAGAGATCTACAAGGATGGCCACAAATAAGAATATAAGCAATAGTGGAGAGGTTACCTTAAATGCCCTTCTGTATAATGAGATTGATATCTACTTTATAGGATATTCTAGAGCCTTCATCCATTAGTTGACAGAAACTGAAGCAGAAACCCACAGCTAAGCACTAAGTAAAACTTCTGGAATCCAGTTGCAGAGAGGGAGGAGTGATAAGTACAGGGGCCAAGACCAGGTTGGAGATGCCCACAGAATCACCTAAGAAAAACAAGGGGGAGCTCATGCACACCAGTCTGATAGTTGGGAAACCATCATATGACTGACCTAAAACCCCTACAAGTGCATCTCATTTAGAAGGCCTGGTAAGTCTAAGGGACCTCTGGCAATGGAATCAGGATGTATCACTGGTGTATGAAAGACTTCAGGAGCCCATTCCCCATGGACAGATATATCCATCCACACTGAATCACTTAAAGAAAAATGGGAGGTACTCTTGAACAAATTGGTACAGGAGACCACTTTTAGACATAACTCCAGGAGCACAGAAACTGAGATCAACAATTAATGAATGGGACCTCTTCAAACTTAGAAGCTTATGTAAGGCAAAGGACACAGTAGACAAGACCAAACCACAGCCCACAGACTGTTTTGTGCATGGCAATAGACACAGGTCTAATTTTGGTCTTCTACACTCCCATCGTCCAGTTGTACCAGCACCATTTTGATGGGAGATGTCATTCTGAAAATATGTTTCTCATACTGGTTAATGAATAAAGCACTGTTGGACAATAGGACAGATAGATAGGCGGGACTAGGAGATAAGGAGGAAAGAGGAAGGAGGAAGGAGGAGTCAAGATGGAGAGACTGGGGAAACGAGATGCCTGCCCTATTCCCCGGCAAGAAGAGACACCGTGAAAATACATAGATCAACAGAAATGGGCTGATACTTATGACAGAGTTAGCCGACAAGAAACTAGTACCTGGCCAACAGCATTATATCAAATACAGAGTCTCTGTATATTAATTGTTGCTGGTGTGGTGGCGGGACAAGACCAGCCCTGGGCGGAAAACCTTACTCACCATTTGTTGAAGATGCTTTCGTCATTCCATTGTACACTTTTAGCTGTTTTGTAAAAAGTCAGGTGTTCCCTATGTGTGTGGGTTAATATCAGGATTTTCTATTCGATATCCTTGAGCTACTTGTCTATTTTTGTGCTAATACCAGGCTGTTTTCAGGACTATAACTCTCTAGTAGATCTTAAAGTCAGGGATAAAGATGCCTCCTGAAATTCCTTTATTATACAGGTTGTTTTGGCTCTTCTGGTTCTTTGGTTTTTCAATATAAAGTTGATTATTACCCTTTCAAGGTCAGTGAAGAATTGTGCTGGGATTTTAATGGAGATTGCATTGAACATGTAGATTGCTATTGGTAAGATTGCCAATTTTACTATGTTTTTTTCTACCTGTCCATGAGATTGGGAGATATTTACATTTTCTGGTATTTTCTTTAAAGACACACATTTTTATTATGTAGGTCTTTCACTTGTTTGGTAATTGTTACCCCAAGATACTTTATGATGTTTGTTGCTATTGTGCAGGGTGATGTTTCTCTGATTTCTTTATCAGCCCCTTTTTTGACTGAATATGGAATGGCTACAGATTTTTTTTATTATTTAATCTTGTATCCTCATACTTTGCTGAAGGTGTTTTTCAGATG
Organism: Phodopus roborovskii; assembly: GCF_943737965.1. Classification (NCBI taxonomy): domain Eukaryota; kingdom Metazoa; phylum Chordata; class Mammalia; order Rodentia; family Cricetidae; genus Phodopus; species Phodopus roborovskii. Next base: position 5,668 of record NW_026125770.1, on the reverse strand, counting down.
TAGGAGAACCTGGTAGAGTTTTTTGGTTGCTTATGTAAACTATCATATCATCTGAAAATAAAGTTTGAGTTCTTCCTTACCAATTTGTATCCCTCTTGATCTTTATTTCTTGTTTTATTTCTTTAGCTAGCCCTTCAAGTAAAATAATGAAGAGATATGGAGAGATAAGGCAGCCTAGTCTTTTTCCTGATTTTAGAGGAATCGCCTTAATCTTCTCTACATTCAGCTTTATATTTGCTCTGGGTTTACTAAATATTGCTTTTATTATGTTTACGTAAATTCCTGTTATCCCTGATCTCCCCAAGACCTTTAACATAAAGGATGTTGAATATGTCAAAGGGTTTTTCTGCATCTAGGGAGATGATCATGTGACTTTTCATTTTCAGTTTGTTTATGTAGTGGTATATTTGATGTATTTTCATATGTGAAACCATCTCTACAACCCAAGGATGAAACCTTGTTCATCATGGTCAGTGATTTCCCTGATATAATCTTGGATTCGGTTTTCCTATATTTTCTTGAGTATTTTTGCATCAATATGCATGAGGGATATTGGTCTGTAATTTTATCTCTTATTTGTGTCTTTGTGTGGATAGGTATTAAGGTGATTGTAGCCTCATAAAAAGAGTTTGGTAATGAACCTTCTATTGTGTGGAACAATTTCAGGAGTATTAATATAGATCTTCCATGAATTTTTGGTAGAATTCTTCACTGAAGAAGACATCTGGCTCTGGGATTTTTTATGTTGGAAGGCTTTTCTTTATTACTTCTACTATGTTAGTTGTTATAGGTCAAATTAAGTTGCTTGTCTATTCTTGATTTAATTTTGGTAAGTAATAGTTATCCAGAAATTTGTTCATATACTTTGAATTTTCAAAGCTTGGATAATATAGGTTTTCAAAATATGACCTTAAAATTGTTTGGATTTACTCATTATGTACCACTTTTTGTTTCTGATTTTGTTAATGTCCATGTTCTCTCTATGCTTTTTCGTTAGTTTGGATAAAGGTTCGACTTCCTTGTTAATTTTCTTGAAAAACCAACTCTTTCTGGCATTGAATTTTTTGGATTGTTTTCCTGTGTTCTACTTTATTGTTTTTTGGAGACCCCATTTCTTTTTGGCTCTGCCGCCTGTGCTACAACTATATCTTGTAGACCAGGCTGGTCTTTAACTCACAGAGATAAGCTTCCATCTGCCTCCTGAGCTCCAGCATTAAATGCATTTGCCACCACCACCCAGCTATTGGTATCTTTTTAAATGTCTTCTTTAAACACATTACTGCTTTTATCTCTATTTTGCTGCTCTCCTATGTTTCGTAGATTTTACTTATTTCATTAGTTTTCTCAAGTGATGCTGATTATTGATTTCTGTGTAGAGCAAAGTGTCTTCTAACTGTGGCTTGTCTTATGCTGTGTAATTGAGAATTGTTTTGAACTCCTAATCCTGCTTCTCCTGTACAGTGCTGGGAAGAAAATCTTACACTTCGTTCCACTCAGGCCCTTGCCTTGTCAGTGAGAAGGAAAATAGACCAGAAAATGAATGAACTCCCAAGATCTCTGATTATTTTGGTGTCTTATAAATGGAGAGGGATTTGTGCAATGATTGAGTTCATGTCCCACTTGGATACAGCTGGAGTCACAGTGCAGAAAGATAGAGGCAGGATGGAAGCTGAGATTTCCCCCTTCAACAGTAGTTGAGGTAAGCAATGTGGAATTACGTAATCATTCCTAGATAATCCATAATTGTGGATTGTATACATCCATAGATCCATAATTGTGGGCTGTATCTTGGAATCCACAGATGAGGGCTATCAAGATTCTGGATAGAGGAGAAACCTTATCATGTATACAAATTGTGTTAATTATAGTATTCAGCCAAAACCGGTCTGGGTGTACTCTTGTGGACTATGTAACAGGACTTTTATGTTTACTGGGTTTGGATGTACAATCTGAGAGAAAAGGTTTGAGGAATACTTGGTGTGCTCTAATTGAAACCCCTAGTCTCTGGAGCACATGTCCATGAAGCTATTTTCAGCTTTTCAAAATATTTTTTTTATTTTAGATCATAACTACATCATATCCACTTACACTTTTCTGCCCACAAGCCCTGCTATGATTACTCAATGTTCTCTAATTCACAGCCTGCTTTTCTTAAACAGGAGTTTCACATTAAACACAGTGAATATTGGAAGGTGGCATACATTTGGCTGCAGTATTTCCTAGCTATTAGGTCAAAGGTTGCTGACCAGGAACAATGAGTATGTAACAATATGTGCACAGAAAGGTCACTGTGATTTTCATAATGAGCTGCTTGACTTACAGGATAGTAGAAGAATGTATACTAAAACACAAACTTTCTGGAATAGGCCACTATCTGCAGGGTGGGTTGTGCAGAGCTACAAGGACTATAAAATCTGAGTCATTGATTTCTGATTCCCTGGTAGTGGGCTGCAAATTTTAGGTCCAACAGAGTGGTCCCAGGCAATGCTGGACTCTGAGAAGGCTTCTTTCCATGATTCCCTTGTCCTTCTGCTCTATCGAGTTGTAAGGAAGAACACAGGTTGCACCATTCTGAATGTACAGTTTTCAAAGCAGGTCTGCTCAGATGTCATTTCTGCAAAATTTGTATGGACCATGAGACAGACTGGGGTTCTTTTGGTCCATGTGGTGACCTGGGCAGTTACCCTTGTCCTCTGAGCCTTCCTGTCCATGTGTTTCTTGGTTTGGGGGAGACTCCACATCTCTGGCATGGGTGGGTGTGTTGCTTATTATATAACTGTCCAGTGTGCATATTCATGCAATGCTGTTGGTGTGCAGTGGGGGCTGACGCTGGATAACTGAAGGTCTGATTTCTTGATGTTCTGAATATTCCACTCCACTTTCAGGTTTGCCTTATAAATATTTTAAAAAGTAGTAAAAAATGGTGATGTGGATGTCTATCAGCAATACAAGATTATAATGTTTTTAACTCTCTGCTACCAAGAGTTACAATACTGTACTGAGTGAAGATTAATTCCAGTGTACAAATTGTGTCTTTGTTCTACAGAGATTTCTCTGGTGTGTATGGTTTGGGACAGGGAGTTAGGTCAGGGTCTTCATCTTGGGCTTAAATCTCTTGGCAGGAAGCAGATGTTAAATTATTCTCCCATGTTGTTTGTGGAATGGGCATCAGTGGGGCTTAGTTTACCTGAATCCATAAAGGGGCATAAAGGTCTGCAGAGCCATAGCAGAAGATCAGCTCCATTTGCATAGAGAGCTCTAGAGCAGGGATATCCTGTCTTTGGAATAGATATCCATAGCTGCAGGGTCAAAAGTTTTGAAGGGTCACTTTGAATTGATTTATTTGGAGTGTTTAAGTCTGTGTTTATTTAATCTCTTTACACTTGGATGCATAGGTATTTGGATAACATTGGTCATGATCACACTTTTCATGGCTAAATTTCTTTTGTACTTTATATTAATAGTTGATATATTTTGACCTTTGCTCTTGGGTTATTCTCTCTATCTCTCTTATTCTTTTACAAAGAATATACATATTTTGATTGTTGTTACCTTGTGGTAAGTATAAAAGTCATATTATATCAGTTTGTGTATCTTGTTTTCCTAATTCCATTGAGCATTCTGGGTATTTCCAAAATAAAATGTTAATGTGCCTTTGTAATCTCCATTTTGTTATTAATTGTTGTTCATTGTCATTGGATTGTATTCATTTCATGTTACAAACTTAACATGTATAGGATCTTAAATTCTGATACTTCATGTTCCTAAAGACCATTATTTAGTTCTTTATTTATTTTGGTTTTATTGTTAATCCACGAAAGAGTTTTGGCTCATCAGAAAAAAACATGTTGTGTATCTTGGCAAGAGACTCAGCACATCTTTTGGGGGATGACCAGAGTTCAGATACTGACATTCAACTTCACATAATTGTCTACATCCCGTAACCTATATACTTATACAAACCATTTTCTCTCAAACTCATACATACAAAATATAGCAATAAACTTGATAAAATGGTAAAGATTAGTACCATGAATATTATTGCCATAAATTCTAATCTTATACACTATAATTTAGCTTTGACACACTGCACTGGAAATTGTTTTTTTTTTTTTGCATATAGAGTATTTTTTATTTAATTTTATATAACAAAGTCCAATTAAATGAAAACAAACATTTATACACAATATTTGGGAATTTGGGCGTCGTTCTTTCCAAACTACTTCCTGCTGGTAAGGGCGCTGTCTTGGGGGATTCGAAGAAGATTCAGATATCCTAGCTGTAGTCTGTAGGGCTGTTTTGTCCAGCTGTTTGGAATGTAGGATCAGCTTGTACTCTGTTTCACGCGGTCTGGTGTGATCAAACCACATTAGTCTGGAAGGAATCCACATCTTTTCATTTTCTGTGGAAACAAAAATAGAAATACTTTTCCCCAGTAACTTGTTCTTCAACTTAAATTTTGGAGTCAAAGCGTTTTTTTTTTTTTTTTATTATTTTAAATGTTTACATCCCAGTTCCCTCTCCCTCCCTCCCTCCCTCCCTCCCCCCCCCAGCCCTCCCTCCCTCCTTCCCTCCCTTTTGCCCTATCTACCCTCTCCCATGCACTCTAAACACCCTCCCCTCCCAACCCCCCCACCACAATACCATATGTAGGGGGAGTGCCATCCAGTTGGGGTCATGTAGATCTGACAGGTCCTGTGAAGTAGGGACTAGGGCTTCTCTCCTATCTCTAGAATAAGGCAGTTATCCCTCCATGGGGGATATGTTTGCAAAGTCCTTTTGTGCACCAGGGATACATCCTGGCTCCACTGTCTGAGGTCTCTTAGACTGCTCAGACCTTCTGGCTGAGACCCATATTCAGGGGGTCCGAGTCAGTCCCCTGTTGGCTTCCCAGCTATCAGTCTAGTGGCCCTTAGCTCCTCCTTGTTCAGGTAAGCTGTCTCTATGTACTTCTACCGCATGGTCTTGTCCTCTCCATCTGCTTCTGGGTTCTAGTTCGACTCAGTGTTTATGTATGGGTGTTTGCTCCTGTTTTCAACAGGCATTAGTTGAGGACTCCATGGAGAAGTTAGTTGTTGATCTCACTCTCCAGGAAGGGCATTTGTGATAGCCTTTCCACGGAAGCTGAGATTGTTAGTTGGGAGCAGTGTTATAGTTCCCTCGGCCTTTCTTTGTGTTCAACTTTATCTTCAAACCAATATTGGCTCCCTCTTTTATGTTCTCTCTCTCTCTGTCTCTGTCTCTCTCTCTCTTTCCTATTTTCCATTCCTAACCAGGCTCAATATTCCTGGTCGCACATGTTTTCCTCTCCTCCCCCTCATTTTCTCCTACTTCTCTCTCCATTAGCTGTCCTCCCCCACTTTACCTGAGGTCTGGGGGACTTGTCCCTTCCCAGTTCTGTGAGGGACTTTATATGAATCTCTTAGAATACAACTTGTAGCCTAGTTCCTCTGGTGATGTGAATTATAGGCTGGTGATCATTTGATCTAGGTCTAAAATCCATATATGAGTGAGTACATACTGTGTTCCTCTTTTTGTGACTGGGTTACCTCATTCAGGATGGTTTCTTCAAGTGCCATCCACTTGCCTGCGAATTTCAAGATACCATTATTTTTTTCTGCAGAGTAGTATTCCATTGTGTAGATGTGCCACATCTTCATTAACCACT